>NC_143018.1:93229836-93568169 GCF_055824585.1 Amblyomma mixtum | reverse complement strand
TCCCAAAGCGACTAAGGCTATGAGAGACGCCGTAGTGGAGGGCTCCGGAAATTTCGACCACCTGGGGTTCTTTAACGTGCGCTGACATCGCACAGTACACAGGCCTCCAGAATTTCTCCTCCAAAGAAATTCTAGACGCCGCGGCCGGGATCGAACCCGCGTCTTTTGGGTCAGCAGCCGAGCACCATAACCGCTGAGCCACCGCGGCGGCGGAGGAAGTTCTATGCACCTCAGAACTAAGCTTTATATGGTCTCAGTTTCAGTTCTACATACACTGACATCCACTTCTTCAAATTTGGACGTGTACATTTTCGTTCCCAAAACTGCTGTCCTGGCTTCCAAAAGCAACCAGAACAGAACCCCGCGAGTGATAAAATAAATTCTCTTTCTCTACAAAATATAAAGTTTGGTTAGTTGGCGGCCATTCATGATGGAAATACGTGGACGCAAACTAGACGAGGCACAAAAAAAATGAAACACGCGCCGATCTCGAGAAAAAAAAGCGCGCTTGCTTATACTCCCTGGAGATATCCTATTTCTTTTTAGTCCGCGATATCAATGGCACGCTTACACAATTACAATGCGAGGCAATATAGAACGCTTCCAAAACCTCTTCGCTGAGTTGAAGCGAGTGTCGAAACAGAACTTCTGCTTTCTGAAGGTCTGCAGTTGCTGCATTCCTGGTCGTGCTGAGCTACTCCAGACAAACTATCTTTCTGATATTAAAGGGGACGTTAAGACACCGCTCGGTCTGGCCTGTATATACTAGTCCACACAAGAAGGGAATTTTGTAGACCACATCAGACTGACGCTGCACCAACTTCATTCTGTGTGTGATCTTGCAGGTATGGGAGTCGTGATTAACTTTTCTATCTTTTTCTGCAGAAGGGGGGGGGGGGGGGTAATCTACCTAATCTTATGGGCGCGGAAAGAGCTACACTAACATCGTATCTTTTTGCCACGTGCTTTAGACCATATGATAACCGCTGGATCTACGGAATAACGGTATATTTCTTGATGTTGGCCTTCGTGCGAGAAGGATGGCCTTTTGTTCACTTGATTGGCTTTGTGCAAGAATGGATGATAATGTTAACTGGGTAGCCTACTTTTGATAACCTGCAAATTTGACCGTTAAAGCAATCCAGCACAGTATGAATGCAGCATTCTTCTAGTCTGGACCTCAGGCATGAAACAACAAGGCCACTTTTCACGAGTTTAGAATGTTCAGAGCAGCAATTAAGAATCGTTTTTCTTTTACCTAAGAGAATACTTCCAGCAGATGTGAACAGAATTGACGTATAGCTTAATGTCTAGAAACTGCAGCTCATCTGCTTTCAGTAATTCCAAGAGAAGTTTAGGCCTGTGCCGCACTCTTTTAAAGCTTTCAGGATTTTTAACACGCGGTCTCTACAGCCAGCTCTGTCTATTAATGCCAAAATATCGTGTAAATGGCGGAAACTGCCTTAGTGCGCGGCTTCTAATCTCTGGATCAGCACACGAAAGACCCTGCTGAAAAGCTCCTACTTAGTATGGGTGCAACTGGCCAACCTATGCAAACACCACGCTTTTGTATGTACAGTTTGTCACGCCAACCAAAAAATGCGGATCAAAGGTACACTCTCAGTAATTCTAAGAAAGCTAGCTTGAACAGAGATACCAGATAAGATTAGGTAGATTATGTCCCCTTGTGAAAAAAATACAAAAAGTTAATCACGACTTCCATACGTGCAAGATCAAACACGGAATGAAGTTCGTGCAGTGTCAGTCTGATGTGGTCCACGCAATTCTTTTCTTGTGTGTACAAGCCAGACCGGGTGGTGTCTTAATGTGCACCTTGGAGAGTAGCTCAGCATGGCCGGGAATGCAGGAACTTCCTACCTTTATTCCAGGAAACGCAAGCTTTGTTTCGACACCCGCGTCAACACAGCATAAAGGTGATGCAAGCATTCTCTATCGCCGCATACGGTAATTGTTTAAGCACACCAATGACATCGCTAACAAAAAAAAGAAATGAGATATCTTCGTAGATCTTTTTTTGTGCACTATAATTGATTTCCCTTTGGTTTTTTTTTTGCACTTTGGCTGTTGTGTCGCTGTATTTTGAGCAAACGCGCGTTTTTCCAATAAACCAGTTGTGAGAACGGCACGTGTCGTGTATGTTTTCTCTTGGGGCCTCGTTTGGTGCGCGTACACGTATCTCTTTATGTCCTGTTTTCGTCCTGCATATATACCTAGCGCTGATTTTCTTTGAATTCTTTCCTTCCACGTCTTTCTTTCTGTCCCCTTTACTTGTGTTCCCCCACTTGCGTTTTGCTGAGCCCCGTCCTCCCCTGAAGGTACTTCTTTCTTATCTTTCAGGTTATGTTCGTCCGTCTTCTGTTGATACTTTTCGTACAGGTACCTGTACACCTTGTTTGCCCACCTTGATTCCTTCATTTTAGTTAGCCTCTGAACATATTTCTGTTTGTTAATTGCCTCTTGAACACTGAAATACACAGACCACACCCACTTAACTATCAGACGTCACATGGACATCAGCGAGGTATTTGCGCTGAACATTAGACACCGCCACCACACATCCATTTTAGTACCATTTACCTTAAATCTACGTACCTACAACACCAAAATTAGAGTCCGGTCCGAGGTATAGTACGTAGTGGAGACATCCAGCTCGACATTTACGAGATATTTATGCATGGTGTAAGTACGCCCAGTGTACGCAGTCTAGACATCTATACATAAAAAATATGACTATAAATAGACCAATAATTTGGCTTAAATACTGCAGCTGTAATAACTGAAAAACTCTGCATTACAAAAATTATTGGCGTCCCCTTCCTACTGTTCCATGGGTCATATCTTAACTAGAGGCTTCCACTATAGCATGCTATGAAAACGCTAGCATAATGGAAAGACCATCATGTTGAAAGAGAATTATGATGCAAAGAGCATTACGTTCACAATGCCAGCGGACTCTCACGGGAGTAAATGCGCACGGGACAGTGGGCTGAAGACGTTATATCTCTGTAATGCCGCAGGTAAAGCATGGGTGCTTGCAACCCATGCATTACGCAATTACGCATGTGTTACGAAAAAACGCAATTCCGTTTTTTCCTTGAACCATGCCGACTTTGTTATTTCAACTGCAATGTTATTAACATAAGATAAAAGCATCGTAGTTAAATAACAAAACAGGCACGGGCAGCGCATGTAACATGAGGGCAAGGTAACGATTATCATTCAGGGTAAGGGGCTGGATTCAGAGCGAAAGCAAGCACAGCAGAGAGGATCAGGTCAGGTGGGCAGATGAGGTTCGGAAGTTTCCGGGGATAAGATGGCCGCCGTTGTCACAGGAGAGGGTGAATTGGGGAAATTTTTGGCAAGCAGTGGACATAGGCCGATGATGATAAAAAGTGGGGCTCCAGAAGTTTGCTTTACGAAAGACGAGGCCACACATTCGGCTACACAAATACCAAAGCTATCCTGAATTCAGAATTCCAGTACTTCGTTGTCACTGCTAGTAGTAGTAGAAGTAGTAGTAGTGGCTATTTAATGACATTTGATATGGAAGTTAAAAGAATGTTTGCTGCCCCGGCCTCTGCTATCGCGACTGGAAGCACCTGAGCTGGGGCAGCGAAATAAAGGATAGCAGGCAGAGAGTATGAGTGAAAGAAAAGGGGTGAGGGGACAGTAGAAAGGACAGAGGGCGTCACTGCTAGCGCTACTAATACATTTAGCACATTTTTGAGAAAAATGAACTCCATATAATTGAACTGAACCAATTTTTGTACTTTAAATAGTTGGATTAGTTGAATAAAACATGCTTATTCCGAAAAAAAATGGTTATTATTGTCCTCGCTGCTGGTTTTAGAAGAAGTTTCACAATCTCGCCTCGCGTCTTAAGCAGAGATAGCTTGCGGTGGCAGAAGCGCAAGGTATAAATTGAATGTAAAAACAGTAACAAAATAACAGTGCGAATGCTTACTAAAGTGCCTGGCATTTTAAACCAACTTTGTTCAGTTCAGTCGGAAACCTGATAAATGTGCATTCAGATTTGTCTTTACTACTTCCAATATTTTTCCTTCTGTTTTGACAGAAAATGTTGCCGTGAAGCGAGCACGAATGGACACACAAAAATGCAGGCAGCGCTGGTCTTGCCACCAATGTGTAGTCAGCAGCAATTCCCAACTTTAAATGCAGTAAACTAACACGAAATATCGAATGATTGAAAAGTGTGTAATTCTTAAATTATATTTCACTTACATTCCCAGGATATCACAAGTAATATCTACGAGGAGTCTAGGTTAAGGCAGATATAATGTCGTGGGTACGTCTCCAGCTTTTACACGAGAAAAGGTTCGCAAATACGACGTCTCAGAGAATATGCCTCGGTACGTAGCCGTTTGGACTTATTGCAGACATCTCTAGGAGGTTTGTGGTTTGCTGGGTGGGGTCTGCTGTGTCTTTCGGCGCGTTACCTACCAAGTTATTCGTCATTTTTTAGAAAGAGTACAGCCGGTAAGCGACAAGAGCTCTGAGCCCGACGACCACTGCGTGCAATCTCTAACATGTTCGCCGCCGCTTTTTTCACGGCGGCAGCATGAAAGTTGTCACACAAAACATCGCCGATGTCAGAGACGAAATTTGCTGAGTGGCCGGGAGAGGCCACATGACCGTGTGACGTTATCACAGCCTGTCCGATGAGCCACCCTGATTGGTCGAGAAAGATCACATGACCTTGTAACATCATAACCTGCGCCGCAGAGGCTGTAACCTGGGCAACCCATTGTCGGCAACCTGGCCAGCGTGCCCGATGGCAACCAGCCCACTGGAGTGTCAGCAACTGGCGACGGAAGGGGGGGGGGGGGGGGGGGGTGGCAGGTAAAGAATAAAATGACCAATTCCTCATAGATCGCCACGTAGGCATAACCTAGGGGACAAAGGGAGGGATCTTTAATGCTGTTCTAGACCACTCTTGAGGGTAGATGAAACGTCTTCCAAGGTTTTTTTTTTCCAGTTCGGGAGCGCAAGTTCGCCCATATGAGCAGAATTTTTCGGCAGGCTGCTCTTCCATTGCATACATCTGTGACCCTTGCCTGCCAGGAGAGCCGAATTGCCTGCATGCCAAGTGTTTAACAGCGTACGTACGTAGCTTGTAGCATGACTTCGTTCGAAAGCCGAGCATAATTTCTTAGAGCTGTAAGGACGAAGACGAACATTCTGTGCAGCGGCGGCAGTGCCATCGCTGCGCGTGCTTTGGGCTCGCTTTGGCTGACCACAGACTGTTGCCGCCCTGCTCCTTTAATAAGGTCCCAGTGCCTTTAGTAAACCCCCGTCTTACAGAGCTCACTTTCCCGCACATTAAGCCACTCCAAGGGGGCAACGAATTAAGAAAAAGAGGAACCACATAACCGCCGGTCGGTATCTTTCTCCCACCACGCCAGGAACATTAAAAGCGCAACCCTTGGACTGCTGTTTATAAAGGGAGATGGCGTAAATACGTAATGCGTGCCACAACTGCTCAACATATGCGGCATGCCTTTATGTTCTGTTTTTTCATCTTTCCCGCCGCGTATGTTACGTACTTGCCCTGAAGTAGGCACCACTTGAAGTCCCCGAATCTGGGCGACTGTCTTCCTTTCCTCCAAGCATGTTTCGGCCAATGAGATGCGGTCTTTTAACTGATGAGGAGGCTGCCTGCACAGCGGTTTCCATTTTGTAGTTCAAACCAAGCAGCAGCGACGAGGCCAGTACCTTTTCTCTTCTACTTTTCCCAAGATCCTGGTGATGAGCGACGCCGAATATGGGTCCGTCGAAAAGCTGCTCACCGACCGCACCTCGCAGTTCGACAAGATGGCGCTCAAGACCGGGGTCACACCTCCTTGCCGCATTTCCGACAACGACCCGTCGCCTTTCACGGAAGCCATCACACATCTTTAGGCATATCTTATCGCATAACACGCCCGATAACTTTCTCAATCTAGCTGCCCGAGGCACTGGTGCGAATGAGCGCAATGTTTCTCCGCTACAAAGTTCCTGCGGAAGCTTTATAGCATTTTTTTTCTTTTGAAATCGTATAATGAATGTTAATGAGTGATGACTGCCATATTTCAAATAAACTCCACTTCAGGGGATTCCCCTAAACACATTGGGTTGTGTAGATTCTGGCGTTTTTCTTGGAAGGATTTCTGGTCGCAAAAGTTTTAGTGCTAAAGCACAACTTAACACGGTCCCAAATCTTGTGTGATGCCTCGGAGCAACTCGGGTAAGCTCGGCTTGGTTCGGAGGAGCGCCGCGCCAGCTGTAGCCAACGACAGGGTGACCTTGAGGGTCACATTGGCCAAACCTAATATAGCAACATATATTCAAGCTACAAATGTAAAAACACTACCTGGAGGTTGCCGTCCTGTTCTTCATGCGAGAATCATGACCCCGAAGGAAACCAACGGATAGCAAAATATACTTGAAAAAGTGGTAGCGTTTTAGCGTAATTCAACCGAGAAGACGTGCGCAAGCATGTGTTTAGCCTGGTTCGCTCATTGTTTTGCTTATCTGTGTAGTGAGCTCGTCTGACGACGATATCAGGCTCAGGTTATGCTGTGATCGAGGTTAAGCTGATCCGATATGTTCGCACCGCAGATGGAAGTTGATGAAGACGATGATGTGCAATGCACAGCGCGAGTGTTTCGCAGTTTAAAATATTAGCTTGGCTCCTAATTACCTTATTCTGTCTACAGACGAGATCGATACGCACCCCATCACTCCTCGCGCACATTTATCCAGATCTTTACAACCCAAATTGTAAACACTGCGGCCAACGAGCCACCTATGATCACATCCTGTGTGACTGCAACATAGAGGCACCTCCTGGTGATCTAGTTACCGCTCCTTCTCTCGAGCGGTGGGAGACCGAGCTGGCTAGCTCTAACCCCAGAACGCAAGTTTTGGCGGTGGAGTGGGCTGACAAAGTCGCCGAGGGCTGCGTACTGTCGACCACTTAACGCGACCTCTTACCAAGATCTTTCCAGCGAATAAAATGTTTTACAATCAATTCCTTCTTCTGGCTCTCCTCCCTGAACCCTGGCCTATCCCCCGTCGTGGTTATGTGCCATGCCACTAAGGCAACAACAACAACAACAACACGAGTCGTGATCAGCTGCCGCGATAGCATGGTTCTCTCGTGCAGTGGTCAACGAAACTGATCTTCTCGAAACCCAGTCATGGCAATATTTATTTATTTCTGCATGGTCCCAGTGAAAAAAAAAACAATTGGAACCAATTGCACATTCCAACTGATTCCAATTGGATTTTTCAACTGTAACGAATTGGTTCCAGTTGTGCTTTATAAACCCGACCAATTGGACCCAACTGAATCCAATTGGCCCCAGCATTTGGACCCATTAAGCCCGACAGTTATTGCATCAAGAAAATGACCATGACGTGTAGTGGAAGTTTGTGTCAAATGAGGCGCGGAAAAACTGATATAAACAGTGGTAGGTTGTTTTGACTCGCTAATGTACGTAAACCAGCCTGCATCAAGAGCTAGAACCACAACATTTGACGTATCAGCAGTTATATTGCCGTTTTTTAAGCATGAAATGCTTTTAGCTCCCGTTGTCGGCAGTGTGGTGACGTCACGCTGAGACCGAGATCCACTCATCCGGGCTCTGAAACGAGAACATCCGGGCACCGTACGAGACTTACCGAGATTTAACGAGACTCTCTAAGCCCTCCTACGCGACCGGCATGCAAGCGCCGGTTGGTCTCCAACGAGTCACAAAAATTAACTGCTGCCAGTGCCTTCTCAATGTTTATCAAGATATCAGTGGAGCTGTCGTTTGATAATGCACGGAATTATAATTTCCGATTTCTAATAACGCGTGCAAAAAGCACATACATGCCACAATATTTAAGCATGAAATGCTTTACGGTGCGGTTCGGGTGTCCACCGCGATGACAGAGAATTACTGCTCCATTTCCTGTCCTCAAAAAACGTTGCGTTCAAAGGGCAAGGCATCGCGCCGCACGGGTGGTGGCGTTCCTACCTTCCTGTAAGGTGCGGCTCGGGTGTCCACCGAGATGGCAGAGAATTACTGCGTAATTTCCTTTCCTCAAAAGGCGTCGCGTTCAAAGGACGAGGCATCACGCCGAACGGGTGGTGGCGTTCCGCGGACTGCCTGGCAGCGCTACAACACGCTGTCGTGTTCCACTCCTAAAGGCGACGCTTAAGCGTCATTAATTAGCAGTTTATTAGTATTTAGTCATTAATCTGTCATTACACACTAATCAGTAATTTGTCATTACTTCGTCATTCGACGTAATCCAGTGGTAACATCGCCAGTGTCACATACGCAAAGTGGTGCTGAAAACGCTTTCGCCTCTACGCACTTCGGACAGTTTCGAACGCGCTGCATATACATTCTTGTCAGGCCTGCGTCTCGTCATGTCCGCGCGCGCTTCGCATTATGCTCGTAAACATTTCATGCTTACTCTACTCTCGGTTACGGGAGAGGCAGAGATTTTTTTTTCGTCCCTCGAGTAACCGAAATTCAACTGCACGTCACAGAAATCTTTTTGTTGATGAAGCACGAACTGCGTCATGAAGGAATTAAAATATAAGTGATTTATTCGTCGTAAGCGAAACCACGGTGCTTCATGTACACCAATGTTGAAAGCATCTTCGAAATAATTAAACGCGCTAGCAAAAATTTGGTGTCAGTCGCCCTTTACTCAGATCAGTGCTAACAATTTGAGTTAAACCGTAAGCAAACATTTAAAAGACGACTAGCAATAACTGAAGATTTCACGTAAGCTTGACGTACGATCTTTAGAATTGGCGCTAGTAAATTACACAGAAGCGTCAATTAGCTTTCTTCCCAGACACGAGATTTCAATCTTTTTTTGTCGCACAAACCGGGTGCCATTTTTCCACTTTCCAGCGCGGACACCTCCGGATGGGTAAGCCTATGCGCCAGACCATCTCATTTGGCCTGCAAAAAAAAAAAGTATGCCGCGTTGCAAAAAAAAGTGGTGCTGAACCGAGTCCCGAACCGTTTCGCAACAGCTCGTTCCGGTTCGGGTTCAGTTCCAAGTTGGCGAAAAAAATTCGTTCGCTTCGCTTCCGGTTCCGGGTGATAATTCGGGTTCGGTTCTGGTTCGGCACCATGATTTCTATTGCTACGTCGCTGCTTTCACACCGGCGACTTGCGAGGCCTGTAATGGAGCCAGGTCCCGAGCGCGCCTGTGGCGCCATCTGGTCTCAAACGGAAGAAGTGCGCGCTGTAAACGGTCCATACTAAAACTTTCGTCCACGACGCGTGAATCACTGTGCCGTAACACCTTTTGTATAGAAAATGAAATGGACGCTACTCCACATACTAAAAATATCTTATCACTCTCTGGCAGGTGACATGTATATAACTTTTCGTTACAGCACTCTTGGCTACGTACAATCGTCCTCGCGTTTTCTGATCATGGTTTCCAGCATTCGGATACATAACAACGGGGTATGCCCTGATTTAAAAGTTCTCTGCAAAAATTTCCTACTGCGTCTCCGAAAACTCTTCCTGATTACCTGAGAGAGAAAGCTTTCCGTTGTGCCCCAAAAGACTTGCTCTCTTGACATTCGGTGTTCTGTCCCTAGCTGCACTTAAATACACGTAACTACTAAATTATTAAACAAAAGAACTCATTTACTGACGCTGTCACGTCGTTCCCGCTATCGTCAGTCCGTCGCGTCCCGGTCACCAAGTGCATAACTAAACGCACCCACTCTTGCACCCGCACCGCGCGGCTGGCAATTCAGACAGTGTGTTCACCAGCGCCACCCTCGACTAGAGCGGCGGCCGTAGCAGGAGGAGGTCGAAGAGAAGGAAAGGCAGGGAAGTTAACCGGAACAACAAACCAGTTTGCTACCCTGCATTGTAGGAAAGGAATGAGTTGATATAAAGTTCAAGGAGCAGGAAAATGAAGTCACTATGCGAAGTCAATAAGCATGCGGTGGAGTAACACCAGCATCCACCTTAAGCGGGGCACGAAAGGTGACGAAGGAAGTTGTACAAGAACCCTTGTATACTTGATATGGCACCAAGACTGCCCGAATCGAGCCCCCCGTTATGCTATTTAGTAAAGGAGTACAGCGGATTGTGGGGCTCGTTACGACACACACGTAAAGTCAGCAGCCACTTAAACTGTTGCTTTCTCAGGTGGGCGGACTTATGAGACCACTCACTCAGGCCCGCTCAGATATGATCGGAGTCGTGAGTCCGGAGTAACATTCAGATCATGATTCCAAACGTGAGTGAATGCGGACTCATGTTCAAATCACGATTCGGATCGTCAGTTTCAGCTCGCGTTCAGATGTGAATCATGAGCCCAGGCTCACATTCCGATCATGATTCGAGTCCTGATGAGTGCGGTCGAGTGAGCGCCTATCCAATCAAAGAAGGCTATGATCTGAGGTTAAATAATCACATAATCCAGAGTGAGCTCCTTATGCTGATTAGGCACGAGTTTTATGACGTTCATAACATGGCAACCTCTTCGGGAAGGCGAGTTTCCTTCTGGTGGAGTTGAATATGTAGCAGCTGTAGAACTAAAACGCGAGGAAAGTTTATTAGTCACACAGCTTGTCTATTTGAATAGTAGCTGTGGCTTGCTGCATTGCGGTTGATGTAGTTCTTCATTTGCTGTTTATTAATAGGTTGCAGAACACATGCAGTGGTGTAAGCATGTCTCACCTTGACGTTCTGTGAGCGGCCGCTGCATGCCTCTCAGGTTAGCTGCTCCTTGGGACGGAACCATGCAGGTTGTTTGTGCATGTGTTCCGGGTATGATTCCTGAATTCATACATCATGAGCTATCGCGTCATGATTTTATTTGTGAGAAACATCCCCGCTATAGCCAGGCCTGGCTAGTAATGATGCCACACTATCTCCACCTACAGCATATAGCTTTCCTGTGTTTGTAACCCTTTTTTGTATTTTAAGTAAACTTTGAAAACCTTCTCGGCTATGCGAGAACTAACTAGATGTTACAAATCTGTCACCCATGAAACAATATTTTTTACCTTGACCAGCAGGCTTAACTGACTGAAGGAAACCGTGACGTGCGAGTCTTAAACTAAGTGCGATTTTTATTTCTATTCTCTTGCGCCATACCGTAGCCGACGAAAAGCGAACACCAGCCTTGCTCCTTAGCCAGACGCTCCTAGCTTCAGTGAAGTAACAAAATCAAGTGAGCTAGATGAATGTCACTCCAGATGGTTGACCCTGAACGAAATGGAGCAAGAGACATGAAGACAAGCAGTGGCAAAGACTTCCAGTGAACCATTTATTCGCTCAATAAGTCGCTCAGCTGACACTCGTATTGCAAATAACACGGAAAACTTCTAGCAACTGATGTGGGCGACTGATTCGAAATTAGTCATTGCTGTATTCAACTGAACTCGGAGCGGCTTGAATCACTCTCTCCCACATATTAAAGGAATCTCTAGCGAACTCTAATCTCAATGCATATTCGCTTCCCCTGCTACTGACTCTGTAGCTTTGTTTTGTTTATTATCGCCTCGGACACCAGGAAAAGCTGCTCAGTTGCTTTGGCCAGCAGGCATACTATGCTGGCTCCTTGGAGGGCTCCTGAAACAGAAGAGCCGCTCCACTGAACCCGGCGACTTAGGCCAGCAAAACAGACAGCGGCCAGTTTTGAAAGTCTGGGATATCCGGGCCCATGTTTTATCGGCCTGCTCCCATAATTTCTTTCAATAGCCCAAACTATTGATCGCCGAAAGATTCCTGCCATGAGCTTTTCTCGCGTTTCGACGAATGTGGGGCGCTTTGTCCCAAACTTTTTTTAAAACTGAGCATGTTCTCAGCCATAGGATACCTCCGAAATACACCCGATGCTTTGTTTTGTTTCTGGTTTGCGGCTGTGCATCACTGAGTCCACTATACCTTCTGTTCTTGGAACAAACCCTGAAGTTTGAGGGATAGCTTTTGTTGCAGCAGAGAATATTCAAGTAGTGAGTTTCATTTATTTCATCTGTGCTGAGCTCCTCACAGAACTCTGGCTAATGTGGCATGGGTTGCAAACTGCGATCGATCGACTAAGTCGAATTCCTAGCGTCGTCTTCTGGTTGGGATGATAGGCGCTGATGAGGAGGGTAATTTTATAACTGCAGGCAGATGATCACTTCCCCCGGCGTCGTCTAAAATATCCCATAAAATCATTAAAACTGAAGCACATGTGAATACTAAATCAGGACTGCTCTTTTTCCAGAGCTTGGTCCTTTCCTATCTTCAATGAGCACGTTTTGGTGGAATGTCAAATCTTCAACATTTTGTCCTCTGCTGCCGATCCACTCGCTTCCCCAAAAAGGAGAACGAGCATTGAAGTCCCCGAGTACAAGGTGTGGCTGTGGTAGTTGTTCGAAAAGGTTTCCTAGTTCTTATATTGATGCGATCAGGTTTTCTGGGATGTACATAGAGCGTATTGCTGCTTTGTGGCTGATGAGTGACCGAAACAGCCTCGAATTTAGCTTTTAGTTCTATTTCTTGTGCTGGGACGTCGCTTTGTGTATTGATTGTGACGCCACCTGAAAGGTGAGCTTTCTCTAGGTCTCGATGGAAGGTTTTGTATTTCTTCAGGGTGTTCTTGTTTTGTGAACCTCGACTGGTTTCTTGGAGACATAACGCTATGGGTAATAAAGACCCCTCGGCAGTTCCATTCAAATAGAAAAGCCAAATCTAAGTTTCTAGGATTTCAATGAAAAAGTTATTTCTGTTTCGGACCTGTTACTCTGGTTTTATCTAGGCACGCTCCAGGGAGTTGTGCCGCCCCTGCAGCGCAGAGCTGCTGGGGCTTGCATCCATCACTTCGCTCGAAGCGCTGGAGGCCCGCGAGGAGGGTGTACGGAATTGGGACCTTTTCCGACGAGGAGGAGAGGCTTGGTTGTTCGCAGCCACAAGGGCCGGAGGGAACTTTAGGAAGATGACAGGGCAAAATCAGTTGTACCTGCCAGGGACGTGGAGGGCCCTGCTATAGACGTTGCCTGGGCAGTGGCCGGAGTCCGGTGTAGTGCTCCACCCCCACGCACCACATCAGCGAAGATCGGTTTCGCTATGAATAAGAAAGTGTTCTTTGTCAACGCCATTTCTTTCCGCATATCTTAAAACGATATGCCCACTTTGATCTTCAGAGTTCCGACTTCATTCTCTGTTTTCCACGTTGGGCTAGACCTCGAATATGCAGGGTGTTCCCTTCCGCAGTAAGCGCAGTGCACTGGAGCTTTGCAGTTTTAACACCGGTCATTTTAGAGGCGCATTTTGCACATGCTTAGTCGCCGAGAGAGCTCCGCGTCTCACGGTCGAACCTCTGGCAGTTAAAGCATCGTCGAGGGTTAGGTATATATTGTCACACATTGATTTTTCGGTAATCCACATCAATTGAGCCGCCGCGGTGGCTCAGTGGTTATGGTTCTCGGCTGCTGACACGAAAGGCGTGGGTTCGATCCCGGCAACGGCGGTTGAATTGCTTTGGAGGAGAAAATCTAGAGGCCCGTGTACTGTGCGATGTCAGTGCACGTCAAAGAACCCCAGGTGGTCCAAATTTCCAGAGCCCTCCACTACGGCGTCTCTCATAACCTTGGTCGCTTTGGGACGTTAAACCCCATAAACCAAACCACATCAATTGACCTGGAAAAAGTACTACGCACTAATGTCAAAACGGCGTGTTTTGTCGGGGTTCCTTTCCTCGCTTTTCTTATCTTGATCCAGCGAACATATATTACGTTTTGTTCAGCCAGCTTTTCTTTGTTAAGAAAGGTGGAGGAAATCGTTTTCCGAAATCGCACCACGGACTGTGTTGAGGGAGTGGTGGGTAGTAGCAGACACGGGTATGTCCCCCGGACAAAGTTTTGAGGAGTTTTGAGTGTCGTACATTATCTGAGTTCAAAGGTGGCCATTTTTGAAACCTTATAGCCTTTAGTCCAAGGTACATGTCAGAAATTTTTCCACGCTGAATGGGGAGATTATTCTAGTGGATTTTTCTGTTTCTTCACTGTGGGCCACATGGAACTTTGGCGAATTTCGCTTCTTTTTCTGCAGCAACTGCTGAGACAACGGTCCGCCCTGTTTTGAGTGGGCGATTATGTGATGAACGAGCGGGACGCATACAATACTTTCGGCAACGGTGCCAGCCACCCACCATGGAGCCCAACGGGGCGGAGTGGTCAGCAACTTCCAAGGAAGTCCTGCCCACGCCGGCTGTACACCCTGACAACCCAATTTTGTAGCGAGAGCTACATTGGCCGTATTCTTGCCCTTTCGCTGCGCCCGGTGGCCACACCGCGAGCTGAACTGTTGTCTAGCAACCGCCGCAGCTGGCAGTGCCGCTCGCCACGCTGTCAGACATGACGTCAGAGGAGGAGCCGGTGAAACCGCGTCGCAACAACGGAGGAGGACCAGGCGTTGCCGTGGAGTTCCTAACAAGAAGGACGCAGTCCACGTCTACGTTAAGGAAGGAATCGCCGCCAGTGCGTTGCCTTCCATAGCAGTTCCAACTGTGAAGCATGTGCCGTCCGGCTGGTAGATGGCGTAATGGTTTATCGGCGTTTAACGTCCAAAAGCAACTCAGGCTATGAGAGACGACGTAGTGAAGGTCCCCGGAAATTTTGACCACCTGGATTTCTTTAACGTACACTGATATCGCACAGTACACGGGCTTCTAGAATGTCGCCTTCATAAATATTTGCTGGTAGAAAGCTGTCTGGCAGTGTCACTAAGCAACTCCATCCAGGAGAGAGAGCGAAAGGAATTTTAATCAGAGGAAAAGGTGGAGAGGTCGGCCGGTGGTAACACGGCCGTGGTCTGCTACTCCACACAGAGGAAAGGGAAAGCACGAATGAAGGTTGATGATTGCATGACACAAAGAGTTTCATGGGTGATGTCCACACACATACTCTGGCTGGCACTCGCATCGCGGTGAGTAGACGCATGTAAAACTCGTGTCTTCAAAACACACACCGACATATGTCATTCGCACATACTGGAAATAGTGGCTCCATGAAAACACAAATGGGAACCACGTAAACTGTGCAATCCATGTAGGTAGCGCACAGGCGCTCACAGACGGGTATCCAGGCCTGTTTCACACAAAAACTTGAGCACGGACTTCGTCACACCCCGCCAATCAGAACCACCAAAAAAAAAACACTTTTAAAATGTTTTTAATGTAAGCATGACTTAAAGATAGGTAACAACAAAACCTAAACACTGACGTACCAAGCTAAACAATAACGATGTAACCGTAGAGATAACCAAGCTAAACAATAAGATTAACCGTACCTCTGGCTACGCAAATCCAGGCGTAACTGAGTTCAGCCACACCCAATATTTTACCACGAACGAAGATTTAATAAATATTCTCCGCGGCCTCCGTTTACCCACTTAGTGAGCTACCACATGAGTCATCTGAAATCTGCTGTCAAAGAACGATGTGGGGAAAGAACAAACTGAGTATGTAAATTACGTTCGCAAGTTCTTCCTGTTTCAACTCTACGCATGTCCTCGTGTGTTTGACAAAGTGAAAACTTCTTCAGACTACATTATTGAATTTAGTAAGAAGTGAACGATGTTCTGATCAGGACCGTAACGAGCAGGCAAATAGGAGAGACGGTTTGTGGTGGGCACTTCAGTACCTTTCAGTCTGCCCTAGTGGGCTTCCTACCAATACAGCATCGTTCAAAACATATGCATGTTTTTTTTTTAGTACAGAGAACGCTTGCGCGAACCTCGTCCTAGACCCAAAAGCCGTTATCGTCGTCCTTCACCGTGAGTTTACACGGATCATGCAAACAATCACAGAAACAGTAAAATCCATCACTTTACTTGACATGTTTCACATAAAACAGCTAAAACAGTCCTTAAGATATTATCGACCTAAAAGATGAACCTAAACTAGGAATCACACCGTGCACATGCCTGTAGTTTGGCAAATAGTGGACTGCTTAGGGGACGTGTTCACCTTCTGTGCCACGACCATACAAATCCAATGCTTTTGCGATGGCGACTCTCGCTGCCTGCACAGGAATGTTTTCAGCCGCGGCATACTTAGCTGCAAACGCATGGCTATCACAAACCTTGCGAAAAGAATCCAGAGAGTCCAGCACTTCAGTCCTCAAGAACATGATAGCACGGTTCATCACGCTCAGGTTCCTGTTCAGGATGTCAAAAATGAGGGTGCAGCTTTCAGTGTACTTGATCGAGTGGCTAAAGCTCAGTTCTGTTATTATCTGGTTGTCCATCATGGCGTGTGCCAAGCCCCTCACAGAATTCTCGTCATGGTAGTGCCTCTGAAAGGACAGCGAGTTGACCTGCTTGTTGAATCTCAGCACAGCTTCCAGAGCACTAACAGCTTCGTTCGAGAACAGTGCAAAATCAGGGAACTTAGCTTCCGTGATAGTTTGATTTTCAGACAGTGCGTACAAAAGCCTTTCAACCAGCTCAAACTCTGTATATGAATGCGACACTGTCAGCCGCCTCAGTGATCGTGTCCTCTGCACTAAAGAGATGAGGTCCGAGGCGAAAGCCTGTGCTCCAGTGTAATGAACGCGCAATTCAATGATGTGCTTGTTCCCATGCAAGGCTTGCAAAACTTCCGAGACACAGTTTCTCGTCACATTTCTTGTCCATGACAATTCCAGTGAGGTGATAATGCAATCCTCGCTACGCAGCACACAGGCAAGTTCTTGAGTGCCACACGTGTTCCACGAGGTGACCAGTCGCCCGACCATTCTCTCCACCGGGCTAAACGACAGGTTGTCGTCCACGGGCAGAGCACCAAGCCAGACACACTCTATAGTGCAGTTCTGCGCCAGGGATGCCACAAATGGTTCTACAGCACGCTTTGACAGTCGGCACCTCTCGAGATTCAGTTCCTTCAGTGTGCTGTTTACGAGCAGGGCTTGAGCCAGGCGTTTGGCACCCCGGTCGCCAACACTACTATCAGAAAGGTCTAGCTTCTCAAGCACACAGAAGCTCGCTCGGAGTGCTTCGGCAAGGAAAGTAGCACATGGGCTATCAAGAACTCGGACTGACAACTTCAGAGACTTCAGCCGCGCGGCTGTATGCCGGAGCTTGCTCCTTGACAGAGTTTGCTTCGTACCACTCAGACCAAGCAATACCAGGTTCTCAAGAGCACAATTTGTCACTGCCTGCAGAATCCTGTCCGCTGCCTTGTACGTGACGCCCATCACCGACAGACTCGTCAGGGTCTTGTTCTTCGCTAAGGCACTCGCCAGAACTTGACACTTTGTCCGATGAGCACAGGAGGCCATGTAGAGAGAGCGTCCTTAAAGAAGCACAACTGTTGATTGCACTAAGAAGCTTCTCAGCCCCCCTCGAAGGCATATCCTGTAATATGAGTATGCGAATGCTGCTATTCGGCAGTATTTGTGCCAACTCGCTCGAGGTGCCCCTGTCAAGCACGAACCCAGATACGTTAATGTATTGTAACTCTCTGCTCTACCTCAGTGCAGCTATGACCGAGAAAAAGCTTACATCATTCTGCAAATCCCGATCTGGGCTCATGCTAATGTATCGTAGACCAAGCGCATCAGCAACAGACGAGGCCAGAGCATCTGGATAGTGGAACACAAGTGCGGTGCTGTAGAGCTCCAGATACTCCACACATCGATGCGTATTCACCAGGAAAAGTGCCACGAATGAGCCAACCAGGTAATTCATTTCGAGACCTCCAAATTCTATCTCCGCGAGCATGGACCTCAGCGTTAAGTGCCCCGGTGTACACTCTGCAACACCAACGTGTGCTCCCCAGAGGTAATTATTTAGCGGTGAAACGTAGCGAAGAATCCAGCAGTTCTGGTTGTCATTCGAGTGGGAACAGGGATGGGAGATATCCAAGCCGGCAATTTCTTTCCACTCTTTCCTGACCCGTTCGATGAGACCCTGCAGATCAGAGAAACTGACGCAGGTAAAACTTCGGAGGAAAGCGTCGAATTCCGCTTCTCCCCTGGAGGAAGGCTCATCCGTGTCCTTGCCACCGCTGGAAACAAAAAAAAAAGCAAATCTTTCTTGAGCCTGTACATCCGCTTAAGCTTTCAGCAACAATCAATAAAAAAGACTGAGCATCCATACCAAAGAGCAGCTTTATCCCACTGTTAAAAGAAACAGATCATTCAACTGCGATGAGACCTCCCTAGGTGAGCAACCTAAATTCGAACGGCTTATAACAGGCAGGCATGTTGCTGCTCAAGATACAACTACACGTAATAAACTAGTGAAAAGCAGTGCCAGCTCCCTCTGCACCCTCTTCGCCTGACTGAATCTGCGTAGGCGATACCTGCCTACAATTAGGAATAGATCGAACTGAGGCAAAGCTTACAGGGTTGCAGGAGCATTCACCTGCGGAACTGTGAGCCTGTCTTCTATTAGGTATATACTTGCGGGCTAAACACCTGACGGGAAGTGAAACAGAAGCAGCACAAGATGACGGACCCGTCACAAAGTGGAAACGTGGCGCCATAATTGCTCGAACTAATTCAGTGCCACCAGAAATGCTACATTATGCTATCTTATAGAGATATAATAGGCAATGTAGCTGGCCGCTATCACAGCCGTGTTGTTTCTGGGCAACCATTGGACAATCGCATGCAGCAATGACGCAAACACAGTGTTTTTTTCGGTAATAAAGATCGAACCATCGTAAAACAAGATCGTGTCGCAGTAATACACTTGCAGATACACTTGTAATACATTTGTATATACGGTGCGAATTTCTGCTCCTACTTAAACCTATGAGAAAAAAACTGAACAAACCTAATTCACTGCTCGATGTGATGGATGATGCATCAGGTCTCAAATTTCACGAAAGAAGTATTATTTGAGCTATATGTTACTGCGAAAATATAGTGTTACCACAGTAACAATCCGGCATCCAGCACAGCGAGAATCACTTAAGTACTGATTTGAAGTTTAAGTACCACGAACTCATATATTAACAGAGCGAAATACTTTCCTTCCACTTCTTACGCATCGTCTTCCACTAAAACGAACAGCTGCAGTCATAGAAATTCTGCTCGATGCCCGCATGCATAACACAATTTTAAGTATTTACATTCTTCGAAAAGTATACTGCAAAAACCACTACTATTGCTGCTAACCTAACAATCATAAAGGCAGCAGTTAGTAGATAAGAAAAAGATTCAGATACCCACGATTACAGTGCTGCACCGGCAAATGATCGAGCAGTCTTAGGACTGCTTTTAGAGCGAAAGCCCTGTCCCTGACGTGCAGAACCAGAGAACAGCTGATTCCGTCAATATCACCTTCAAGCTCAGCCAAGGTCAGGCCACTGCTCGGGGCGGATGGCGCAAAAGCCAAGGAGCAAGAAAAATATTTAGGGTGCACTTTGGCTCTCTAAAGTGCTGCAAGGCGAAAGCCTTTCCTGGCGGACTGTTTGGCATTGACTGCGAGAGTGTTATTGCTGTACTAGTGCTTTATTTGACAACGCACATCATTGTTGAAGGTTTCCTTGGTTGACGTTCATCCCGCTCTTCATCGGTCTCTGTGGCACGCTGAAGCTTTCGCTTCTCGTTCAAATCAGCCCTGCTTCTAGGGGGCATCCCAACACCTGGCCGCCTCGTAAGTGCCCGGAGAGCGAGGCAAGCTCACCTTTGTACCGCTGCTGTAGCGTCACGTGGTCAGCTGCAGCGCCTCTGATGTGGAGCCTCCACCGCCGCGGCCGACCGCGCTAGCCGGCAGCCCATCTCTCCTCTGCTGTGACGTCATGTTGTCACGTGGTCAGCCGCCGCGCCTCTGATGTGGAGCCTCCACCGCCGCGGCCGACCGCTCGAGCCGGCAGCCCATCTCTACTCTGCTGTGACGTCATGTTGTCACGTGGTGTCACGTGGTCACGCTAAAGGTCAATGGTAGCTCCACCGCCGCGCTCGACGGGCTGTAGTGTAGCTCTAGTAATATGCTTCGCATAAAAACAAATGCATCTCCCTCCACGCTTTTTTTTGTGGTCTAAAAATTGGGCTCTTTTTGTCGGCAACATGTGAAAGAGCCAGCTGCCATGTGATTTCCTCTTAACGACCTATCTTACATTCATTGGAAGTAAGAAAAAGACGTCGACACAAAAATCTTTACAGCTCTTCCGTCGTCAATTAGTGAAGACAAATTTTCGTACATGGATGGAAAAAAAATGTTACAAAAGCCTGGACCAACATCTGATGGAAATGCATTGGCATCATAAAAACCATCGGTTGTCAAACGGATAAAAGTGGCGGAAATAAAAAACTCTTAAATTGACAAAATTGTTGACAGTTCTCCCAGCTCCATTCTGAAACGAAATCGTGGCGTTTCCTTCTACGTACTTCTAAACAGCAATAAGAAGGTGGTTAACCACCTGTTTATTGCGCTTTGTTTGTAGTTTAGTTTTTTAAAAGCAATCCAGCGCAATAAGCCAATGTATTGCAAAGGATTAATTTAAAACCAAACAAATCTACAAACAGCTTTTACATAGCAAGGTCTGTACTCCTCGCGTGTCTAAACGGTGTCTCAACTCGTCCGCAACGAATCAGACACCCTTCAGCTGTTGAAAGTGAAACCCAAACAAGCCGAAAAAAAATTGCACTATTAGCTCTTCACTGGTGTCAGAGAAATTGCAAGTAGAGACCGCTGTTTACTGGTGTCTTGTGCAGCACTAGAAATAATCCAAAATTTGCTGTCCCTTCTCGATTAGGTGGCAAGGACAGTTTCCCTAACTACCGCACCTGACTGCGCTGTCCCAAGAATCAATCGCAAGATGGCTTACAAACGATTCAAAGTAAACAGCAAAGCGGCAAGCATGTTCCCGAGCTCACGGGCACAGGTCGCACGAAAACGAAAGAATGCGCCAAGATAAGTTTCTCGCATGCGCAGAGCAGCCTTAGAGCTTTGCACTGTTCCGGCTTTATAGTAAATAACCAGAAAGTATGACTAGATTACAGATCATGTACCAAAAGAGACAACTGTGAAAGAACGCTCAGACATCTACGCTATATCAGGGCCTCTGAAAATTTTATACGGCCTGAAGAGAACACAGCAGTGGCAGGGACAAAAGGTTTTACGGTACCGCTCGGAGCTCGCGGTACGAATTTCATGCGCACGCCCAAACCAAGCACACAACCAAACCAAATGAATAAGGTATAATATTTCGTGATTAAAACCAGTTGTGAGTACATGTTCTGCCTTTGTGGTCGCCGTGTTGGTATACCATAAGCGCCTTATCTCATACTTGTAGCGCACCAGTTAAGCCGGATATGCAGGACGTTCCACTATTAGGGTGAACACACGAGTGTCTGACCGCGCTATTCGGAGTGCCAGTACGTTCGACACGTCGACGCATGGAAGCAAAGTGGCGCACTCGCAGGAAGGCCTTGAGGTGAAGCATCGATTGTATGCCACTTCGCCTTGATGCGCGGCCAACACCGACGCCCTGGCGTTCCAAAGAGCGCGACCACACACACGCGTATTCACACTACGACTGAACCGCCCTGTTGAACAACCTGCCTTACTTGCTGCCGTATCCTTTGCAGTTACCAGCAAACACCTGTAGCCCGTACCAGCATTGACACAATAACCCGATATTACCACCTTTCCTTCATTACTAAGGCTTAACGACCGTGGCTCAACGTTAACGACCAGCTTAGAAGGACCGTTTGACCTTACTGAATACCACATAGAAACACGAGAAAACTCGGTACTGATCTTTACTAAAACAAATAACAGTGCTACTACGATCACACTGTGACGGCAGATTCAAACAGGTCAGCAGATCTCGCTTCAGTGTCAAAACAGACGGAACATTCAAGCTTCTCTCTGAGGCTGGCCAAAAGCGACGCATCACCTACGCAGTTCATCGTGCCACCGCATATCCCAAGAGGGACGCTAGGATTATCGCGTCCATCGCTTCGCCGCAGTAACAGTGACCAAAGGCGCGTGCACAAAACAGAGTTTCACACTAGTTGACTATGTGGGCAGCATGACATTTCTCTGACCACTCGATTTTCTGAAGGGGACAAGAGACGGAAAAGCCAAGAAAAAAAAAATGCTGCATTGCTCAGAGGCGTCACAAACATGAGACAGCGTCAACTAGCCGCAGCCCGAAACCTTCTTTCTCGCTTTTCCTGCTGACCGGCTTACAGTTGATGCAATTCAAAAGCGCAAACCTGAGCACAGTGAAATTAAACCACTTACTCGTCTGTTCTGGACATGTCTTGCCGAGGTGTAGACCGCAGGAGGGCGGTAGTCCAGCCAGGAGTACAGCAACAGACTGGACTACTTCTTCGACGTAGCGGAGCGAGCAAAACAATTCCACTTCTGTCTCAGCAACGCAATCCTTTCTCCAAAAACCTTAAGCAACTTCGAATCTTTCTTTCGAACGTGGCTGCGTTGGCTACTGAAGTGCTAAACCAACAGCGTTCACAGCGAGCGTGATGCCCCGCACGGACTTTCGCACCGGGTCGGCGCGAACACTGCTCGCCAAACTGCTGACCGCGCCACACCTCACACCAGCCACGACTTCCGCGCACGCGCACCAAGGTAGATTGCACGCGCGCGCCGATATCTGCGTTCGGGGTGATAAGGCTGGCATTTGCGCATGCACAGCACGCAAGCAAGCTGCTTCAAACCCACTCTAGCGAAGTGCGAAATGTTCAATTCAATTTCACTGCCGCCGCGGTGGCTCAGTGGCTATGGTGCTCGGCTGCTGGCCCAAAAGACGCGGGTTCGATCACGGCCGCGGCGGCTAGAATTTCTTTGGAGGAGAAATTCTAGAGGCCTGTGTGCTGTGCGATGTCAGTGCACGTTAAAGAACCCCAGGTGGTCGAAATTTCCGGAGCCCTTCACTACGGCGTCTCTCATAGCCTTAGTCGCTTTGGGACGTTAAACCCCACAAAACCAAACCATCAATTTCACTGGGTTAAAGTTGGTGCATCGTTATCACGCCAGATCATCGTGGCGTCGGCTTCGTCGGCTCGGCACATGCGCATGACAGCGCGCGCCCCCTTCTCTTTCTCTCTCTCCTTCGGCTATCATTTAAAAGTGTTGGACGGTTACCACAGAACGCGAGGTCTTGGGGTATCTGTCGCAGCCGACGTCGTCGCTCCGACGGGCGGTTGTTGTGACGCGCGTCTTTCAGTCTTTCCTCTCACATCTTTCAACTCTCGCCTGTCTGCACGTGGCAGCGCTTGTGGCTCAGCCCGAACCAGTGGGCAGGCCCGTGCATTTTACTTTCATCCTTCCTACAGTCACTTCCCTCTCATCATTCCTACAGTGAAGACAGCAACAACACCACCAATAAACGCCTTCCTATCCCAGCTCCCTCGGCGGACTGTCACTCTCTTAGGGGGGACTGCCAGTCTCTTCGACGAGGCGGCGAGAAGTTGAACACGTATCGGGCACGGCTTCAAGCCTATTTTGATGGAAACGAGATTACAGATTCGAGCAAGCGCCGTCCTGTGTTGGTTTTGTCACTGAGCGACAGCGTCGTCCGCGTCCTGCAAGGACGCCAGCCGGCAGTTTCCATCAACTCCTTGACGTATGAGGAAGTCGTGAAATGCTTAGATGAGCACTACAACCCGGAGACCACCGAAATAGAGGTAAGCTTTTCGCTCTTTATGCACAGGCAGCTAGACGAAGAAAGTGTCAGATTATGTCGCCGAGGTCCAGCGCCTAGCTGAAAGCTGCAACGTTGGCACAACATGCTTCGGGACCGCATCGTTTGCAGAGTACAGGATGCAGAGACACGCCAGTGCTTATTGGTGCGTACAAAGTTGGCACCAGTAGAAGCTGGAGAATTTTCCCTGGCTGCAGAGAAAGCGAATCAAGACGCACGTGGTATGGGGCAGACGGGCCGACCAAGCGGAAGCGTCAACGTCGAGCGGCAAGGGCGTCCCTGGAGGAAACGCTACGATTCACGCGCGTCTGTCCTCCGTGCGACCGATGCAAGCGGGCTCATGGAACGGCTGCAAGCCGACATCGTAAGACGACCTGCCAACAATGCGGTCAAATAGAGCATCTGGCCAGAGCTTGTATGGCGGGCCATTCTCGCTTCTCGGGAACGTACGCTGTCATGGAAATGGAGTGCGAAAGCGAAGAAGAGATGTTGCACGCACTCTTCGCACACAGTTCGACAAACATGGACATGGTGCAATCGATTGACCGCGTGTTGACATGGAAGGGTAGCAAGCTGCGCATGATTGTCGATACGTGGTCCCCGATCAGCGAGATTCCCAAGAGGGTGTACCAAAAGCATCTCAAATGGTGGCCGGCTTTACAGAAAACCTCTCTTCGCTTTTCATGCTTCATGGAGTCGGTTGACGTCAAGGTGGATATGGAAGTGCAGCTGGGTACAGCGACGGTGAGCAGTTCACTGGTTGTTGTGGAATGTCAAGGTCCTCTCCTTTGCGGACGAAACACGATGGACGCAATTCGCAAGCCGGGCGTGTCCGTTTAGCAAGCGTTTAGTAAGCTTTGAATCTCTTGTCTCAGCAATGCATAATGACGTGTCACCCATCTTTGTTACACATATCACCATATTTTTTTTACGGCGGGCAGCCGGCGTAACAGGCTGAAGAGTACTGAGCCTTATTAAAATTGAACTAAAAGCGGATTCTTTTTAATACTTTCGAGCCACACTGTAGGGAAAGAAACGCGAAAATTTCCCTCACAGTTACAGCACTAAAGCATTACATCAACCAAATCAATTCCATTCGGCACAGTGACCCTGAATCAAATGGAGAAAGAAGACATGAAGACAAGCGCTGGCAATTAATTCTAGTAAAGCGTTTATTCTCTCATTCAGTCGTTCAGCTTACACTCACATTGCAAATAACAGAAAACTTCTCGAAACTGCTCTGGGCAGCATCCTCACAATGATTTGTGGCTGTATTCACCTGTAGCCCCAAGCGGCCTGAATAACGCTCTGTAAATATTAAGGGTGTATCTCTGGCGAAGTCTTCTGAACGCTTGTTCACGTCCCGTGTTGCTGACTCTACGGCATCTTTTTGTTCAGTATCTATTCGGCAACCATGACGAGTTGCTAAACTCGTTAGGGCAGCAGGCGCACTCTTCTGGATCTTTGAGGTGATCCTGAAATAGCGAATACCCTCTCCACTGACCCCGCCACCGCCACAGCAAAACTGACAGCGGCCAGTTTCGATAGTCGGCGATACGCCGGTATATATTTTTCCAAGCCTAGTGCCATTCTTCAGGTGTGGTAGAAAAACTCAGTTAGGTGTCAAGCTACGAGCTTTTGTGCACGGTGCCCTCAAATGATCACACTATCTAAAAATGATTAGGGGTCATTCCCGTCCTAAGCCAGTTGGTCGAGAGAGGACAACAGAGCCGGATTCCCAGGCCGAACAAAATGTTATCAAGTGCTTTAGTTATGAACTCTGTCCAAGAAGCCAGACCGTCAATGTAATGAAAGGAAAAACAAGGGCAGCGGTTTCTCATCGCGAGTACATGTAAGCATGAAATTCACTGCAGGAAAGGCCGTAATCTATGCTCGCTCATAGATACTGACAGCCACACACGAGTCTCGATGATTGTCAAACTTTTCCACCAGCCACTTTTCTTTCCTGTAGGTTTCCTCTAAGAGAGACAGTGTGCCGGCTTTCTTTTCCGCTTTCTATGTATGGCAACCCACGCGAATAGCGCTCGCCACGTGCCAGAAAAGAGAGGACGGTGCCCAACGCGCTACCCTACCCTAGCCTGACCTAGCCTGACCTAGCCTGACCTAGCCTGACCTAGCCTGACCTAGCCTGACCTAGCCTGACCTAGCCTGACCTAGCCTGACCTAGCCTGACCTAGCCTGACCTAGCCTGACCTAGCCTGACCTAGCCTGACCTAGCCTGACCTAGCCTGACCTAGCCTGACCTAGCCTGACCTAGCCTGACCTAGCCTGACCTAGCCTGACCTAGCCTGACCCAACCTAACAAAGCTTAACCCAACCTAACAAAACTTAATCCAATCTAACCCAACCTATCCCCGCAGCCGGGGTAGCTCATTGGCTGCGGGCTTGGCGGCGGTACCATTTCGGTGGAGGCGAAATTCTGCTCTTTGCAGCAGTTCGAGCGATTCTGTCAGCCATTCCGCTGGCAAGTACCCTGCCGAAAGTAAAGGCTTTGTTGCCTAGGGAGCTTTTACTGGCTCAACTAGCAAGGTCCACGCTTCAGGAAGCAGTATATCCACCATAACGTCGCAGTTCTCCAGTGGAGCGCGAGCAGGTTAAGAACGAGATCCACGCTAATCCAGCATGCTTCCTAGATGAATTCATTTTTGGTTTTAAGTCGGGGTAAACCTTTTGCGAACCTCCTACTAGACCAGACAGCCCTTTCAGTCGTGTGTTGCCTTAATGCTACGTGGATCGAGCAATGAATAACAAGGTGAATAAAATCTGCAGCTTTATTAACCTGTCTCATATAAAACGCACACACAGCTAAAACAGTCCTTAAAAGATTAACAACCTAAAACGCGAAGATGAACTAATGCATGAAATCGTGCACTTGCGTGTAGTTTAGTAAGTAGGGACCCGATTGGGTGGCACATCCTCATTCTGTGCCACGAGTATACAAATTCAGTGCTGTTCTGAGGACCACTCTCGCTGCTTGCACAGAAATGTTTTGAGTAGCAGCATACTTACCTGCAAACGCATGGCTATCACAAATTTTTCGAAAGGCATCAAGATAGTCCAACATTTCAAACCTCAGGAACTGCGTAGCGCGGTTCATTAGGCTCAGGTTCCTATTTAGTATGTCAGCAATGAGAGCATAACTTTCAGTGTGAATCATGGGGTCAATAAAGCTCAGTTTTGTTATCACGTGGTTGTCCAACATAGCTTGTGCCAAGAGCCTTAGAGTGCTCGCGTCAAGGTAGTACTTCTTAAAGGTCAGCGAGGTGACCTGCTTGTTGAGCCTCAGCACAGATTCCAGAGCACTAACAGCTTCGTCCGAGAACAGTGCAAAGTCGGGGAACTTAACTTCCGTGACAGTCTCATTTTCAGACAGTGCGTACAAAACCCTTTCAACAAGATCAGCGGCTCTGAATACGCTCAGGACTATCAGCCGCCTTAGTGACTGCGTGCTCTGCAGTAAAGACACAAGGTCTGAGGTGAAATTTACTCCCTCAGTATACCGCACGTGCAGTTCAATGATGTTCTTGTTCCCGCACAAGGCTTGAAAAACGTCCGAGACACAGCTGATCGCCACACCTCTTGTCCAAGCCAATTCAAGTGAGGTGACGGTGCAATTCTCGCTTCGCAACACACGGCCGAGTTCTTGAGTGCCGCACGTATTCCACGAGGTGACCAGTCTCCCGACCGTTCTCTCCACGGGGCTAAACGACCGGGTCTCGTCCACGGGCAGGGCACCAAGCCGGATACACTCTATAGTGGAGTTCTGCGCCAGGGATGCCACAAATGGTTCTACAGCTAGCGCAGTCAGTCGGCACCCCTCGAGATTAAGTTCCTTCAGTGTGCTGTTTACGAGCAGAGCTTGAGCCAGGCGTACTGCACCCCTGTCGCCAACACTGCTGTAAGAAAGATCAAGCTTCTCAAGTACACACAAGCTCGCTCGGAGTGCTTTGGCAAGAAAAGTAGCACATGGGCTACCAATTACTGGGAGTGACAACTGCAGGGACGTCAGTCGCGCGGCTGTATGCCGGAGCGCGTTGCTCGACAGGGACCCCTGCATACCGAACAGACCAAGCAATACCAAGTTTTTAAGAGCACAAGTTTTCAATGCCCGCAGGATCCTGCCCGCTCCATGGGACGTGACGCCCGTCACCGATAGACTTGTCAGAGTCTTGTTCTTCGCTAATGCACTCGCCAGAACTTTTGACACTTTGTTTGACGTGGAAAGCCGGTAGTGTACACAGAGTGTCCTTAAAGAAGGACACCTGTTGATTGCACTCAGGACCTTCTTAGCCGCCCCAGAAGACATGTCCGTCAGGAAGAGCTCGCGAATGCTGCTATTCGGCAGTATTTGTGCCAATGCCCTTGATGTGCGGCTGTCAAGCACGAACCCAGATAGATCAAGATGTTCTAACTCCCTTCTCTGCCTCAGTGCAGCTATGACAGAAAGAAAGCTGAACTCCAGCAAATCTAGATCTGGGTTCACTCTAATGTATCTCAGACCGGGTGCCGCAGCTATCGACGAGGCAAGAACGTCCGTATAGTGGAACACAAGTGCTGTGCTCTCAAACTCGAGATACTGCACACATCGATGCGTCTTCACCAGAAAAAGCGCCACGAAGGAGCCGACAAGATAATCTGTTTCGAGTCGATGATATTTTTTGCCGGCGTCGATGGAGCTGAGTTTCAAGTAGGCCGGTACATACTCAGCAACGTCAACATTTGCTTGGTGTAGGTAATTATTTAGCGGTGACAGGCAGCAAAGAATCCAGCAGTTCGGGCTGCTGCTCGAGTGGGAACAGGGATGGGAGATATCCAAGCCGACAGTTTCTTTCCATTCACCTCTGAACTTCCCGATGAGACCCTGCAGATCAGACAGGCTGACGCAGGGAAAACTTCGGAGAAAAGCGTCGAATTCCGCCTCTCCTCTGGAGGAAGGTTCGTCTGTGTCCTTGTCACCACTAGAAACAAAAAAAAAGCAAATCTTTCTTCAGCCTATACACCAGCTTATGTTTTCAGCATCAGACAATAAAAAAAAGCCTGATTATTAATCCCGAAAAGCAGTCTTATCTCAAGCTTAACAGTAGCAGTCAATCAACTGCGATAAGACCTGTCTTAGTGAGCAACCTAAATCTCGTAAAAATATATGAGGAACGGACGTTGCTGCACAAGATACAACTAACCGCATTACTAATGGAAAGCAGTGCCACCTGCCTGTCCCCCTCAGTAAGTGTGCGTAGGCTGTGATTGCTACGTGATTTGAGATTGATGGAACGGACACAAAGTTTACAGAGTTGCAGAATCATCTACCTGCGCAGCTGCAAGCCTGGCTTCTATCAAGTATACCGAAACAGAAAACAGCGGAATGTATGCGGAACAGAAGCAGCTCAAGGTGCCGGTCCTTACAGAAGGGGACAACATGTTACCATAAATGCCGGCTCCAAGTTAGTGTGATAATCATTGCTTTGTTATGCTATCTTGTGTAGAGATAACAACGTAGCTACCCATCACCACTGCAGCGTTTGTTTTCAGGCAACCATTGCCGAACCACACGTAGAAATGACGCCATTGGCACATTCTTTACGAAAAACGCAATTTCGAAAAAAGTCATGCCGCAATGATAAGCCTATCATGCACGCGCACATACGGTGCGAATTTCTCCTCCCACCGAAGTTACTCAGGCAGAATAAACTGAAGGAACCTAATTCACTGTTGGCTGTGATGAATCTGAAATCTTAAATCCTCAAAGAATTATTAATTGGGTTAAATGTTACGAAAGTATGGTATCACCGAAGAGACGACACCGTCTCCAAGAGTACGATAATCAGGCCTGTACTGATTGCAAGGTTAAATAGAACAATTAAGGGCGCTACAATGGATCATGCAGCCACCCAATGTTTCAAACATGTTCCTACGTCTGGCTTTAGTGACAACAGCCGATGACAGACGGCACATTCAACCTTCTCTGCAAGATTATTGACCAAAAGAAACATTGCCCACGCAGTTTATCCTGCCACCGTATATCCTATAAGTGAGCTCAGAGTATCGCCTTTAATCGCTTATCCGCAGTAGCGGTGTTCAAAGACGCGTGTACAAAGACGTGTGTCAGGAATTTCGACAATGTCAGCAGCGTTGCATTTCTCTGACTATAAACCAATATTCGGTTTCCCAAACAGCACAAACGAGAATCGCAGCGCCTACGAAGAAAAAAAGTACAGCAGTCCTCCAAAGCATCACAGTCAAAACGAGGCGTCAGCTACCCGCGGATCACTAGGTCCTTTCCTGCCACTGCTGCTGGCAGCTGCACAAATTCACATCAGCAAACGTAAGCACGGCAAAATTAAATAACTTACTCGTCTGTTGTGGACATGTCCGGCCGAGGTGCAGACCGGAGGAGCGCCCCAGTCCAGCCAGGTGTGCAGTAGGAGACTGTATTCGTTCTTCGAGGCAGCGGAGCGAGCGAAACAGTGTCACCTTCGTCTCTGCCGCAAAACTGTTTTCAAAAAATCCTTCACCAACGTCCAATTTTACTTTCAAGCGTGGCTGCGTTGGTTAGAGACATGGTGAAGAATCAGGGTCACAGCACGTGGGATGTACGGCATGGGCTTTGACGCCGGGTCGACGCGAACACAGCTCGTCAAAATGGTAACCGCGCCACACCTCACGCCAGCAACGACGAGTGCCAACACGCACTACGCTAGATTGCATGCGCGCGATGCTGACTGCGTTGGGGGGATAAGGCTGGTATTCACGCATTAACAGCACGTGACCTAGGGTGCCAACGCCCACGCTAGCGAAATGCGAAATGTCATATGATGTTTAACAGCGTTAAAGTGATAACAAAATGCAAAGGACAGGTAAGATAGGTATTTTGGGGCGTTACTGTAGAACGGTACAACTTTGCAACCTAACATGACTGGACTTCAAGTGATGATGATCGCAAACATTTAGTTCCCTCTACTCTTTCTAAGGTTCACACTGGCACAATTCCTTTTCTTCTTTTTACGACACTTCGTACACATTGCCAAGTGGTGAAGTGACTTTCAGATTATTGTGGTACGCATAATAGGCAATCTCTACTTCAGGGTTGTTACTTCCACATAGGCGCTACCGCTTACTGTGTATCGTGCGCGCAACTGCGCAGGCGCCCATTGGTCCTCACGGGAGAAATTTGCAGCATGTTGACGAGAACCTGGCGCCATCTGGTGTAATCCGGTCGACCTGCGCATGCGGAGGCCGTCGCGCTATATCAAAATAGCATAACGCATACTGTCCAGCGCCTAGCTACCGCGAGCCGCCAACTCCTCATGCGCAGATCTTACCCCCCTAAATCTAGGTACCGCTACTATAGAGCCTAGAACATCCGCTACCGCGATCGACAACCGCGATAACCGCAACTCGAAACACGAATGGCAGGTCGGTACAATCCGAGACGATCCGAATCGAAAGTGCGAAAGTGAAAGTACATTTCCGTCCTAAAAATTGAGGGGCACTTTGTTGACCTATATTGCGGTGAGGCGAAAGCCTTAAGCGCGGTGTTGCTGCTTGTGTCACAGATGTGAGGTTAAGATGTTCAGCTTCGCCTCTAAGAGTGGAACGCGACAGCTTCTTGCAACGCTGCCAGGGAGTCGACAGGACGCCATCGCCCGTTCGGCTCTACGCCTTGCTCGTCCGTAAATTGGTTTTGGAGGAAAGGAAATTTACCTGTCTCGCATATCTCGGTGAACACCTGAACCTCGCCGTAAGAGAAGGGAAGAATATGGCAGTGAACGAAGGCACCGTATTCACTACACGCGCCTCTGTTTGTTCTAAACCATCGAGCTGGCATGGCGGAGTGGTTAGCGTGCTCGTCTCGCCCTCCGGAGACACTGGATCGAAGCCCCAACTCGACCAATTTCCTACCCGGTTTATTTATATGTCTGGACTGACTAAAAGGGTAAATTAAACTAATTGGTTAACCAACTATTTAACTAAACGCACTCCCACTTGGAGCATCACTATACAATACCTTCAATTGCTTGCATGGTTACTAGCCAAAGTGCAATTGGCCCCGCTTGAAATTCGCGCTGTGACGTCACGACTGTTTCGACCAATTGAAAAGCGTGACATTTCTGTCGACAACTCCTGCTTACAACGATGAGGCATTAAAGGCTTCCGCCCTGAAAAAGGTAGTTTAGCGAAATCCCTTTCAGAAACGGCGCAAGGTGGGCGGACGTCGTAGCGGCACTAAGTGCGAAGATAGGAAGGAGGTTTTCGCCGCGATCTGTGTAGCGGTGGGTCGAGCTCCTTCTCGCCTACTTTTTGAGGGAAGAGATAACTTGCGAAACTAAGCAAAATGTGAAACTTTGATGCTTTAGAGCTTGCTATCAAGGTCTATGGGAGTGTTTTGTACCACTTGCCTATTTTAAATCAGATCCGGAACAGTACTTTCAAAGGATTCGGCTGCTGCAAGAGGTAACCAGAGAACGGCAAACATCCGTAGGAGGTACCAAAAATAGGCGCATGACCCACAACCATAACTGGACGTTTTTCGGATGTCAGTAGTGAATCCTTGCTGACATTATCCCGAGAACAATTGAAAATTAGACGCTGACGTCCGTATGAAATTCATAGTGGGATCATCCCGAAAACAGTCGCAGACCGGACGTGAAAGGACGTGTTTCTAATTAATGGGCCTGTCGTGCGGATATCCACATAAAAGTCATGAGGGATCGTGTGGCATGCTACACTGCCCTTTTCTGATGTCCTTGTCAGGCAGATTTGTTAGTTGAATGAAGTTTCATGGCGCAAAAGCAACTAAGGCTATAAAGCACGAAACGCAAGGCTAGAGTGCCTTGAGTTAAAGCTGAAGCTTTTGATAGTTATAGCTTGTTTAAAACGCAGGCTTCGGTGATAAGTTTAAAAATACATGAAAGATCAACAAGCTCTTGATCACCTAAACGCAACATGGGGTGTATAAGATGTATGCATTTTTGAAAGTTGTCTGATACTTTTTCTCAGTTATTCAAGTTTGCGCATAAAATTAAAATGCCGTTTATCGTGAGTCCAAAACCACATATTTCGCACAGAGGTTTGTTTTCATTTGTCAGTAAGAAGTTCGTGTGTAAGATGTGTGTGTGTCCAATGCGTAGTCGACATAAAATAACCTCTGTAATACTGAATTCTATTTTCTTAAATGGGCTTTACAGAATTCAGTTTCTTGTTTATCGGCTTCTCTCATACACACCGCCACTTATTTCTGAATTTACTGTACATTAACTTCAAACAATTTCTATACGATATGCTTACATTTTTTATTTGATGTAGCGCAAACAAAAACAAGGCCAAGAAAGGCGAAACACAGACACACAGGCGCTAACTGTCAACTGGATTTATTCGTCGAAAGCCACACCTTTTCTAGGCCGAAGATCGGGACGGAAAAGATAACAAAAAAACAAGCGTTCTGACAGAGCCATCAAATCACAAGCGCATGCGCGGGTAGGCAAGGGCATCACACTTCCCTTTATCTTCCCATCGAATTAACAGGTAGCTGCATTAAAAAAAATCAGTCTCAGCCTAGAACAGAGATAAAGAAGGTTCGCGGATGCACTCGATGCCAAGTTTCTCTATGTGGTAGGCTACTAGGCTTATCCGTGCTGTCCTGTCTTTACTCTTACCAAGAACCTTTGTCTCCTCAAACCGGGCCACACGTGCTCCACATTTACTTACATGTGCAACAAGATGCTTGTATTTATCCTCTTTCTTTCCTAAATTTAGGGCGTGCACCCCTAGACGGTCATTGACACAACGTACAGTTTGTCGTACATAAAACTTTCCACAAGACAAGGGAATGAAATAAACCACTCCAGTGGAACACCTTACGAACGGCTTCTGATGCTTTTTCAGGCACTCGCGCTTTTTTGCATTGCAAATGCGCGGGAAGAGCTTTCACAACTTCTTGGGTGCCTAGAACAAAACAGGTACACCATGCCCGCTCGCAACTTTTTTGAGGTTGTATGAGATTTTGTGGAGGTAGGGCACAACCTCTAGCCTAGGGGCTTTTTGAAGAGCACAGCCGTTTTTCGTCCACGTTTGAACTTCTGAAGGATGGCCTCAGACACTCCTGTCAGCACCGACCAGGGAAACCCTGCAGCCACAAGCCGGCTTATCTGATAATTAAAGCTCTGAAACATCCGATGTGGGCACGATTTTTGGAGAGAAGATTCCGAGCACAGCGACGCTAATCCTCTCTTGATAGTCTTGGATTGGGCCGAGTCATACGGCAACAACCCCTTCTTTGCTCGTGGGTAATAAACCTAGCAGACGTGTCCTTCACAGAACGTCAATTTAAGGTCTAAAAACTGTAAAACCGAAACTTCGGGCAGTTCATGGATAAAAGTCAAACCAAGACCGTGTTTGTTAAAATTATCTAAACTTCACCTACTATAGAGTGGCAGGTGGTGGTATCCTGCTTTGTAAAGAGCACTAAAAATCATCTACATATCTAAAAACCTTTAAAACTGTCCCTCCCGCCTTAAAATTCTCGTCCAGCCGCCTATCTACCTTAGCTAAAAAATGGCGCAAAGAATGGGGCTACACATGACCCTACGAAAATCCATTTCGCTGAAAAAAAGGCTGTTCGTTAAAAACAATAAAAGTAACATTAAAGTAAAACTCCAATAAGGCTAAAAATTTATCTACAGCCAGTCCTGCTAAGTTCTGGAATGACACGTCGCCATTTTCCTCAATGCATTCCTTAACAGACAGTAAAATCTGATCTTTGGGCACGAAATAAAAAAGGTCTTCAGTATCTATTGAAAAGCCAATGCCATCGTTAGGCTTAATAAACTGTGCGACATCGATTGACTTTTTGGTGAGAAAGGGATCGTCCAAGACAAGGCTTTTAAGCTCCTGTAACACGAACTGGTTGACGTTTATCTACAACGATTCTTGCTTGCTGACAATGGTCCTAAACGGAATGTTGCAAAAGGTTAAACCTGAATGCACTCGTCGCGGACATCACTAATAGCAGAGGTGACAGCCTAACGCCTTTTTTCACAGCTAAGACGCACAAACCAGAAATTCCCTTTGGGACCATTGCCAGTGTGCAAGGATCGTCGCAGATAAACGTCAGCCAGTTCTTGTCACAGAAGCTTAAAAGCCTTGTCTTGGACGATCCCTTTCTCACCAAAACGTCAATCGATGTCGCACAGTTTATTAAGTCTAACGATGGCATTGGCCTTGGTTTTTCAATAGATATTCAAGACATTTTTTATTCCGTGCCCAAAGTTCAGATTTTACTGTCTGTTAAGGAATGCATTGAGGAAAATGGCGACGTGTAATTCCAGAACTTAGCAGGATTGTCTGCAGATAATATTTTAGCCTTTTTGCAGTTTTACTTGAATATTACTTTTATTGTTTTTAACGACCAGCCTTTTTTGCAGCGAAATGGCATTTGCATAGGGTAATGTGTAGCCCCCATTCTTTGCGACATTTGTCTAGCTAAGGTAGATAACCGGCTGGACGAGAATTTTAAGGCGGGGGGGGGAGGGGACAGTTTTAAAGGTTTTTAGATATGTAGATGATTTTTTAGTACTTTTAACAAAGCAGGAGACCGTCACTTAAACCTCTACAGTAGGTGAAGTTTTAGATTAATTTCGTGCCAGACTGCACGAAAACAAAACTTGATTACAATTTTTCACTACAAAAGGGCCATCTATGTTAAGCAGTTTAAGCTTACTTTCAAAATATAGTGACAAGTACCTTTGCCACGCGCTTTTTACCGAAATAGTAGTTCTAAAACGGACCCCGTGGCGATGGCTCAGTGGTTACGGGGCTCGACTACTGGCCTGAAAGGCGCAGGTTCGATTCCGGCCGCGGCGGCCGATTATCGATGAAGGCGAAATTCAAGAGGTCCGTGTAATGTGCGATGTCAGTGCACGTTAAACAACAACAGGTCGTCGAAACTCCCGGAACCCTTCACTACGGCGTCCCTCATAGCCCGAGTAGCTTTGGGACGTTAACCCTAATAAACCAAACCGATCGCGGCATCCAGATTTAGCGCGGTAAGATGCGCCCATGCGCAGATGGCGGCTGGCTGTATGAGACGGTAGCTATAAGCGATCGCGCAGTGGTAAAATTATCTATTATGCGCTACTCACAAATGCGCTTCACCGGTTGCCAATGTGAATGAAGCACTATTGAAAGAAGAAAGGGAACTGAATGCTTTCTATCATCATCATTTCAATAGCAATCATATTAGGTTATAAAGTTTTACCGTTTTACAGTAACCCAAAAAATACCCTCCTTACTTCTCGTTTGCATTTTCTTATCACTTTAGCCTTGTTACACAGCATAGGACATTTCACACGTAGCTTGAAAGGGCTTCAATCAGCTAGCTTGCGTGCTGCGCATGCTCGAAAACCAGCCTGATCCCCCCAAAGCAGTTATCAGCGGGCAAACGCAATCTAGCTTAGTGCATGTGCGCACGTGTCGTGGCTGGTGTGAGGTGTGGCGCGGTTAGCATTTTGACGAGCGGTGTTCGCGTCGACCCGGCGCCAAAGTCCGTGCGGGACATCCCGCGCGCTGTGACCGCTGATTGTTTACCACTTCTGCAGCCAGAGGCGCTACGCTTGAAAAAAACGTACGGCGTAGCCGAAGAATTTTTTGCAAACGGTTTCCTGGCCCCGAAGGTGACACTGTTTCCCTCGTTCCGCTATCTCGAAGAAGAAATACGGTCTCCTACTGTACTCCTTTCTGGACTGCGGCGCTTCTCCGGTCTGCACCTCGACGAGACATGTCCACAACCGACGAGTAAGTCATTTAATTTTGCCGTGCTTACATTTACGCATGTGAATTTCTGCAGCTGCGATTAGCAATGCCGAGAAAAGACACAGTGGTCTGCGGGTAGCGGCCTCGTCCTTTTATTTGTGACGCTTTCGAAGAACGCTGATTTTTTTTCTTAGGCGCTCCGACCCTCGCTTGTCCCATTGAGGAAGCCGAGTATATGTAGTCGGTGAAATTCCACGCTGTTCAGATGGTCGAGATGTCTGACACCCGGCTCTGTGCACACGTCTTTGAGCACTGCTACTGCAGGGAAGCGATTTAATAGGCTAATCCGAGATCACTTGTAGGATATAAGGTGGCAGGATGAACTGCGTAGGTCGCTTTTGCTAAACAACCTCGCAAAGAAGTTTGAATGTGCTGTCTGTGATCTGCTGTTGGCTCTAGAGGCAGCCGTGCTGGTATTTTTTAAACATGGCGTCAAAGTGTGATTCATTGTAGTACTGCCGTTATTTGTTCTAGTTGAGACCTGCGCTGACTTGTTTCCTGTTTCGGCGTTTTATTCTGTGAGGACCGATGGCCTATTTTTTTTATGCGAAGCATACTACTTTAGCTACCACTTCAGCCCTTCACCGTGGTTATGCGCCTCCAAATCACGTGACGCATGACGTCACACCACGTGACACGATGACGTCATGGCAGTGGAGAAACGGGGGCCCACCTTGCGCCGTCGCTGTGGTTGTGCGCCTCCAAATCACGTGATACATGACGTCACACCACGTGACACGATGACGTCACGACATTGGAGAAACTGGGGCCCACCTCGCGCCATCGCTGTGGTTGTGCGCCTCCAAATTGCGCGACACGATGATGCTTCGCATTCTCCAGGCTTAACCAAGTTAAGCCTCAGCCATTTTTTTTTTTTTCAAGCTTGTCATCACTGCAGGGGTATGGTCGTTAAGCTTTATCCGTAAAGGAACGGGTGATAATGCCTGGTTACTGCATCACTGCTGCCACCGGGTAGAAGTGCTAGCTTAGTACTGGAAAATGCACAGCTTTACAGGGCGCAGCATTCTTAGTGTGAGTAGGCGAGTGTGTGGCCGCGCTCTTTGTGCCAGTGCATCGGTCTTGAGCTGCATCAAGGCGCATTGGCAGACGTCGCGAAGCACCTCCGCCACGTTGCTTCCATGAGTGGCCGAGTCAAGCGTACCTTCACTCCGGAAAGCACGACCAGACGCTCCTCTGTTCACCCTAAGAGTGGTCCGCTTTGCATATTCCGGTTAACTGATGCGCTACAAACATGAGATAAGGAGGTTGGAGTGAGCCTAAACGGCGATCGCAAATATAGAATGTGCTCTCTCAAATTGCTTTAATGACACAACAAAATACCTTGTTGAAATTTGTTTGGGCGTGCGCATGAAATGTTTTCCCCGCCACTGCTGCGCTCCCTTCATGCCGCATAAGTTTTTCAGAGGCGATATTCGAGTGTTATTTCAGAGTTCAATCCATTTTCCTATATGATCTGTAATCTAGCCATACTTTCTGCCTGTGCCAGTGCAATGCGCTAAGTTTCCTCTATTACGTGATAGAGAGAGAGGTTAATCTTCCTTGGAATGACGGGACATGACATGTTTGGCATGACATGACAAGGAATGACATGTTTTACGCAAAACGCGTACTGGCGCTATAAGACGGAGACCATGCACACAAGACAGGACTGGCACCAGGGCAGGACTGGCGTCTTGAGTGTGTTGTCTCCGTCTTTTAGCGCCGGTACGCTTTTCGCGTAAACCATGTCATGCTACAACCAACTAGCTCAAATCAAAGCCTTACTCCTTAAGCACCTCGTTTTCGCTCAGAAAGCTGGATCAGAAACTTCTCCAAAATATGACTGGTTGGAGATGCCTTATAACACCAAAAAAGAAAAACAATTTCGGCAGCGCTCCTTTGCCGCCTCTCTGGCGTTGACGCCAACGTGTAATCTCCCGTACGTTATCAAAGCGTGTGCACTGCCGCGGAAACCGGAGACACCTTGCGCTCCCGAGATGCTTGCGTTTCATTTTACTGTAAAGAATTGGGAGGAATAACTGCCGTGTGCGGCTGCTCCACCGGTAGTTATGCTGACGCTTTACGCCCCGGTTGGAGCTCGGACAATGCTTACACATTGCAGAAAACGCGCCTAAAAATTACGCCATCTCACGTCCGAAACGACTGCGGTAGAAATTCAAATGGCTACGCGAAACGGGCCCCGTAAAAGTATTTCAAAGAAAGAACGCCACTCTACTCTTTTGTTAACCTCAGTTTTCAAGACACCTGGACAAGGAGCTCTTGCTCACCCGGGAAATCCGATCCAAGCTTTGTAGCCACCTCTTCAGATGATCTACCCTTGAGATCGCGCCGATGACACATCCTCCGTTACGTCCTACAAGAAATGCCTCTCGGCGGCAATCGCGGTAGCTCACTTTCTTCGCTTAAAACCACTGCAGCATGTTTGCACGAGCACATCGCAGGAGGCTGGTCTGCCGGCATCCGCGCAAAGTCGTTGCTGGCTGTCCTGGTCAGCCCCGCGAGGCGCGCCGCCGGCGCCGTCTGGAGCCGCGTTCTCCTAATGATCAAGGAAACACTCAAGTCGGAACGGCGCCCTCCATTGTCATTGCAGTAAGCGCTCAATCGTCCCGCGGAAGGCGTCCGGGTAAAGCGCGGAAAAGACAAAAGGCTCGCCCTGGGTTCGCACACCGCCCCGGACAACACAACTAAATATTATAAAAATGAAACCGGATAGAAGCATTCACACATGGTGCAAGGGCAGTAACATGATTTTTGTTTTATCATAGAGATCTGCAGCTGGAGCCTACAGGCGCGATACGCTACACATGTGGCGCCTGAAATGGTCACTGCCCCGTGTTTGACTCCCGTCGACTAAGGTTACGTGCGAAATACATTGCGAACTTAGCACTCGCCATTTGAAGCATTGACCCTCTATGTGCTGATCCTTTTGGGCGAGTACATCTTATGGCCGGCACTTTGCTCTTTAGAGGGAGACGTGGCCCTCGTACCCTAACAACTCTGGCCTTATGACCTTACAGTATAGGCCGTTACATGGTCGCTGCACTGCAGAAATGTAAAAAAAAGCAATTATTGTCGAATATTTGAAATTTTGCAACAGAGAATCAATATCCCTGTTGTCAATTTCTTGTTCGAATCTAGTATTGCATCATTTAAAATTATTCCGAACGAGTCGAATGTATTCAGAGTGCTTCAATATTTTTCGAATAATTTTCACATAGTTGAAGTAAGGGGCGGTGTAATTTTCTTCTACAACTGTTTAAAAAACAGGCCCTATACTACGCCGCACTGCATGCAGCACATCGGCGTGCGCATGTAAGGGCATGTAATGGGAAGGCAAGATAATCGCTGGTCTTTAAGTGAATCGGAGTGGATTTCAAGAGGAGGCAAGCGTAGCAGGCTCGGCAGAAGGTTAGGTGGGTGGATGAGGTCAAGAAATTTGCTGGGATACGGCGGCCGCAGCAGGAAAAGGACAGGGTTAATATTAGAGACATGGCAAAGGCCTTTGCCATGCAGTGGGTGTAGTCAGGTTTATGATGATGATGACGACATCTAGCTTTCATAGATTTCGAGACTAGAATTCACTTGGTTGAAATTTCAGCAGTCATGCAGGCATTACGGAACCAAGCTGCCGCGAGCTGATGTAAAATACTGGGATATAGCTGCAATGGCTGCAACGCCGCCATAGTCGTCCTTAAAGACAGCCATAAAATCCCAAAAAGGAAGGGTTTCAGGCAGAGAAACGCGATCTCTCGAATGCTGCCTTTTTACAGGCGGTAATTAGGAGCCCGGAAAGAAAAAACGGAAGGAGGAGGGGCTAAGAGTTAATAGGTAATATTTTGGTAATCTATGAATTGTGAATGACAATGCCTCCTATAAGTCACTCAAGTGATCAACTGCAAAGGACGATCATTCGCTTCAAGATGGAACTCATTATAGTAGGTTAATAATTTATACGCCGAGAAGTAATGTTCAGCAGTCTCCGACAAATACACTAGTTTCCGGCTAATTGCGAAGCTCTGGAACCGGTAAGGAATTGATCTACTTGTTGAATGTAGTGACCGCCCCGCCGTGGTGGCTCAGTGGTTATGGCGCTCAGCTGCTGACCCGAAAGGCGCGGGTTCGATCGCTGCTGTGGCGGCCGAATTTTGATGGAGGCGAAATTGTAGAGGCCCGTGTACAGTGCGATGTCAGTGCACGTTAAAAAACCCCGGGTGGTCGGAATTTCCGGAACCCTTCACTACGGCGTCCCTCATGGCCTGAGTCGTTTTGGGTCGCTAAATCCCAACAAACCAACCAATGCAGTGACCGCAGATCCGGACGGCGTGAGTGAAAAACTAAAATAATAAGAATAGGTATAGAGCATTTGGCGAGTACTCGCACATCATGAATGGCAGTTTACGTATACCCCTCAAGAGCTAAGTATTTAACAGGTTTATTATACCAGTACTCGCCAATGGGGCAGAACGTGGAGGCTAACGAAGAGGGTTCAGCTTAATGACAACGCATCGAGCTATGAAAAAATAATGATAGGAGCAACGTTAAGAAACAGGAAGAGAGAATAGTGGGTAAGGGAGCAATCGCGCGTAATATCATCGTAGTCGAAGTCAAGAAGAATAACTGGGCATGGCCAGGGCATGTAATGCGAAGGCAAGAAAAGAAGACTAATGGTCGCCGCTGGTAACAGAATGGTTTCCTAGAAGAGACAAGCGTAGCAGGGGTGGCAGAGTCAGTTGGGAAGATGAGATTAAGAAGAGATTAAAGAAGATGAGATTAAGATTGTGCGGACAAGGTGCTCTAGGCTGGCACAGGAAAGCGTTAATTGGAGAGATATGGGAGAGGCCATTGTCCTGCAATGCGCGCAATCAGGCTGAAGACGATGAATCGGATTAACCGTGGCGTTATGAAAACTGGCCAACACCACTGACTGGACGGCCGCCAGTGAAGAACACCTATAGCTTCATTCTTGAGTTATGCCCGACTATAGTACCTTGCTTTTTTATGTTATAATTTTTTGACGCGATAGTGTTCAGCATCCCATTCAGCTGAAAGCCCGGCGTCGTAGTTGGCATTGGGGTTTTGGAGAAATAGGGATTGTCCGAGAGGGTCATGACATTACAACCACATGACCTTGTGCGGATTATTACGTCATCCCATAGCGATTGCAAGAAAAAATGGCCGAGCCGGGAGTGGAACCGTTGCACCTTGGGTCGTCAGCCGGGTGACCTACTCCTTGACCACTGAGGAACGTTCTTTGCGTTTGTTAAAAGAGGTTTCGTGCGTCTTTTTACAAAGAACTAAAAACACGGCGAAATAAAGAGCAGTGCCCGAGTCTAAAAAGAGATACGCCAAGAAGACCTCAGACCATTGAAAGGACTGGCGGATTTCAAGCGTCCCTCGAATTTTTTCTACGACTATTTGCACCAGTAGCAAATAGAAAATATTAATAAATATATTCTGTTCGTATTCGATTAGGATGTATTACTATTATATTGATATTCTATTTCGTTTTTAGCACCATTATTGATGATCTGCCCGGTTCTGAAAACGTACAATTCGCGCACCCTTAAAGGTACTGTCAGTATATTTTCGTAAGAAATATGTCATTCATACGACAAATTATAATTTTCACGCATCTCAGAGCGGAAAAAATGCATACATACTAAGGCGCACAAAATAAATCAATAAAGCGGTCCAAGACTGCTCAATCACCTGCCAGTGCACAGTGCGATCACGCTAGTTTAGACTGCTCCTGTATCTGCGAACTGCTGAGTCTATGATTGGTACGTGAATAGCATTCGTAGTGGTTATTGCGGTATTCTTTAGAATGAATGTAAGTGCTGAAGAAAATATTAGCCATTGGGCAACCTTCGTGACAGGATCTGTGCTTTGGAGTGAACGGCAATGCGTAACGGGTGCAAGGAAACTCTTTCACTATGTCAATGTACTGTGTGGGTTTGTGGCCCTTCAGGTTTAAATCGGTACTGAACGAATTATCGCGGTGCTGGATAGAGTGTTGCCACTGCGGTAATGCTATAATTCCTTAATCATATCTAGCCTTTAGAGAAATGCATCTTTCGAGAAATCCCAAATTATGACACCGGAGATTTTTATTCAGCACGGAATTTCGTGCCTTAAGTTTTCATTTTTTTTCTGAGTGACTTTTGTGGATGTCAGTGCACGTTAAGGAACCCCAGGTGGTCGAAATTTCCGGAGCCCTTCACTACGGCGCCTCTCAAAGCCTGAGTTGCTCTGGGACGTTAAACCCCAATAAACGAAACCAAAACAAACTATTGAGGGAACACAAATCTCGCACCGTATGTGCTAGTGTACGCTAAGCTTCCGATTGTGACTCGATTGCCGAAAGCATTTCTAAGCGTGATGAAGCAATAGTTTTCTGCACAGAACCCAGCAGGGCTAGCGGGCAGCTATATCGTCTGCTATCCCTGCACAGCCCAACGTAACCAAATATAGGACCAGAAGTTATTGCGTCAAGTTCTCTCTTTGCGTCAAGTGCGTCATCTTCGTCTGCTTCTGTTTCACATACTTTCAGAGTCTTTGTGTTGCAGCGTACATGTTAAAAGCCAGGCTTCGAGTTACGCAGGTTAAATGCCCCTGCACCTGCGTAAACTTAATATAAATTTGCTCTATCTCAAATTGTGTAGGAAGCATCGCCTACATCGACTGACTCAGGTGCGGAAGAAGCTGTCATTGCTTTATAACTTGTGCAGCATCATGCCTGCCATTTATAAGATTCGGAAATTTAGGCTGCTGACAAAGATAGCTCTCTTCGCAGTTGATTGAACTGTGGCTGTTAACCGTTGAATAAAACTGCTTTTGGTCACGAATATTTAACTCTTTTTTACTGATTATGGTGAAAACTTCAGTAGAACTACAGGATAAAGAAAGATGCGCTTTTTTTTCGTTTTTAGGGATGGGAAGGACACGGATCAACCTTCATCCAGAGGCGAGGCGGAATTCGACGCTTTCCTCCGAAGTTTTCCCTGCGTCAGTTTCTCTGACCTGCAGGGTCTCATCGGGCGGTTCAGGGCACTATGGAAAGGAACTGTCGGCTTGGATATCTCCCATCCCTGCTCCAAAAAGAACGACAGCGTGAACTGCTGGATTATTCCCCACCTTTCACCGCTGAATAATTACCTCCGGCAAGGAAATGTTGGTGCTGCAGAATACACACCGGGGTACTTAAAACTCAGCTCCATCGACACGGATACAAAGTTCGAAGCTCACGAAATGAATTACCTGGTTGGCTCCTTCTTGGCACTTTTCCTGGTGAAGATGCATCGATGCGTGCAGTGTCTCGAGTTTGAAAGCACCGCACATGTGTTCCACTATCCGGACGTTCTGGCCTCGTCTATTGCCGCAGCGCCTGGTCTGAGATCCATTAGCGTGAACCCAGACCGAAGTTTGCAGGGTTTCAACTTTTTCTCTCTCATAGATGCGCTGAGGCAGAGCAGTCAGTTAGAATTTCTTAACCTCTCTGGGTTTGTGCTTGACATTCACACCTCCAACGAGTTGGCACAAATACTGCCCAACAGCAGCATTCACACAATCATATTGAAGGGCATGTCTTCGAGGTCGGCTGAGAAGGTCCTAAATGCAATCAACTGCTGTGCTTCTCTAAGAACGCTCTCTCTACCCGGCATCCTGAGCTCATCAGCCAAAGTTTCAAAAATTCTGGGGAGAGCCTTAGCGAAGAACAAGTACCTGAAAAGCCTGTCGGTGACAGGCGTCACAATCAAGGCAGCGCACAGGATCCTACAGGCGCTGAAAACTTGGTATTGCTCGGTGAGACCGCAATGATGGGTACCTTCTCAACGGGCGAGCTCCGGCAGACCGCCGCGCGACTGAAGTCTCTGCAGATGTCAATCCGAGTTCTTGGCAGCCCGTGTGCTGCTATCCTTGCCGAAGCACTCCGAGAGAGCTTCTGTGTGCTTGAGAGGCTTGATCTTTCTTGCAGTAGTGTTAGCGACTTGGGAGCCGCACGCCTGGCTAAAGCACTGCTCGTAAACAGCACACTCAAGCAACTGAACCTCGAGGGGTGTCAACTGACAGCGCTAGCTGTAGAACCATTTGTGGCATCCTTGGCGAAGAACTCCACTGTAGAGTGTGTCCGGCTTGGTTCTCTGCCCGTGGACGAGACCCTGTCCTTTAGCCCCGTGGAGAGGACGGTCGGGCGACTGGTCACCTCGTGGAATACGTGCGGCACTCAAGAACTCGGCCGTGTGTTGCGAAGCGAGAATTGCACCGTCACCTCACTTGAATTGGCTTGGACAAGAGGTGTGGCGATCAGCTGTGTCTCGGACGTTTTTCAAGCCTTGTCCGGGAACAGGCACATCATTGAATGGCGCGTTCTCCAGTGTGGAGCACAGGATTTCGCCTCGGACCTCATCTCTTTTCTGCACACCACTCAGTCACTGAGGCGGCTGACAGTCTTGGGCGTATTCACAGCCCCTGATCTTTCTGAAAGGGTTTTGCACGCACTGTCTGAAAATGAGACTGTCACGGAAGCTAAGTTCCCCGACTTTGCACTATCCTCGAACGAAGCTGTGCGTGTTCTGGAAGCTGTGCTGAGACTCAACAAGCAGGTCACCTCACTGGCCTTTCAGAGGCACGACCTTGACGTGAGCACTCTAAGGGGTTTGGCAGACGCTATGTTGGACAATCACGTAATAAGAGAACTGAGTTTTACTGACCTGTGCAGGTACAGTGACAGTTATGCCCTCATTCTTGACATCCTAAACAGGAACCTGAGCCTAAAGAATCGTGCTATTCAGTTCATGAGGTATAAAGCACGGGGCTATCTTGGTGCTTTTCGAAAGATTTGTGACAGCCATGCGTTTGCAGCTGAGTATGCTGAGACTCAAAACATATCTGTGCTTGCAGCGAGAGTCGCCATCGCATTGGCATTGCATCTGTATGGTCGTGGGACAGAATGAGAATGTGCCACCTAAGCAGCACCCTAATTACCAAACTACAGGCTTGTTCACGGTTTGATATGCTACTTTTTCTTCGCGTTTTAGCTATCCAATGTGTAAAAGAAAGTTTTTAGCTGCGCGCATTTTAGGTGAACAAGTCGCAAATTTGATAGTCTGTTATTCGTTGCAAGATTCGACTAAAAGGGCTACCTGGTCTATGAAGAATTTAGCAAAAGCGTTGCCCAGACTGCAAAACCAAGACGAATGTATTAAAGAAGCATGATTAATTAGCATACCTACCACAACACTTCTGACACCTAATTGGCTATTCGTCACTGACCTGATCGCAACTTTGGTTTGCCTCTTACTCCACTCAATGATATGCTGCCTCTGTGGCTCAGTGGTTACGGCGCTCGGCTGCTGTCCCGAAAAACGCGGGTTCGACCGCGGCCGCGATGGTCGAATTTCGATGGAGGCGAAATTCAAGAGGCCCGTGTCTGCTTGATGTCAGTGCATGTCAAAATAACCCCAGGTGGTCAAAATTTCCGAAGCCTTGCAGTACGGCGTCCATCATAGCCTGAGTCGCTTCCAGACGTTAAGTCCCCATGAACCGATAAACTTCCAGTAAAATAACAATTTTTAGGCGAAATAATCAACAAAAAACTCGCATTCTTAACGCATATAAATACGCTGAAAGAGGAAGTTCACAATCTTTGAACATAGTAAACTGCTCTCATGCAAGCATTGTGGGTCTGATAAAGCATGTCGCCTGCACATTGATCGCTCTTTGGAACGGGCATCCTTAAGGTATGGGTGCATTGCGTACACTTCAGCAAGACAGTCGTACCTAACAAAATTGGAACCAGTGCATAACTCACACCGTCGCCTCTCGTGCGCGCACACAGAACATCTCGTATGGTTAGCCTCAATATCGAAAAAAATGAACCCCCTCTTGAAGATAGAACAGCTGACTTGTACATATATCCTTAAAGTAAGCTCTCTACCAAAACTCATCTGCTATCGAATTGTGACGTAGCATCGTTCCAGAATAATATTCATGAAGCCGCAAAATACCAGGCCAATACGCTTGCCATTTGAAGATGTATACGCCAGGATCTCATTACCTTGTGTTGCACAAGACTAGATCCACTGGCCCCAAGGTACAGTTTTCCTGCAATATGAGATCTCACACAATTACACAACAAATAAACTGCACAACAACATATCATAGAGGAATTCCTTGCACCCGAGGAAAAATATGGGGGTGTCGCCGATTTTAATACTGACGGTTCGAAAATACGTGTTCACGTTGCAAGCGCAGTAGTAGGAGGGAATTTTGAGGCAACTTTACAACTTCCGCAGTGTGAATCAATCTTCACTGCCGAATGTTAAAGTCTGTTTGGCCGTAGAAAAAATAGTAAATTAAAACCTCAGAAACAGCAAACCCTCTGCAATCTCCCGGATCTGCTCTCGGCTATCCCGCCTATCCTGCACTCCTTTACGCCGATGATCTCACTATATGTCAGTCTTGGGCTCCATCGGTGACAGACAAGACGTCTAGCAAGCGGCCACTGGTGTCAGCCGACGCTGTCTAACAGGCGGAACCTTCGGTGCTTGGCCATCGAGTCTCGACTTCTCGTTCGGCAATCAAATCTTCGACCCAGAAGATAGCCTCGTCCAAAACTCAACCGCTGTTTTGAAGGAGAACCCATTCGGCGAGTATTTTTACTCCGCGTGTTAGACGTCACCCTTCGAACGAACGGCCGTGCATTCCATACTGTTAAGCAGCTGCTGGACACCGCCAACCAGGTCCTACGAATGGCTGCCCGGCCGCGTATTGCCAAACCATATCTCGTAGGGGTACTCGAGCAGACAGTGCCCGGGAGTGCGATCACGTGACATGATGTCACTTCCGTCGACAGCAAAAATAGCTGCTTCATGTGCGCCCGCGGCATTTTCACACCGATGTAATCATGTGGTTGCAACGGTCTATGCAAACCTCCTTTTTGGATCCATGATACTTGCCTCTGAATGCTTCGAGTGCATCGACTCCAAGTACATATGTAGGACGCGGCGTTGGATGCCAGATGTGCGTCCTCCAACGGTCTTGAACCGACGCAAGACCTATGCGCTCCCGATGTGACGAAGCCTTTATTTCCAGCATTATGTGCTTGCTGCAAGCGTCGCCGATTCCTGCAAGGATTATCACGCGGACGGGGGAGTAACAGCTGCTCACGGTGAATTTCCTGTGCGTGCACAGCACACTGAGAAGTGTCCACGTAGTGAAAGCGATTGCCATCGGACTGAGTGTTTTTTTTTTTTTGTGAAGGAACGGAAACGTGCATCTGCTCACTACGCACATCGTGTTTTCCAAATGCTGATAAGAACTTGGCGTTGTACAGCAGTTCGCATTTGTTGTGATGGGTGCAGTGATCGCGACCGAAGTGAGCACGCATTTCTGCTACATATCCATCACCAATTCTGATCGCGGTTCGTGTGGGTACAGTTTGAAAACCGCGCTATGAGCGGCGTGCCATGATTTTGGCTGCACGGCCGTCGGACTGTTTCCTTTCGCGACAACAGCAGCGTCGCCATCCTTCTGAGGCTTGGTGCTCCATACAGTGTATTTTGTGATGATGGGTGCTCAGGTTACGACTGGCCGGTGGCAGTGTGTGACATGAGAAAACATCGGTGTGCAGTACAAATGTCTCGTCGGGAGCATCGTCATTTTTTTTATTTCTTGCTTGCTATGCGGGCCTGTGTCTGCAAAAATTATTTGCGTGAAGAGTTCGTGACCTCCCTGTGCATGATGGTGGGCTGAGCCAGAAGAGAAGTTTTCTGCTTAGGCTGTGGCGCCATGTTATCAGGGTGCATTGCTGCGAGGCAGCGCGCAGAGACGACGTACAAGAGAAGACACACAGCAAGGTGCTAACTATCAACTGAATTTAATTCGGAAAAAACATCTCTTAAATATCGCTGATCTGCACGTCAAGCGGTTGCACATCACGTGGAATTGATTAATCAGCAAACATGTCAATAAACGTGGATCCTTTATCATGCCCAGTCAAGGTGGTGCTGATAACGCATGAGTCTCCTCCTTTCCTTATCTGATACGCTTCTGCGAGCTCTCGGGTGATTTTATCTCGGTGCCTGAACAGCACCACCGCCCTGTCAAGGAGGGGCGAGCATCCTTGGCATGAATTGCAATGCTCGGCTAAGTTTCTGAAAGGCCTTCTCGGGAGGGAACGGAAATGCTCCCTTAATCACTTATTGAGGTACCTGCCCGTTTGGCCCACGTATGCTCTTCCGCACGTCAGCGCAATGCTCTATACTACGCCAATGGCACATGTTATATATCGAAACTAGTGCCGGACACCAGTTACCTTGACATGGCGGTGTTGTCGGTGTTGTGACAGGGCGGTGTTGTGTGGTGTCCACACAAGAAGGGAATTTTGTAGACCATATCAGACTGACAGTGCACGAACTTCATTCTGTGCTTGATCTTGCAGGAGTGGGAGTCATGATTAACTTCTGTATCTTCTTTTGCAGAAGGGGGGAAGGTAATCTACCTAATCTAATGGCCGCGGAAAGAGCTACACTGACATCATATCTTTCTGCCACGTGGTTTAGACCATATTGTCACGTTGTTGTGACGGCAGTCCAGCGGTCAGGAAGACACCAGAAAGACTTGTAAACTAAGCTCTTTATTTGGGCTGACTTGCGCCCTCAAAAGAACTGAATCACTCGGCGGCGGCGTAAGCAACAGGCGTGCTCGGCGGTCGTCGAACTACGAATGCCCGCCGCTCGCGGCATCGCTCAATTTAAAGCCGGCAAGGAAACTTCCAGATAACAGGTCAAGATCATCTACGGTAATCCGGATAAACCTAGATGACCCCTTTCATGGCTGCGAACAATCGAGATTAGTCTGGTCGCTTCTCGCGTCACGAACAAAAGTGATAACGACCCTTTCCTGCTGCCTTGAGCGTGAACGAACAAACACTGCAATGATACGTGGCATTACCCCCCTTCCAAAGAAGCATCGTCTCGATGCTTTAAAATGAAAATAAACACGGACAACGAAAACTTCGAGTCCTTTAGCGTTCATAATATGGCTTCAGGCGTACGACATGTACGACTTCCGGGCGTGTGCGGCGTCGCTGAGATGCTGTCGTGCCGTCGGGGATGACTTCATAGTCGAGGTCACCGATGCGACGGAGAACCTTGTACGGGCCAAAGTAGTGTCGCAGCAACTTTTCACTCAATCCACGGCGGCGAACTGGCGTCCATATCCAAACCCGATCACCTGGCTTGTAATGCGTGTCTCGTCGGCGCAGATTGTAGCGTCGGGCATCAGTGTGCTGCTGGTCTTGAATGCGAAGCCGCGCAAGTCTTCGGGCTTCCTCGGCGCGATCAAGGTAGGCGGCGACGTCGAGGTTGTTTTCGTCGGACACGTGCGGGAGCATTGCGTCGAGTGTTGTCGTGGGCTTCCTGCCGTATACCAGCTGGAATGGGGTAAACCTGGTTGTCTCCTGGACGGCAGTATTATAAGCGAAGATCACGTAGGGCAGAATGGAGTCCCACGTCTTGTGTTCGGCGTCGATGTACATGGAGAGCATGTCGGCGATGGTCTTGTTCAGACGCTCTGTGAGTCCGTTGGTTTGTGGATGATAGGCAGTGGTCGTCCGATGGCTTGTCTGGCTGTAGTTTAAAATGGCTTGTGTCAGCTCCGCTGTAAACGCCGTTCCTCTGTCTGTGATGAGCACTTCCGGGGCGCCGTGTCGCAGGAGAATTTGTTCGACAAAAAATTTTGCGACTTCTGTTGCGGTACCACTAGGCAACGCTTTTGCTTCGGCGCAGCGGGTCATGTAGTCGGTGGCCACGATGATCCACTTGTTTCCTGATGAAGAGGGCGGAAAGGGGCCGAGGAGGTCCATCCCTATTTGCTGAAAGGGCTTAGTTGGCGGTGGTATGGGGTTCAGGAGTCCGGCTGGTCTAGTCGGACGCGTTTTGCGTCGCTGACACTCACGGCACGTTTTCACGTAATGAAAAACGTCGGTAGCTAGCCGTGGCCAATAGTACTTCTCCTGGATGCGGTGCAACGTGCGAGCAATCCCGAGATGTCCTGCAGTCGGCTCATCATGACATGCCTGCATAATTTCTTGCCTGAGATTTTTGGGCACGACAAGAAGATGCACTGTGCTGTTCGGCGCGAAGTTCTTCTTCAGGAGGACATTATTGTGAAGGACGAAGGACGACAGTTTCCGCTTGAACCCTCGGGGAGGCGATGCGGTCTTGCCTTTCAGATAATCAACTAGGCTTTGCAAGTCAGGATCCGAGCGCTGCTGCTCCGCGAAACTGCTGGCGCTTACCGGTCCTAAGAAAGCGTCGTCGTCTTCTTCGCTTGCTGCGTCGACGGGGGCTCGTGACAAGCAGTCTGCGTCGGAATGCTTGCGGCCAGATTTGTAGACTACAGTTATGTCGAATTCTTGAAGACGCAGGCTCCAACGGGCAAGGCGGCCGGAGGGATCTTTCAAATTGGCTAGCCAGCACAGAGCATGGTGATCGCTCACAACCTTGAATGGTCGTCCGTACAGGTAGGGGCGAAATTTGGACGTGGCCCAAATAATGGCGAGACATTCTTTCTCGGTCGTCGAATAGTTGGCTTCGGCTTTCGACAGTGAACGGCTAGCGTACGCAATAACTTTTTCCTCTCCACCATTTTTTCTGAACGAGCACCGCTCCTAAGCCCACACTGCTTGCATCGGTATGGATTTCGGTTTCGGCGTTTTCATCAAAGTGCCCGAGCACAGGAGGGGACTGTAATCGGCGCTTTAGCTCTTTGAAAGCCTCCTCTTGCGGCGTTTCCCATTTAAAAGGCACGTCCGCCTTGGTAAGTTGGGTCAAAGGCTCAGCGATGCGCGAAAAGTTCTTGACGAATCGCCGGTAATAAGCGCACAATCCAGGAAATCTGCGTATAGCTTTCTTGTCATTAGGCTGTGGAAACTGTGCGATCGCAGCCGTCTTCTGAGGGTCTGGGCGAACTCCATCCTTGCTTACGACGTGACCAAGGAACAGCAGCTCCTCGTAGGCGAAGTGGCACTTCTCTGGTTTCAGTGTTAGGCCCGAAGACTTGATTGTTTCCAGCACTGTCCGAAGCCTTCTGAGGTGGTCTTCAAAGCTTGTGGAGAAGACAACAACGTCATCTAAGTAGACTAGACATATTTGCCACTTCAAGCCTGCGAGCACTGTATCCATTACTCGCTGGAACGTCGCTGGGGCAGAGCAGAGGCCGAATGGCATCACCTTGAACTCGAAGAGTCCGTCTGGCGTGATGAACGCAGTCTTCTCGCGATCTCTTTCGTCGACTTCAATTTGCCAGTAGCCGCTCTTCAGGTCCATCGATGAGAAGTACTTAGCGTTGCATAGCCGATCCAGTGTGTCGTCGATGCGGGGGAGAGGGTAGACATCCTTCTTCGTAATGCTGTTCAGGCGGCGGTAATCGACGCAGAAGCGAAGGGTGCCGTCTTTCTTTTTCACTAGGACAACTGGTGCTGCCCATGGGCTCCTTGATGGCTGGATGACGTCGTCACGTAGCATTTCCTCAACTTGATATTGAGATTGATAGGTCAAATGGCGGTTATGAAGAGTCTTTTCTTCATAACCGCCATTTGACCTATCAATCTCCTTCTTGTACTCTTTCTGTGCCTTCTTCCCTCGGCAGTCCGCAGGGTTCACCACTTTCGCCACTGCTTTGGAACATTTTGCTATATGATCTCCTAAACCTTCCTGTGCCCTCACCTATCCACATTCAGGCATATGCAGATGACACCATTGTACTCATCCCTGGTAAAACTAGCCGCGAGTTGTCAACCCTGGGCTCAAATGTTTTAACTTTAATCCAAAACTGGTGTACCACGTCCCGCGTTCAGTTAAACCCAGAAAAGTGTTCTTATGTTTTGTTTTTTAATGGAGCTCCGGCGTTACATAAGCGTAAGCCGACTATTCGACTAGACACTTACAGTCTCAAGTGTGAACCGAGTATTAAATTATTAGGTGTTGTCTTTGACTCTTACTTAAGCTTTATTCCCCATGTTAATTATTTGCAAACGAAAATTCTTGCATCTACCACAAAGCTCCTTAACTGGTTCCATTTCCATTTTCGTGTTTCTCCTTCTCATATGCGCCAAATTTATCATCAGGTTATTCTCCCTACAATTACCTATGCAGCCCCAGCTTGGTGGTTTCATTGCCCCCTTTCTCGGCTAAGAGATCGTGTTTTATCGCTTCAACGAATTCCCCTTCTGGCTCTCACTGGTGCCTATCATACTACGCGAACCGCTGCTCTTCATGTTCTTGCGAACGTTCTTCCTCTGCCTATCTATCTGGACCAGTTATGCGCAGAGTTTATGCTTTTCACGTTACGTCAATCCGTAGTGTACGGCAATACTTTTTATGATCCCTCTCTCATTCAACCTTTATTTGATCCCTGGTCAGACCATCCCTCATTAAAATTTAAATTTTCTTTTGTTCAACTTAGTTCTCAAGAAGCTGTATTCTTTTCTTGTCAACGTGCCCTGCATATTTACACTGATGGGTCTTTCACTCCTCGCTTAGCTGGTGCAGCATTTGTTGTTCTTAGCTCAACACAAAATATTGTCCATGTACACCGTCTATCTTTAGAACCACCCTCTAGCGCCTATGCCGCTGAGCTTGTAGCCTTTCATTCTGCTGTTGTTTATGTTATTCACAACCCTCCCTCTACGCCCGTTCATTTTTACACTGATTCTCTATCTCTGCTTTCTGCGCTGTCTTCAGTTACTTCTTACAATCCGACTATTATTGCAATTAAGAAAGATCTCTATCGTTTGTCTTCTTTAGCCCCATTTCTTTTATTTCATATCCGGGGTCATTCTGGAATCTTTGGAAACGAGTTAGCCGACCAAGCTGCTGGTAGTGCCGGCCAGTTTGGAAGTTTATATATTTCTACCCTTTCACGCCGTTGCGTTCGTTCCCGTTTGCATCATTCTTCACTTCTTTTATGGAGCATTTTTTGGCGCGAGAATAATGGTGGCACCGAACTATTCAATTGGATCCCTGATACACTTAACATTCCTCTTATTCGTCTACCCAGGAATCCTCTAATAACGTTACTTACTGGGCACGGTAGATTTCCGTTCTATTTTAAAAGATTTGGCCTGTCTCCGTTTTCAACTTGTTCCTGTGGATTGTTATGTGAAAATATCCGTCATTACTTCCGGGACTGTTCCGTTACTGCTTCTTTAGTTTCTCGTTTAAAATCTCTTTGCTCATCGGACATCACACCATCTGTTTACCCCTCCCTTCTCCGAAACCCTGCTGCTTGTGCTCTTCTCCTTCAAATGGTTCACCTCATAAGTAGTACAATTCCAAATTATTCACGCTGACTTCTCTCTTTCCTCTAATCTCTCTTCCCCAAGCTTTGCACAGCGGAGCGTCCCGTGCTCCTTTATTGAGCATAGGTGGCTTTGTCGTGGCGTGACTGTGACTGTGACTACGTCCTTGACTGTGTGACTGCGACTCTGTTTTGACTGCGTGACTGTGACTGTGTCCTTGACTGAGTGACTGTGACTTCGGTTTTTTTTCTTTTGTCTTGATTATGTTTTTATTTTTCTGATTTTTATTTTGTGGCCGGCGCTCAGTGCTTTCTTTGACTGTCACGGTGAGAATGACTTTGCAGTGACTTGGGTTTTCTTTTTTTTATTATTATTATTTATTTCGCGGACTGCACGCTGAGCTTTGGCTATCTGCCTGCGTCTAACTTATTATGACGAGACTTTTGTTTTCTTTTCTTATGAGTTTTTTTTAATGCTCTGTTTTTCGTTTAATTTTTTTTCTTTGGAACATTTAGTTATTTTTCATTGAATTTGAATTGGCGTTAAGCCTGGCAAAGCATTGCTGGTCCAGGCATCATCCTCTCTTTTTCTTTTATGTTTTTTTTACCTCTTTTTTGAGAGGACCAATAAAAGGGTAAAAAGGGCTTCGCCACAGTGAAAACATAGTGGGCGGCGCTGGTCGGGAGTTCTCCACTGGTCGCATTTCCTCGGCTGCGCGCGTCGCTCGTAGGACGGGCGGGTTGGGGCGAGCGGGCGGCGGTCCAACGCAGCTGGCTGAGGGTGATAGGGGCTTGGGTCCCGTCGTCGAGGTGCAGGACGGCGCACAGCTGCGGCGTAAGTCATGGCTGGGGGCTGCATAGGTTGCATGGGTGTCGGCGTCACACCCAAGGCCTGTTGAACCTCGTCCCGGATGACGTCAGTGAGCGATGAAGGTTGCGGCTGTGTTCCCGTTGGCAGCAATCGTTGGAGCTCTTCTCGCACAACTTGACGGATAACCTCCCGCAGGTTATCGTTGTTAACGGTGTCCAGGCAGTTTGCTGAGAAGACGCGCTGCTGGCGGTCATATTGGCGGGCTCGGGCGTCAAGGGTTTTTTCCATTGTGGATGCCTCTTCTACGAATTTCGCGACGGTTTTCGGTGGGTTGCGGACGAGGCCGGCAAAGAGTTGCTCTTTAACTCCTCGCATAAGCAACTTCACTTTCTCTTCTTCCTTCATGTTCATGTCGGCACGCCGGAAGAGACGCTTCATCTCCTCAGTATACACTGCAACGGTCTCGTTTGGGTGTTGTATGCGAGACTGTAGCAGCTGCTGGGCTCTCTCCTTTCGCACGACGTTTGTGAAGGTCTTCAGAAGCTGTTCCTTGAAAGTTTCCCAGTTGGCAAGGCTGGCTTCCTCATTCTCGAACCAGACTCTTGCTGGTCCCTCCAGGGCGAAGAAGACGTACCTAAATTTCATGGCATCGTCCCAGTTGTTGAAGAGAGCCACACGGTCGAACTGCTCCAGCCATTCTTCGGGGTCGGCACCAGGCGAAGCGTCGAAGGTTGGTGGCACCCGGGGCTGCTGAAGAATGATTGGAGTCATCGTCTGGGGCAAGCTCATGGTAGATGTTGCTGCTGGCTTTCGCTTCCGGGTAGGGTCCGGCAGAATCCCGAACTCAGGTTCGTCCCCTTGCAGGCGTCGGCTTGCGCGGTGGACTGGACTCAGGTCCTGCGGTAGATGACTCAAAGGGCTGGCGTCACGACTTGTAGGGGGTGTCCGGAATATGGGAGGCTACCCAGCACCTCCACCAGATGTCACGTTGTTGTGACGGCAGTCCAGCGGTCAGGAAGACACCAGAAAGACTTGTAAACTAAGCTCTTTATTTGGGCTGACTTGCGCGCTCAAAAGAACTGAATCACTCGGCGGCGGCGTAAGCAACAGGCGTGCTCGGCGGTCGTCGAACTACGAATGCCCGCCGCTCGCGGCATCGCTCAATTTAAAGCCGGCAAGGAAACTTCCAGATAACAGGTCAAGATCATCTACGGTAATCCGGATAAACCTAGATGCAGCCTTTCATGGCTGCGAACAATCGAGATTAGTCTGGTCGCTTCTCGCGTCACGAACAAAAGTGATAACGACCCTTTCCTGCTGCCTTGAGCGTGAACGAACAAACACTGCAATGATACGTGGCAATATAACCGGTGGTTATACGGAATAACGGTACATTTCTTCGTGTTGTCCTTGGTGAGAGAAGGGTGGCCTTTTGCCCACTTGATTAGGTTTGTGTAAGACTGGACGATAACGTAAACTGTGTAGCCTGTTTTCGATAACCTGGAAATTTGACCGTTAAGGCAATCCAGCCCAGTATGAATGCAGGATGTTTCCAGGTTGGACCTCAGGCATAAAGCAGCAATGCCACTCTTCACGAGTTTCGAATGCTCAGAACTGCAGTCAAGAATCGCCTTTTTTGACATAAGAGAATACTACCAGCAGGTGTGAACAGAATTACCGCACAGCCTAATGCCTAGAAACTGCAGCTCATCTGCTTTTGGCAATTCCAAGTGAAGTTTAGGCCTGAGCCGCACTCTCTTAAAGCTTTCAGGATGTTCACCACGCGGTCACTACAGCCAGCTCTGTCAACTAATACCAAAGAATCGTGTACATGGTGGAAATTGTCTTAGTTCGTGGCTCCTAATCTCTGGCTAAGCACGCGATCGACCTCGCTCAAAGAACTGCTACTTACACTGCAAAAAAATTCCGTGAATGTTACGTACAAACTCTCCATAACAGAACGAACGCTTGCTCTGTTGCATCTGAAATGGAGGGTCCATCCGTAACATATTCGTGAAGGTGGCTGGCCGTATTATGCATTTTCTGAAACATATTACTCGCCGTAACTGTTGGCCCCCGGACTAGGCACCACATGACGTCCCATTTCCGATCTGTGTGGTTTACTCTTGTTCAACAATGTCCACAAACTAGCATGGCGAAAATGAGATTAACCCCATGTGCAAAGGTGAAGATCCGAGGGGGGGTGATAATCAAATGAGACCCAAGTGACGCATAATGTTGTTTCAACGTTGAGGGATTGCTACAAATTGTAAGCAACATTAAATAACAAAGGACTTACTTTGCTATAACTTTAAAAAAAGAACGTTGACTTCATAAAAAAATATTTTCACCATGTTGCTAACCACATGACAGGGTAACAATTAATAAATGCATTTAATAAATAATTTAGAAATGCAGCTTAATGAGGTCAAGAGATAAAAAAAAATTTAGACACAGACAATGGTAGACAACTTCTCTAAATTGAAACTGAACACCAGCTGAAAATACATTACAAACATGATGAAAGTGCACAAGGTGAAAGCCGAATTTCCGTCTGCCGTTTGATAAGGAAACGAACCACTGAGAAAGCCCAAAGCATGGGCAAACAAATTTGTGAATGCAGTGCAATGTAGCAGTCACATCTTTGCTACACAACCATCAATCAAAAACGCTAACTCCTTCACGGATAACAAAAGCACAGGCGCAACAAAATATTGCTAATTGCAATGTTCAATTTATTAGGTACCTATAGCCGGCCATTCATGCCTGGTCTTCCTGCGGATAAATGAAACGCTGCAAAAAAGCAGTGAGCAGCCATAATTGCTGCAGTGACAAGGAGGATGTGCACCGTTGGTGCTGTTCCCTCATCCTGACTAGGAAATAATAGCTGTTTTTTTCTGGAATGTACTCTGGAAGCATGAATTTCCTATCCACCTTTATTTAGCTTGCACTGACACGACACATCATGAACTCTGCAGCTTTGACAAACATGCGGGCCAGTCGACAGCCACAGAAGACTGTAGAACCCTGCTAACTTACAAAAAAACCAGTGCTCAGAAAGAAAAATTATAAAAAAATGAGGAGTTCCTTACACGCACTATGTTTTATATGGTACTAAGAATGCGGCTAAGACATGGCATGAATATTGTTTTTTTCTGCTCAGTTACAAACTTTCTCGCCTGTGCTAACATATTACTGCAATGTAAATAATGAAACATGCCAGCATTGCACAACATGCTGTAAGACTTACAAAATACACCCCCTACAAGGCTACCACATGGCTCTTAGATGTGGCAATGTTTATATCTACCAAACTATCTAGACTAAAATGAGACACCAAGCCTCTGACATCTGGAGATGTGTACCTCCCATGCAATTAGAGTGATTGGAGATGCTTCTCATTGATGGCATTTCAGTTGCTAGGTGTGGAAGGACCGGATATGAAGGTGAACAACTAGACACCCACTTTTTAAGCAACGTCACAATGAGCAATGTGCCTTGGCTTTTCTTCCATCCAAAACGTTTTATGTTCCATGTTTACGTAACTGCTTGCATGTGCTCATTTTGGCTTGCTGAGAGGTTCTTTTCTTTGTTAAACTAGCTTTAACTCTGGCCTCAGTCTTCTGCACCTTCTTAATTTTTTGCTAGTGTTCACCTTAAGTCATGTGTAAGCTCACGCAGATCTCTACTTTTCTACGTTTCCAACCGTCACGTCTTCTCTGCCTTTGTCATGTCCATCACTGCATCCGACGCCTTCAAGTATGCTGTGTATAATCACCTTAACTAATCTGCCTATTAGACATGTATTTTTGTTAGCCACCCACTCCTCTATCTGGCGCTGATAGGCCCTGAGAGTAAATAAATGAATTGTAGTCTAAGCTAAGTCTCAGCAAGCATGCATTATGTTCAGTTTATTTTACCATGCTTACCAGTAAAGAGTGGACGGAAAAAAGCTGCTAAGTGGAGCTTGACATGCCTCTCGCCCCTACACTGGAAAGCAGCAGGCAAGGCATACATAACCACTAACGACAACAGAACATGCCAAGTGTGAAGTAAATCAGTAATGTTCCTCGCATTTATCACAGGGCATACTCTCTGCTCAGTAATTTATTACCCCCTTAGACATTCTGCAAGGAGTGTATACAATGATGTGTCACCACAATACAATGAGAATCATTAACCCTGTGCAAATACAACAGCAAAGAAATTTATGCCCAATAAATGCACTGCTTACATGCAACCAAGAGGCAAGAATGGGACAACCTGGCACATTTATGGAAAATAAGCTCAAAATAATAAAGAATGACATTTGAGCAGCCGCTCATTCCCCCCACCCCCTCCCTCAAAAAAATATGAAAAATGGTCCTCTTCACACGGCACGTTTGAAAGATGCGGCTGTATGTTTGCGACAGTTCCACTACGTGTGAAAATCAGATATAAATAACGCCAACGCATGCGGTTGGAAGCGAGGCGCCAGGGCGCGGGCAAATAGTAATCGTCTTCAGGTGTCGACTGGTTCCACCTCCTGAGGGCCGCTGCTCGACGAATACCACTCATGGCCACGTTCACATCCAACAAGCTTGTAATAAACATTAGACACGTGTTTATCATGACGCAGCAGCAGCTCATCAGTGCTATTGGCCAGTGCTGAATTTTTTAGCTTGATAAACGAAATCATCCACCGAAACGCGTGTCGACCGTTCCTCGCCAGATTCTTGCAGTCCCACGAGGGTGAGCAGCTTTTCCGCCGGCTTCGTCTCCTCTTTAGTGCAGGGCCACTGTCATTGTGACGCACATTCTGCACGGTCGTTTTACTATGCATCGATGCCGCATGGGACAGCAAGCGGTCGTACACTCCAATGCGGCGTACGGGCCGCACACATACACACACCGTAACGACAATACAGCGCGCAGGACGCACGCAGCGAACACGGAAGAACAAAAACCGTTCTAAAGCACCTGTTCACTGAACACCGGGCCGCACACATACACACACCGTAACGACAATACAGCGCGCAGGACGCACGCAGCGAACACGGAAGAACAAAAACCGTTCTAAAGCACCTGTTCACTCAACACCACACATACTCCGCAATTCCGCGCATGGTTCCGACTGCGGGCTTGGCTAGCGCTTCGACTCGTCATGGCCAAGCTGCATGCCCTGCGCTCTTGTGGTAACAACGCTCATGAAACGAAAAGAAAATTTTAATATGTAAAACCATTCAAGTTGTCAGCTAAAAAAGCTACGGTAAAATTAAATACATCTGATATGTTTTCAAGGTGGTGCGCTATTGCGGACGCGAATACGCGAATGGGGCTATGAATTTCCCGTGCAGCTCTGCTAGACACCATAGCTCTGCAAATGGCATCGTGCTCGGAGTTTTGCGCGGCTGACTTGCCCGCATGAATTTTACTTCCTCCGTGCACACATGCTTGGTGAGGTGAACGGTGGTCGGTGCGAACAGTTCGAAGTTTAATCGACTGAAAATTGCTCAAGGAAAGTCAGCGGCATTGCATTGCATCACGAGTGACTGGCGGCAGCCACACGGCATCGTCTCCGGTTTCGTGAACTTGTGAGAAGGTGAGCAATTTGTTCTCAAATTTTGAAAGCGGTTTTTTGTTTGTATTGTAAACCTGTGTCTCGTCGCATGTTATGTTCACGGTAACATCAGCACAACGTGCATGCGCTTTCTGTCTCTATTTGAAGTAACATTGGTCGGTCAGCGTAAACTTTTCGATTCAATTAAGCACAAGCTGTCCATGTTGGTAGTGCGTGTTGAATGTGCTTGTCCTGTCCGCTCTCCCTGTGTTCTGCGTGTTTTTCTGTGCTCCGTTTTTAGATGGATCGATACCAACTAGCCCAACTTTCTTCTTTACTGAACTCTATTTGAGATCATTCTGCGCTCGAGATGGTCTTCTGGTAATTTATTTATTACCAGGTATAGTCTAGAGATTTGGAACCGTTCATCCCACTGCAACAGTGCTGAAAAGCTGTTTTGTGTTTATGCATCTGCTGTCCTTAAACTTTTCGGTAATCATTCGCATGGTTCCTTTGGATCTGGACTACCGGCTACTGTTGCAAGGGACGCCTCGCAGCAGAGCCCCTGGGGACGCCCAGTGGGTCAGCTGTTTGTCCAGGTGCCAAGTTACCAAAGGTACCATTCCAGACATTTTTTTTTTCTGTTCATCAACCTCATATTCCTTGCAAAAATTACAGTATGTAATTGGGCACTAAAAAAATTGGTAACTTATACACATTTCAGGACAGTTCAGAGAAATGAAATGAAAATTGGTTTTTGAGGAAAGAAAATGGGGCAGTAACTGTCTCACTTCTCTCGGTGGACTCCTGAACCTAAGGGAAGGAATAAACGAGGGAGTCTAGAGAGAAATGCACATGCAGCATCAGTATTCTCTCTGTAGACTTTTCGAGACCTGGATTCATTCCTTCTAGGACAGTGCCAAGCAGTAGGTGAACTGCACACAAATTTATTTTCCTCAGGTGCAAAGTAAAAAGTGAAAATGTTGTAAGACAAATCTCTACCCTGTTTCATTCTCACTGCATTTGCTCAAAGCATAATATGAAATCCTGTATTTCTTATACCCTGGTTTCCTTTACTTTGAGCAGTAGGTATTGACAATGAACATCAAGGCAACTCCACTCTCATTGCTTATTGCTGCTTTTAGGTTTCCTCCATGATTTTCTGTTTGTCAGTCCTGGCCTTAACATATTTTCTTCTGCTGCTTAGCTTCGAACTACTGGCTAGGTTACATGGTTCTGCTACTTCTATGTTCACTGTGAGGTTTGAGAGCTTGTTGCTTTGTTCTTTTTTTATAAGCATCTTTGTCTTCTCGAGGCTGATTGGCAGTCCGGAACAGAGACCACATGCATTGTTTATGTTAAGATGATGACATGATAGCCTAGCACATCGTATCGTTGCCATTCGAGCCCCCTGTGTACTTGCTTTGTTGCACTGTGAGCAAAAAAGTTTAGTGGAAGTCGCAATGAGGCGCACTTTTGTTTAGACTAGTGGCAAAGGTTTACTGTTGCTTCGCAGTATAGTGCTCCCACCTGTTGCGCACGAGCATTTAGATGGCTGTTAAATACTACTATCAAGGATTTAGCCATTGTAATGTCGCAGGTCTGTTGTGTAGGATTTCAGATCATTGTCTTGCACTGTCCCCGAAGCCTGTTGTGTGTCAGTTACGCCACTATGCTGTTGTATTTCTGTCCAGTGTAAAAAATATTTTCTGTGATTATGCTACACGCACAGGTTCATGGGGAAGTAAATATTTTGTGTCGCTTCAACCGGGTAATGCTTCAGAATGAACACATGCAAAAACCCATGCTGTTAAAAGCCTCGGCTTGTGTAACCCAAGTGTGAGGAGAATACTATTATGGCAGGGATTCTTGCATTGCAACCTTTTAAATTCCTTTTTTGTAAAAAGAATGACGAGAGGTTTCATGAGTTACAGCTCTCTTTCATTGCTTGCTCAGAGAAAGCGTTTATTGTAAGTAAGCAGTAGTGGCTTTTTTCTATTGTTCAAGCAGCAGCGTCAGCATGCCTCATCATTTTTGTCTTGAATGACTGAAGGTGCTTCCAGAGCATTGCCTTCTTTTTTTCTTGTTGTTTATTCAGCATGCAATATTGTGTCTATAGATTGCTCTTTAGCATTATTTTGCGTTCTCCCAAGCAAATTTTAGGCGACCAAATTCAGAAGCACCTTGTATTGGCCTTACATGCTCGCTATTAATGCAGAAGTAATTATATGCCACACTAAACACCAAATCTACATCCTTCAGAGTGGGTCTAGAAGCTTGTCTCCAGACTCTTGCCTTCAAGGAGTTTTTGCAGGTTTCATGTATCTGCTTGGTGTTGGAAGTGACAGCCTTGACTGATAATGATGAGCATTAGACACACATTATGCATTTACAGTTAGGCCGGAACGAAATGCGAACATACATGTGCAGTACTTTTCTACTTTGCAGCGAGGTATACATTTAGAAAGGGTTCATATATGTGTATTAGGTAGATCTCTTAACCAGAAACAGGAATCAGGCTAGCTGCATACTCAAGCTGAAATCACACAGGTGAAATATTTTGTCTTGTTCATAGGCACTGTTTGCATTTCATTCCAGCCTGATTGTGCACTACTGCCATAGCAGGTACCCTATATAAACGAGACACTGTCTTGTGGAAAATCATGCGCATATGTTTTAGACACGTTTGTGAAGAAATGTGCAGCTACAAACATTGCATACTTGGTTATTCATAATGCTTTTTTTTCTCATGTGCATAGAACAATGATCAGCTACATTGCTTGCTTTGTTGTTCTATTTTTCTGCTAATATTAAACTACATATTAATCTCAAAGACCCGATGTTCGACTGAATGATCCTTCTGTGTCCCACTAGGAAGGCAAAAGCATCACGCCTAGGGCTCATTCACCACCCTTCACCCCTGTTTTGGTTTCAGTCGGTCAGTTATGCTATTAATGAATGTAATCACTTTATAGGACAAGTATATATGAAAATATATTTTGGGCTAAATGAGGTTAATTATGCTATTAATGAATGTAATCACTTAATAGGACAAGTATATATGAAAATATATTTTGGGCTAAATGAGGTTAACAAGTTATCCACTGTGCACAATGGTATGGTTGGTCTTGTACATCTTTACTTGGGTGTTAATGTTTCTTTTGTGGTTGCTGTCTAAATAACTTTGCCTGCCTATTGTCTCCTAAGTCCTTTTATGCCCGTCTTCCTTCCTACTGGCTCTCTCCCTTTTCAGTCATTCCTTTTTCCTTTAAACTGGCGATTGGTCACAAGCCTGCTGTGGGAATGGCAGCTAGCACTAGGCCCCCTTTTTTTTCATTGAACCTGCACTGCTAATATTAACGCTAATAGTACTGTATCAGTATTTATGTGATACTGCATTTTTTGTTATGCACAAATAGTTGGCTAAGCCAATGGTAGCAGTGTTGAATATCACAATATATCATGCATATATCTTGCATGCAATATCAGTATCAGTTTATTCACTTTGGATGAAGGTTATACAAACAGGGTGATAAAAGCATCTGGGCCCTTAGCAAGCTGCTAGTTCGGGCCCATGCAATAAGTGCACAATATAGTGTACCCAGCCGTCAACATAAGAAAAAAAAGTGTACATTTTATATGAATAGAAGATGTTACACAAAACTATATCAGTATATTCACTATTACGCTACCCTATATTTCTTTCAGCTCGGCCGTTTGGCTGTCGATATTTTGTGCTGCTTTCCGAGCTTAGTCCACTCAAACTAAAACTTTGCGTTCTGTGTTGCAGGTAGAATCTACAATGAATGCCGCACTGTGTCTTGTAAGCAGGAGGCGGTGTTAATGGAGCCATGAACTTTTCTTGCGGATGACTGGCGTTGGCCTTATTATGCACTGAACCTCAAGTGTGAAGAGGAAAATGTCGTGTTGGATTTCTGCACAGGTGAGACATCATGGTGAATCTACCAGTGCGAAAGACTAGACAAGAGACAAGACAGCCGCTGAGTCGCGGCCATAGTTTATTGAAGTGAATAGGGAATACATGAAGAAGCCAAGCAACACCACAAACCACACAATTACAAATAAGCATACATGACAACATGAGTCAATGCCCCTGAACATTCCCCTGATCGAGATAGTCCAATTCATTGCGTGTTAGTGCGATAGACAACACACTTGCACATTAGTCACCGAGTCGTAAGGTGTGTCTAGCCTCAATAATCTACCATTTAATCTTCTCTGAATTTACTGCCAAAATGTGTGCTGCCAAAAGAAAAGGGTAGCAGCCTTCACATCCCTTGCAATATACAGAAAAGTTAGAACCCCTACCCTCTTGTGCTCCTGTAATCTTACATTGATACACCTTCCAGTTTGACCTATATAGACCCGACCACAAGATACAGGGTCTGATACCATGTTCATTTTACAAGGTACATATACATTTCACTCCACATGTGTACTTTTCTCTAGCCACATTCACAGAATTATTCTTAACAATTTTACATATTTTAAACAACTTATTAGGGGCCAAGAAAATCGCTTTTCCATCATACCTTCTGGCCGCATTTTTCAATTTGTGCGACAATCTATGTATGTACGGTAACACAACCGGTCTTTTGGCATCTCGCTGGCTGGCCCCGGCCTGATTGCGCCGGTCGCCGTGAAAAGCTTTCGGCTTCCTTAACAATTTATTGTATGCTCTTGCAAATAACATGGTTAGGAAATCCTGCGTTCATTAACCTAAAATGTACTCTTGGAAACTAGTCGTCATGCTAAGAAAGCATGACTTCATCAATTCTGAGTCCAGGCTTGACAGTCCAATGCTATCTTTCACTAGCTTGTAATAGCCAACCTGTGTCCAAGTAGCAGCTTAACACTCCTGGGTGAATATCACCAGCACACATGGTGTGTGCAGATCAACTTATCAAGGTAAGGTCCAGAAACCGCAGCTCCTTTTGTGGCGACATTTGCTCCAAGGTAAACCTAAGACAAAGGCCTTGCTCCTTAAACAGATTGAGAATATGCTCACATCCCAAATTATCAGAACATTTGTAAAAGACCAGAAAATCATCAACATAGCAAAAGATTTTTTCCCCCAGTCCATGCAAGTCCTTGACAATCATTCTATACACCCTACTTAAAATATCTCTTAGCACAAGGCCCATCTTCGAACCACTACATATACCAGATTTTTGAACACATACCACACTGCAGTACTCTACAGCCATGCTCTTAAAATAAATGCTATTCACTAGCATGCTCTTCAGATGAATTTCAGAAAAGGGTTCTTGCAAAATTTTGTCTGGTTATTTGCAAAAGCATTTGTCTACTTCGCATCTTGAAGATCGGTTTCTTGTACTCAATTCGCAGCGTGGTTGAGTATCTGAAGAATAGCAATCCAGCAGATTGTCTGGTGGTTAGTGTCGATGTAGAACTATTTTATTCCATCCTGTATGAGGACCTTATGAAAAGCTTGTGAATGTGTATATCGGAGCACAATGATGAGCTTGTGTTTAGGAACAGGTGCGTAGTAGTCTTTTTTTGGACTTACTTCCTTTTATTTGAAGAGCATGTTTCTGGAGTATGGCTGTGCGGCATATGTTCAAAAGTCTAGTATATGTATCGATTGAATGCCTCTGTGCTAAGTAATATTCTCTTAAGCAGGGTGGATGGAGTGATTGCCAAGAACTTGCATGGGCTGGGGGAAAATCTTTCACTGCGTCTGATTTTCTGGTCTTTTACAAAAGGTTGCGATAGTGTGGGACCTGTGCATATTGTCAAGTTGTTTAAGGAGCAAGGCCTTTCTTTAACTTAGCATTTCCTTAGAGGAAATGTCCCATCAAAAAGAGCTGTGGTTTCTGGGCTTCACCTTGATGTTCTGCACATGCCATGTATGCTGCCGATATTCACCCAGGAGTGTCAAGCAGCTACTTGACTATTGGCCGAACTATTCTAAGCTAGTGAAAGATAGCATTGCGTCATCTAGGCTAGGCTCGGTATTGATGAAGTGATGCTTTCACAGCATGACAAGTGGTCTCCATGAGCAGATTTTAAGGCTTACGAAAGCATTATTCCCCAACCATGCTATTGCAGGAGTGTGTGATAAATTGTTAAAGCTGAGCGTATAAGATTGATCAAGTTGGTCAGACATGCTAAAGGTAAGAATGGCATAGCATCATGTAACGAGGACAGCAGGAGAGCACACACGCATTAGTGCCAACCTTGGAGCAGATACAGAATCCAAGAGCATGTGCTTGACATTCAGCGTTGGCAGTCAAGGGTCGGGCTCATTCAATCTTGAATGTTCAAATCAGTGTTTTCTCATTTCCTTGACTGCCAGTGCTGATTGTCAAGCACGTGCTCTTGGATTCTGTATACACTCCAAGGTTGGCACTTGTGCGTGTGCTTGTTGTCCTGCTGTCCTTATTACTTGATGCTGCGCCATTCTCCTCTTTAGCATGTTAAAGCTAAAACCCTTTCACAGGGATTGGCAGGATACGGCCAGGGCCAGCCATCGAGATACCAAAAGATCGACTGTGTTACTGTACATATGTAGATTGTCGCACAATTTGAAAAATGTGGTCAGAATGTATGACGCAGAAATGGTGCTTTTGGCCCCTAATAAGTTGTCTACAAACTGTAAAATTGTTAAGAATAATTTTGTGAATTTGGTCCGGGAAAAGCATATGTGCCTTGTAAAATGTATGTGGTGTATCGGATACTGTTATCTTGGGGTTGGGTTTATGTTGGTCAAACTCGAAGGTGTGTGAATGTAAGACTACGGGAGCACGAGATATTTGGATATTGGTAGGGGTTCTAACTTATCTGTACATCGCAAGGAATGTGAAGGCTGCTAGCCATTCCTTTTGGCAACACTCATTTTGGCGATACATTCGGAGCAGATTAACCGGAAAATTATCGAGGCTAGACACATCTTATGACTCGGTGACAAATCTGTGAGTGTGCTGTCCATCGTGTTCATATGCAACGAGTTGGACTATCTAGATGAGAGGAAAGTTAAGAGCGATCTTTTACTCATGTTGTGGTATAGCATATCTGTAACTGTGTGGTTTGTGGTGTTGTTTGGCTTTTCTATGTACTCCCTGTTTACTTCAATAAACTTCAATTGCGAGTCAGCGCCTGCTTTGTCTCCTTTCTTGTCATTGTCTCGTGCTGGTAGGTTCACGTACTTGCAGAGTAGATTCACTGAATTGTATACTTGCAGAGGCTTGTGAAGAAAAACCAGAGGAATTTTCTTTCCTTTGTCTGGAATGGAAGTTAAAATTTTTTTTTGCATTGCTAGATGGTTGCAGCATGAAATTCCATTCTGGAAGGGTAAACCCACTAAATTGTACATTTTGTGTGCAAGGGTACTGATGCTTGCATGAAACTGAAAACATTCGTCCAGGCTATCTGGCTAGCTTTCTTCTTCCTTGTGCCCAGATTTTTTTAAACAATACTTTGTCAGATTTATTTTGACCAGAATTTCTAACATGTTAATTATACCACATTTTGTGATCATATACAACAAAATTAAAACATGATGATCACTGGTGTATGGTTTAGTCTGGGGTAGAATGATGAGAAGTACCTAGTATATAGTAAAATTTAATATTACTAGTCTAACATAAACAAAATTGCTCTTTTTTTTAGTGGAAAATTTTGCTACCAGAGAGTCGGAGCGGCATGGCATGATGAAGACTTGGACAATGTGCATTCCAAAGTACCTGTATTCATGTCGGCACGAGAGCTTGCGCACAGTGCTTCAAACAGTTGGTGAGTACCTTGGTGCTGTGCTTCTGCTTAAATAGATAGGTAGATATTTTATTTTAAATGTGCCTGAACAGCCAATTGGCCTAAACGAGTGCACACTAAGTCAATACAAACACCATGACGTGAACAGACATAATACAGAAAAATGGTCACAAATACGATGATAATAATAGTAAAGAAAAACAAGCATAATGAATAAACAATGAAAACAGCAAATTAGGCAAATATTTCTGTGTCATAAAAAGTTGAATTGTGTTATTTGCAAACGAGTCATTGGTGAAATGGCATGCATGTCAGAATAAAATCTATCATAGCATTTGGTGGTTTTTCCCTGAGGCACACGAAATCGCAGTGACATCAATAACGGCTCACAGTCAATAGAGCCGAGCACAACTTTATGTAGAAAATCCATGTCATAAAGAGTAGACATACCAAGGTCTGCTAGAAGAAAGTCGTGGTCTTAGAAACGACAGCGCTCAATATATCTATCACAAGGGATGCATACAATCTTCTGCTGAACATTTTCGATTTCATCGCCAGAGGTAACAGAGGCACTATTCTAAGCTACTGATGCAAACTCAAGACGTGGCATCACGAGAGCACAGTAGCCAAATTATGTTTTTAATCTGAATAAGAGTGTGTATCTGAAAATTTGAGCAAAAATTGAGTAGCATTTAGATATTCTTGCACGAAATACCACTGTTAAAATTGGTTATAAATGATATGTCTCACATGTACACTTATCTGCTGAATATAGTAAGCATGGCTTGCGACCTGAGTGCCTCCGATGTATGAAAAAAATGGCCAGGTTACTGCATGACGCGTGGAGCAACCCAGTGTAGCACATTCAGGCTTCATGGACTGGAGAATGAAGGCAGTAATAACTTTAAGAACAGAAAATACAGGACCAGGAAGCTGACAGAACACACTGACACTCGGTGCATGAAGGGCATTATGGAGTTGCCTGTCGTGTCGTGCAAGATGGAGGTCGCACAGACAGATGTTAAACATGAGTCGATGCAGATACCTTCTGTCATTACGTAGTACTCACTGCAGAACTCAACAAAAAAGAAGCAAAGGTAACAGCTGAGCATGGCCAGACTCTTGTGCTTTCCTCCGCAAGCAATCTGGAAGCGCAACTCTTCGAAGTCTTTTATGCTTTCACTCGACATATACATCATCACTTCATGTGTCGAGGAAAAGTACATACCCTTAATGTCAAATGACATAGCACTTACAGGACACAGTAACAGCTTACTGAGGTGTTCTGATGCATCTACAGGGCACCTCATGAGAGATTCTTAGGCTTCAGAGCACTCAATCTGTAGGGCGCCTCATGAGAAATTCTTAGGCTTCAGAACACTCAGCTCTTGCAGAAATTGTTTCAAAGTTTGTTGCCACATGGACCTCTTCGTAATAATGACCCTAAAAGTGAGCCTTCCTTTAGTGTCACAAAAAAAGGCCTAGGACATGGGTCCTTTTTGCTCCTTCATTAGAACCAAAATGTTTGCGAGCGAGATCTTTCACAGATATGGAATGATTTCACGAAATGTCAAAGGGAAGACTGAAGCTGTGCGAAGCAATACCAGCAACAGCCCTGCCGCGGTGGCTCAGTGGTTACGGCGCCCGGCTGCTGACCCGAAAGACGTGGGTTCGATCCCGGCCGCGGCGGCCAAGTTTCGATGGAGGAGAAATTCTAGAGGCCCGTGTGCTGTGCGATGTCAGTGCACGTTAAAAAACCCCAGGTGGTCGAAATTTCCGGAGCCCTTCAACACGGCGTCCCCATAGCCTGAGTTGCTTTGGGACGTTAAACCCTAATAACCAAACCAAGCGATACCAGTTACAAACACATCACAGCTGTTGAAGAAGCTGAAAGATTCATGCCTTCATCCTTTTTCTACATCAGACACATGACTACACTTTGTCTTTCTGGGCCATCATTTTGAAAAGGTTAACATGGCAGCGGCCTTCGGTTAAATTTCTGCAAGGAGCCCTTTGTGGGAACTTAAGCATCTGTTCCTCGTGAGGCGTACTGCACAGATATTTGAATACCTTAGTGAGCTGCAACCAGCACCTGTGGCTGCATTTTCACTGACATCAGAGATTAGTACATTTTCGTGCAGATGCTGAGATAATGGAAACTATGACTGAAAGCATAAGGTTTCGGGGAAGTATGCTTCCTGATTGCTTGTGGGCAAGTGCTGGGTAACCACCAATCCAATGGGTACAAGCTTTCTCCTCACCTGGTGCTCGTCTCCTTTAGGGTGAAATGCCTGCCAAATGGTTTGTTGCCCCACCTTGAGATGAAGAAAATACCTTGTGCCATGGTGCTCTTTGTCCTCAGATTCCCTCGCGCCATCAAAAATCAATCATCATCATGCTTGTGGGCAAGTGTCTGGCCTTTTTCAGATGTTACCAATGTTCCTTGCTCACTAAGTTGTGCATTGGGTACTATGTAATGAAAGGCATCTGCATTGAATTGTATTTGGCACCCATCCTTAGCTACTTTATATTTGCACAAAATTGTAGACAACCGTAAAGACTTTCATGCACACAGTGGTGTCCGAGTAAGCGCATTTTGTCTGCTTCTTCCTGGCCCTGTGGTTTCTGCTGTTTACTGTTATGAGAAATATATTTTAGGCAATGAATCATGTTGGTTTGGTTCTCAGTAAATGGCTTTTACAAGCTTCTACGAAAGCCGATTGCTCAATAGCGGATGGTTCAAACGTATTTGTGAAATTTATAATTGGTGTTGTGTGGCTACTAAATGAGGATTTTTTTATCTTTTCAGATGGATCCGAAAGCAATTTTTAGAGGTACAATGTGTGCAATTTGTCATGAAAATAAAACGTATGTACTTGTACTCAACCAAACACTTGCCACTCTTTCATTCTAAGTTGCATTCTTTGTACGTGTGCAATACATAAAATGCATGAAAGTCTTGTACATAATACTTATTTCCTCGGCCTCTGGACTGCTATATCTGCAGTGAACGTTCTGGGCAGAAGCTATACACAGATGCATGTGCATGTACTACTGAAAGTATTATCGAGAGCAATAATAACAGACCCCTGCCAGCGCGGGCCGATCTGTGCCAAACTGCATGCAAGCGCCGCTTGACGAAGCACTCCAGATGCTGAGACGAGCGCAGTGGCACGCAATGCGTAGCGCTCCTCGAGATGGGCGCACGCCACTGCACTGGTCTCGGCACTAGGAGCGCTTCGTCAGGCGGTGCTCACATGCAGTTTGGCGCGGATCGGCACGCGCTGGCAGGGGTCTGTTATTTTTGCTCTCGATAGTACATAATTACAATGCAGATTATTTCCGTTCTAGATCAGATGACTTCCAAGTGAACGGAGGAAGTATGCATACACATTACGGGACCTTTAATAAGAACACAACAGAAGCATTCGTTGCAAAGAAACGATTTCATTCTCGTTCATAGCATAGCGTAACTTTCCGTTACCAAGAATGTGACAACCGTCGGACGGAGTCGCTGTATTCATGTTGCGGAAAACCCTCCGGCAACGCATTACCAGCGGGTTTCTCTGTACTGAGGAGCATTTTTTTTTACAGTGTAGTATGGGCGCAACTGGAGAATATGCAAACAACACACTTCTGTATTTACAGTTTGTCACGCACACCAAAAAACGCGGATCAGGTGTACACTGTCAGTAATTCTAAGAATGCTTGAACAGACATACCAGATAAGATTAGGTAGATTGCGGCCCCTTGTGCAAAAAAGATACAGAAAGTTAATTATGACTTCTACGCCTGCAAGATCAAACTGAGAACGAAATTTGTGCAGTGTCAGTCTGATGTCGTCTACGAAATTCCCTTCTTGTGTGAAACAGTATATACAGGCCAGACCGGGCGCTGTCTTAACGTCCGCCTTAATAGAGTATAAGAACGATAGTGCGTCTGGAGTAGCTCAGCAATGCTTGAACAGACATACCAGATAAGATTAGGTAGATTGCGGCCCCTTGTGCAAAAAAGATACAGAAAGTTAATTATGACTTCTACGCCTGCAAGATCAAACTGAGAACGAAATTTGTGCAGTGTCAGTCTGATGTCGTCTACGAAATTCCCTTCTTGTGTGAAACAGTATATACAGGCCAGACCGGGCGCTGTCTTAACGTCCGCCTTAATAGAGTATAAGAACGATAGTGCGTCTGGAGTAGCTCAGCAATGCCGGGAATGCATGAACTGCAGAACTTTATTTCAAGAAGCAGAAGTTCTGTTTGTACATCCGCGTCAACACAGCAGAGAGGTGATACTCTATGTCGCCTCGTATGGTAAATGTAATGCACGCCAATTACATCGCTAACAAAAAATTAAATGAGACATCTCCGGAGATCTTAATTTTTCGTTTGTGCAGTATAATTGATTGCCTTTTAGTTTTTTTCGATATTGGTTGTTGTGTCGCTGTATTTGAGAAAACACGCTTTTTTCCAGTAAACCAGTTTTGACGAGAACGACGCGTGTCGTGTGCGTTTTCTTGGTGCCTCGTTTAGTTTGCGCCCACGTATTTCTTTGTCCTCTTTTGTGCTGCATATACACCTAGCACTGATTTCCCTTGCATCCTTTATTTCCACGTCTTTCTTTCTGTGTCCTTTTTCTGTTTTTCTGTGTCCTTTTGCTCGGCCCCGTCCATCACCTAAAGGTACTTCGTTCTTAGCCGCGGTGGCTCAGCGGTTATGGCGCTCGGCTGCTGACCCGAAAGACGCGGGTTCGATCCCGGCCGCGGCGGCTGGAATTTCTTTGGAGGAGAAATTCTAGAGGCCCGTGTACTGTGCGATGTCAGTGCACGTTAAAGAACCCCAGGTGGTCGAAATTTCCGGAGCCCTCCACTACGGCGTCTCTCATAGCCTCAGTCGCTTTGGGACGTTAAACCCCATAAACCAAACCTAAACCAAACCAGTTTTCAGGTTATGTTCGTGAATTTTTTGTAGATACTTTTAATGTGCAGGTACTTGTACACCCTTTTTGCCCTTCTTGCTTCCTTCATTTCGGTTAGTTTCTGATCATATTTCTGTTTGCTAATTGCCTCTCAAACATCGAAAGACACCGAGCTCATGTCCCCTTGGACTCACTCATTAAGAGTTTTCGGAGGTGCATCAAAGGAAAATCTGCCTGCCCTTCTCTGCCTGATTTCTAGGCTTGACTGCGCTACTGATTTTGTGAACAGCACTGCATTACCGAATGTGAGTCCCAGTACCCCAATTCCTTTCCATAAACCTCTACCAACCTGATGCACACTATTGTCCCTTAGTGCTGCTTCATTAATGTCTAAATTCGTTTCCCCTATGCCTTTCAAGAATAATTTCGCGCCCTTCCAGATATTTTTCTTAGATTTAGCCACATGTCTAGGTACTTAATTTTTCACATGTTCAATCTCAGTGTCTTGCATTTTTAACAGACCTCCGCTGTCATTATTATATATCAATATCCCAAACATCTCTTCTCTTACTACTTCCAGCACCTCGCCACCAATTGCGAACTGCTGTTCTCTTGCTAGACTGTTAAATACTACTTCTCTCTCTACTGAAATATAGCCCAAACTTGTCGCCCTCCCCTCCTCATATCGCAACGAGTTCCTACAACCTGTACCGCTTGTCTGATAGGTCCGCATATTGGTTTATTGAGGTTCAACGTCCCAAAGCAACTCAGGCCATTATGAGAGACGCCGTAGTGAAGGGCTCCGGAAATTTCGACCACCTGGTGTTCTTTAACGTGCACTGACATCGCACAGCACGCGGGCCTCTAGAATTTCGCCTCCATTGAAATTCGGCCGCCGCGGCCGGGATCGAACCTGCGTCTTTCGAATCAACAGCCGAGCGCCGTAACCACTGAGCCACCGCGGCGGGGCCTAGGTCCGCATATATAAGTACGGCTGGAAATTGATTTATTTTCTTACCTCTATCTATAACACTGAAGTAGACTTCTAACTTACTCTCTTCTAACCTCTTTGCCATTTGACATGTATATAACGAAAAGTACTGGTGATAATGGACAGCCCTGACTTAGGACACTTTAATTTTAGCTGGTTTGGTAGCTTCTCCCTCCCATGTTACGATAACCTCATTCTCTGTGAAAACACGCTACAGAAACTAGACTAGATTGCTGTCCAAACCATATCCTTCAGTTGGCCCCAAAGCTTTTCATCATTTTAAGTGCCATACGCTCCTTTAATGTCTAAAATTGCCATCATAGTGGCGTCTAAATTGGCTCTGCTATCTCTATAGGCCGAGTTATAACGAATAGATTATCCTCGAACCTTCTGTACTTTCGGAAACCGTTCTGCGGCTCCCTAAGTTCATATTCTGCAGATTCTTTCTTTATCATCTTTACCATCTGGCTGTATATAACTAATGTGACAGAAATTAGTCGCTAGGATTTAATGTCCTTGTCTCCCTTACCTTTGGTATATGTTTCATTCTGTTTAATTTCCGCCACGGTGGCTCAGTGGCTATGGCGCTCGGCTGCTGACCCGAAAGACGCGGGTTCGATCCCGGTAGGGGCGGTATAATTTCGATGGAGGCGAAATGCAATAGGTCCAGGTGAAGTGCGATGTCAGTGCACATTAAAGAACCCCTGGTGGTCGAAATTTCCGAAGCCCTTCACTGCGGCGTCCCTCATAGCCTGAACTCCTTTTGGGGCGTTACATCTTGATAAACTAAACAAATTACCAATCATTTTTACACCTCCTCCCACTGTTATTTTTTCAATGTTCTGCCATCATTTCAATCTGCTTTTTTTGGCCTACTGTGTTAATTAATGTTATGGGTATGCCGTCTGGTTACGTAGGTATTATTATGGGGACCTTGCTTTCTATTGTGTCCGATTCCCTTGCAGTCGTTGTCCTGACCTCATCCTCCCCTGCCCTAGCTGTTGCCGTCATGGCTCTTCTCGATATCGTTCACCGCAGACTCTGTAAATGCTCCCTTGATTGTTTGTCCGATATAGTCCTCTACTCTTTTCCCCTCCTATTCGTCAGTGAGTGTTGGATCCCCTCTGTCCTCTTCCCCTGTAACCTTCATTGCTTCGATGAAGACAAAACTACACGACAGATGCTTACAACATGATTTAATGGCTGGCGGCCTGTCGCGAGCATTCCTGCGCCCACCACTGCACAGTTCGTCGTCTTCTAGTCCGCCACACCACCCGGGCGTAACAAACGGTTGAATCGAGGAGGTGAAGGGCTTGCCGCTACGGTGGATGAGACGATCGGCTGATGAGCGCTCGCCCACGAAGCTCCTGGGCCGCAGGTCACCTGGAGCCCTCGGCCGATGCCCACGGACGCACCGAAAGGCACGGGCAAGGGCGGCTGTGTTCTTGTATGCGGCTTTTAGGGTCGGTGGGGTCATGGGTCTGGTCGCGGCAGCGTCATTTCGTTGTGTCTTCAGGTCGGGGAGGAGTACAGGGCTGGGGTGAGTACCGATGTGTGTTCTGGAGTGGCGGGCTGGAGCATAGCTGGGCGGTGCGGGCCAGATACAGACCGCCGATGACCACGGCAGATGCAGGACGCGGAACTCTGCGACCAGGATGGCAATGAAAACCTGCACCTGACACAAAATATGACATGAAGACAAGGCGATGAAAATAGGACTGAATTCCGCTGCTTGGATTCTGTCCTCAATTTGTTTCGAGGTTTTTTACCTCCGCTCACTTGAGATTGTATTGCTAATTCTGCCCCACCAAATTTAATTTTAATTATTCTGTAATCGCTCCCCATGCTTTCCATAGACTAATAAATTCCTTTGTCCCCTAACCTGCCCCATTTCCCTAATCATTGTGTACCTGGTCCTCAGTGTATAAGCCGTGCCCCCTAGCAGGACAATGTGCCCAGCCTCGGAAGTCACCATTAGATAATTATGTCACCTCACTGGCTTAGAGCCACTAATCTTCCACCGCCGACTGACTCTGATTCGCATGGCCATTGCTATCTCTAATTATTAGGCCCTCAGTCAAAGTGACTGTGATTACGTCGATATCCAGGTGGATACCATCACATTCTAGTAAAAGATGCTCAATTGTTTCTACAGATTTACCACACAGTGTACATGTGTCACCTCCTTCGTTATATTTCTTTTTGTACTTGCGCGTTCTAAGACACCCTGATTTAGCTTCAAAGACTAGGGCACTGCTTCGTGAGTTCTCACAGAACGATTCCTTCCTGATCGGCCATTTCCAATTTCTATTTAGTTCTACATTCTGCGTCTTTTCTATTGAACTAATTCAGTTTCATCTGCATTTTTTACCCGTCATTTAACGCTCTTTACTAGTCCGTCCTTGCGTCCTGTATATTTACTGGTCAATTTCCTAGTCCTTTTCCGCCATTCCAAGTCAACCCTCTTTTTGTATAAGTATTTAAATATCTTACCTGCCCCCGTCTTATCGTCCAATTCTCTTAGGCGTTCTTCATATAATATTTTACTCTGAGCGTCCAGTGCATCGAATGATGCCCAGCCCATATTCACCTGTACTGCATGGTTTGTAGCTTTCCATTGGGCACCTGGTGCTAATCTTCCAACAGCTCTACGATTTATTTCTAATCTCGACTCAACTTCTGCCCTTAGGCGCACTAAACCGAAATCCCGAAAGCAAGCCCTGGCACCATTATTCCCTTAAAAAAATACCTCTCAGTACTTCATCTTTGCTCCCCCGCAGGGGCATTTGCTTCATGCAGATGTTGGTGAGTTGCGACGCCACGCGTTTCTGAGCATCCACAGGGACATCCCCGCAGGAAGATGATGGCGAGCAGTGCGTCACCACGGACCCGAGCACCCGTGCTCAGCCGTCCGTGGCATCCCCGTGTCCGGGGAAAAGCGGATGCTGGTGGTTGAGCCGATCCCGAGCGTTTTGGACCTTTAAGGCTCCTCGGCGGAGGCAACACACCATTTTGGCCCGCTTCCTTCAGACGGCACCTCCGCGGCCTGACCCGACCGAGGGAAGTCGGCAGTCGCCTTTTCCTATCCTCTCCTCTATCTTTCACTTTCTTATCCCTTTCTCGCAACGCTCCTGTCTCCCTCTGTCTTCTCGGATTTTTTCTTATGTCAGGCGGCAAGGGTTAACCTTGTGTGGCTAACCACGCCGCTTTATGTCATATTTGGTTATAGTTACAGTGTTGTTAAGGATGAGGTATAGCAGCATCCCACCGCTGCCACCAGTTTGTTAAATACGAGGTAGCATGGTCGTGTGCCGGAGAGGGAATGAGGGATGTCGGAGACGAGGCTAACGGAAAAGACTATGAGAGAGGACTTTATACAAAATTTACACTATTTACAAGTGAGCTGCAGGAACGCTGCATGACGACAGCTCATCAGGAGACCATTCGATGACAAAGAGCTCCTCGGCCGTGCCGCTGCCGAGGTTTTAAAGAGTTCCCTTCCCTAGGGTCCCTAGATGGGGGCCGGGCCTGTAGGGGAAGGAAGTTCTCACTGGCACCAGTCACAGACACACACGCACTCACTCACTCCCGAGGGATCACACCGCCGTCACGCGCTGGGAGAGGGGGAACGATGCCATCGCACAGACGCCGGAATGTCCTCGAGCGGCGTTACCGCGCATTTCGAACGCGCGTTCACACTCGGTGTAGGGGAAACGCTCGCTCGACCGGGCAGACGGACGCGGCTTCCGTGGCAATCCAGGCGCTCACCCAACGCGCGTCTCGGGGTTTGTCGGCGTTTCTCTGCTGCCATGTCGTTGTCTTCCCCAGGACGAAGGCGAGACGTAACAGTGTACAACTGGCGTGGGCAGGGCTTTTTTCAAAATTTTTGTCTCGTCCCCTTGTTGGGCTGTATGGTGGGCGGTTGGCACCGTGGGCGAACCACATATCCATCTTATGGCTTCTCATCCTTCATAAACCAATCGCCCCGACAAAAGGAGGCGAACCGAAGTCACAGCAGATTTCCTGCAAAGAGCAAAAAAAAATATTTGTAATTCACTCTGAAGTCCAAGAAAAACCAGCCCAACTCTTGTCCCCAGGCAGAAGATGCGAAGGACACCGCAGGTGCCTTCTCAGCGGCACCCAGCTGCACGGGGAAAAAGGGAAAGGGAAAATATAAACGCTCTCCCGCTTTTCAAGGAGAGGGGCCAATGTGACTCCCGCCAGCAAGCTGTATTGTCGCTTTACCGGGCACCTTTTCCCGCGCCCTCCTCAGGGCTATGGTGTCTGGAAGGGGCAGTGTGACGGGCGCTTTATGCGCACCATGCTTGGGAGGCGCACGAAACCACGGCCGGACTCGAGGGGGGCGCGCGCTCTTTCATACGGCCTTCGCATTCGCCGCGGAAGCAATGGGAGTTTTTCTCCAGGAGTTGCGCCGACCGCCGCCGCCAGGGGCGCGACGACCCCACCGCTCGCGACCGCTCTCTCCTCGCCTGCTTCTGCGGCGGCGGACGGTGATCGCCTGGTTTCGTGCTACTTCCCGCTGCTTCTCGGTGAACGATTCACCGGAACGAAAGGAAACAGAAAGCAAATGCTCTAACTGCATGCCCCTCCACAGCTCTCTGTATGAAGAACTTAAATTCAGGAGTTTATGATCAATCGTTTAGCAGAGGTGCATTTTGCTAGAACCCATAATGACGTGATGCCCCCACTTCCAGACTGACCAATCCAAGTTTGCTGTTTCTAGCACAGTTCGAAAAATCATTGGCTAACCCTGGGAGTCTGTTTACATTATTGCTTACAGGGTGTCACCAGGTCAAGTATCCATACTCGCTCTGATCAATTCGGATAGTGACTGAAGTAGCTCGGAGGGCAGCAGCAGCAACGATGATGAAACCTAAGTATGCCACGAGACATTTAGTAAAGATACATTTCCTGAATTGTCTCACAAATGGCCAACAATTACTAGCTACTTTGACGACAGACCGCAAAAATATTCTCGCAAACACATGTGAACATATATGCGCACGTGCATTCACTCCCAGGGTTGAGTTACTCGGTAGTGGATTCAGTCACTGTGGCACAGACTCAACATCTTGCTTGGATCCAGCAGTGCAATTCTCCACAACATATGCCTTTCTACACACATGCCCAGACACAAAAAGAAACGGTGGATGCGAATATTTTTTCACGGCTGCTTCAACAATCTGTAAAGACCCATGTGGACGACTTCCACTGCAACATCTGACCAATGCCCGTTAAAGGTGTATATATACCTTCGATTTACCTTGCCCTATGCCAGGTGCGGCTGCCTTATCCCTGCAAACGTTTTAATCTCATCCGGCCAGCTGACTTTCTACCACCCCAGCTATGCTTGCCTTCTCTTTGAATCAATTCTGTTACTGTAAACAACCATTTGTTATCTCGCTTTCGTATTACATATCCTGTCCACACCCATTTCGTTTCTTCTCCTTGAATTAGCTAAGATATCATGAACTCAAATTTGTTTCCTGATCCTCCTGCTCTATTCCTGTCTCTCAGTGTTACACCTATGATTAGGGGGGAAAAATGATGCACCCTTAAATGCACTAGAAATTCAAGGGTTCCACGGACCCACAGAAAATGTCAGGACTTTCAAGACCCTTGAAGCGTTTTCATATTCAAGGGTTTTCAAAGTTCTCAGGGACCTGCATGAACCTTGACACATCAATGTCCATTCCAGTGAGCACCAACTACATACACACAACATGCCGCAACAAGTGACTAGAGTTTCTTTTAACCTGCATCACGTACTATATAGAGACATGCAGGGTTAAAGGCAAAAGTGGAAAGTAGAAAATGGCAGTGTAGCAGTATAGCTAACAAAATAAGTAATTCAAGAACACTGAACACTGTTGGCCAAGCTTGAAGAATAGTTACAGGCATTTCAAACACGAACAACAATTTTCAGTAAAAAAAAACTTCTTGAATTTACCATACCAAAAAGCAGAAAGAGCAAAATCAGCTTAATTTAGGACTAACTCAAAGTACAAAAGTACACAGTAAAAACCTGCTATGAGCCACTACCACAGCGGTCAGTTCAGTTTAGGTCAGTCATGTCCGGCTCTTCGTGATCCTATTGCCAGAGTGAGTGACAGATCACTTCTCACCCATCGGCCACACGCGTCACCTGAAGGGCTACGAGTTCGCCTTGCCAGAGTGAGTGATAGATCAACCACTCCTCACCCCTCGGCCACACGCAGACCGCCCTACATCGCCTGACACCCTGCACTCTGCTGTCATCTACGAGGAGAGGAACGCGGCCAAGTGTCAACACTCCTCAATGGTCTTAAAAAGTGGACGTCTTAACGCTACCGTTTAAGTGAGTAAAAAAACCATCTGATGGCACCTCTCCCTGGTTTGGAGCCTGGAATTCAGCGTTCCGAACGTTCTTCATTGACTTCAACAGCCTCAACGCCGAAACTTGGAAGCGACATTCAGCAGCAAAGCACCAACGCTGGAAATCCCACAGGCGACCTAGTGTTACCTGAGCCGTCCAAATCACCCTTACCTCTACTCAGCACCAAGAAAAAACCCAGCGCCAAGCGCGAAACACCTTCAGACGGTCACGTTGCAGGCTCGCCAATTCCAAGCACTTCATACGAGGCATTGACACAAAAGAGACTAAGAAAGCAGCGATTCGAACCAAATGAGCTCTTCGGCACATATTCTTCCGACGAGCAGCACGTCATCGAAAAGAAAAGTCGGAAAAAGAAGAAAAAGGGCCCCTCGCTTCGGGGGCGCATGAAGGGCAGGACATTCCCTAATCGGAAGAGCAAACCACCAAACAGAAGGCGCTCCCCCATCTGCAACGCACGCCAAAATCATTTTACCCAGCACCTCCACCAAAAATGTCACGGATTCCGGTAGAACGTTCCATTCCTGGCAGAACAGTACCTATCGAGCACACTGGGCAGAGCGCAGCCGGCAGGCCCTAGCACCGAGCAGAAGAAGACGAAGTACGGCGCGCGACAAAGGTCGAAGACAGACCGCACGGGGGCGCCGGTAGAGTGATTCTAAACTAAGTGCGGCATTATGCATCTGTTTTTAAGTTAGCTTACTTTATTGCCTGGGCTGTCACTCCTTGCCATTTCCTGCTCTTATTTGCTTCCGACGCCTCATTGGCCATTCTACATGCACCTGACTGACTGTGCTTTTGGTTACTCTAATATTTTTCACTTCTGCAAGCTGCTGAACAGAGCTGGATTTGACTTCCCCTTGTTACCGTCTAGTTGGCATCCTCCTTGCAAGAAAAGCGATTTCGGGAACACCTAGCGAGCTCTTCACTGCCATCCACATCACAGCAACTTGATCATCAACGTATGCGTTGTGAACAAGGCCCGGGGCCGAATGAATTTTCGATTTAACAATTGGTTGCTGCTCGACACTTTCCCGCCATCCAAGTGCTTACCGTTGTAATGTCAGCCAAACCAGTGAAACTACCTCCTCCGTGGCTTCTAACATTAATTTCCTGGTCCTTTTCTTTTGTTTGTGTCGGTGTATGCAATGGATTCAATAAAGAGCAATGCAGTGACTGAAAAGTGTGCTAGCACATGCATTTATGCCTCATTACCAGAGCCATACATTCCTTGTAATGTGGGCTCATTGTTCGGGTCATTACAAATAAGCTTTGAGTTCTTTTTTGAATGGTGTATACCAGAAAAATGAACTATAACATTTTTAAATATTTAGAGGGTTTAAAGGCAGCACTAAAATCAGTCTTGAAATGCGTAAAATAATCCAGGCACCCATTTCGGAAAAAAAAGAAACGTCTAAAAAAATTCTAGAAAAGTTCTACCTCAGAAGTTTTCTAGCCGTATACAAGCGTAGCGTTAGCATAGCGAATAGAGGGCTAGTAAACGTCTAAGTCTAAAAAACTGCTTAGCTGAAACTTCTTTTAGATGTAAACCTTTTTTTTCCAAGACTTTTTTTAGACGTCTATTAGCGCTTTTTGTGTTTCGTGGGTATCAGTGCCATCGGTCATGACTAGTCAGTGCAGGAGCGTACCATGCTCCGTACAGTGCCTAGAATATACTACCTAGTGCGCTGACCGAGAGCGCTCAAGTGGTATAGGTAGCAATGGCTGCTGGCGGCTGCCGCATAGGGACGCTGCTGACGGTGAGTATGCTAAAGCCGAAGCGCGCTGCGCCTTCCTCGCAAAAATACGTAGTCGCGGAGTTGTTTTATTTCCTTTTTTTAGCGTAAAACATAAATATCTTTAACTTACATTATGTACCCACAGCAATCAAACCGCAATATCCCAAGTGACGCGCAGTGCATAGAGAGAATATAGTGGCTCAGTGTAATGACTCATGGCCGTCCATTACAAGGCCGCTTTTCCTTGATTATTCTTGCAATGTGACAATCGGATTACGTCTGTAGCAAACAAATTGGACTAAAGAAATTACTGCTGCACACGTCAATGGCGTCTGCGCAAAGCGATATGGTCTGCTAAGCCGGCTAAGCCCACTTTCTGCGGGCAGCGCCCTCAATCGACAACTGTTGGTGTTCGCTAAAAATGATACCTCCCCATTTCTCGTGGCGAGCTACGACCGATACTACCATGACTCTCTGTTGTGGGTCTCCTGCGAGTACGCTTGTGAGCGAGCACTGTCCGCAGATTTTTTCTTTTGTGATCTCAAACGTTTTTTTATTGTCGTCATGTTTCTTCTCATAAGATATGAGAACGAAACAGAGAAACACATTGTGCGGCACGAAAGCATTACAAACTTTAAGCCCAAAGACGTCGCCGATTTCGAGAAAGGCAAGTTGTACGAGGCCTTTTGGGAAGGCGACGATTCCACCCGCGCCGGGCACTACAACGCGCATATTCTTCACATGACAGGTGAGGAGTTTGGATGTTAGCGCTGTTCTTTTGCGCGGCAGCAGTGTTGTGATTGTCGTGATGTGCAAAAATTTCAGAAACCGAAGAAGAGATGGTGGAGTGGCGGAGGGCAGGCACGAAGACGAAGCGCCGTCGAAAAAGATTAGCTGCTGGTTCTCGTAGTCAGTAGGCAGTGGTTGCATCTGCGAAATCGCATGTTGAATTGTTTCTGACTGCTTCGTGTCAGCTGTGTGTGAAGGGATGTGTACATGTTTTGCGACCGTGCGTACGCGGAGTTAAGTGGTGTGCTGCGGATCGAAGAAAATGAAATATGCTGTACCTAGGTGAGCACACTTAACACGAGCGCTCGACAGAGTAGCTTGGACTGACGCCAATGCCACGAAACGTTGGCCGCTGTTGCCGATGTATGTTTTTCTCCGTATGCTTGCGGCGAATGACAATATCTGGAGCGCAAGTTCGATTTGAGTTGTCTTTCGCTTGTGTCTTGTGTCTACGTGGTTGTTTTTATTTCCAAGATTATGTTAGGTGAGTGGAACATTACAGTTGCTGATAGCTCTTTATGGCAACCCAGCTATTTTTTACAAGCATGAGAATGCAAAGATGAGTGCCAGTCTCTGCTTTCATAGCATGCATGCAGCCCAAGTGATCAATAATTCCTAGTATCCAAACAGGTGATAGTGACGATTTCCACCTCTTTGTTCGCTTCCAATACAGATAATGGTCTTAAAAATTGAAGTAATAGCCACGTGATGTGTAAATTAGGCACAAGAAGTGCATGCCACTGCTACATTTCCTGCACTAGCCAGAGTGAGTGATAGATCACTTCTCACCCCTCGGCCACACGCGGACCGCCCTACATCGCCTGACACCCTGCACTCTGCTGTCATCTACGAGGAGAGGAACGCGGCCAAGTGTCAACACTCCTCAATGGTCTTAAAAAGTGGACGTCTTAACGCTACCGTTTAAGTGAGTAAAAAAACCATCTGATGGCATGTCTCCCTGGTTTGGAGCCTGGAATTCAGCGTTCCGAACGTTCTTCATTGACTTCGACAGCCTCAACGCCGAAACTTGTAAGCGACATTCAGCAGCAAAGCACCAACGCTGGAAATCCAACAGGCGACCTAGTGTTACCTGAGCCGTCCAAATCACCCTTACCTCTACTCAGCACCAAGAAAAAACCCAGCGCCAAGCGCGAAACACCTTCAGACGGTCACGTTGCAGGCTCGCCAATTCTAAGCACTTCATACGAGGCACTGACACAAAAGAGACTAAGAAAGCAGCGATTCGAACCAAATGAGCTCTTTAGCACATATTCTTCTGACGAGCAGCACATCATCGAAAAGAAAAGTCGGAAAAAGAAGAAAAAGGGCCCCTCGCTTCGGGGGCGCATGAAGGGCACGACATTCCCTAATCGGAAGAGCAAACCACTAAACAGAAGGCGCTCCCCCATCTGCAATGCATGCCAAAATCATTTTCACCCAGCACCTCCACCAAAAATGTCACGGCTGCCGGTAGAACGTTCCATCCCTGGCAGAACAGTACCTGTCGAGCACACTGGGCAGAGCGCAGCCGGCAGGCCCTAGCAGCGAGCAGAAGAGGACGAAGTCCGGCGTGCGACAAAGGTCGAAGACAGACCGCACGGGGGTGCCGGTAGATTGATTCTAAACTAAGTGCGGCATTATGCATCTGTTTTTAGTTAGCTTACTTTATTGCCTGTGCTGTCACTCAAGGCTCAAGGCACCGTGGAAATTGACTGTGTATTTAGCTTATTGTGAGCTGATGCCGTATGTAGCAAAGTGATTTGATGAGTGGGAATTTTACTATTGCGCGTGTGGGCAACTTCTGAAGCGCTGTCCGCTGCGACTTCGATGCGAACAGGTTATAAGCCTAGCGACAACCAGGGCAGCCAGGCAGTTCGTCACTCTGCGTGCTTGCGGGTGGCGTCGTTGCCGAAAGCTCTCTGCTTGCACAGGCACGTTTTGTCGCTCCTCGAGTATAACAGGCTGGTTCGGCAATACTCTGGCAAAAAACTAACCAAGCAGTGATGGCTCACAGTAAATGCGGTTAGGAGAAGCGTCAAGTGCGGCCTTGATTGGCATGGAGCGCACGGCTCAGAGCTAGACGGATGTGCCAAGGCTGTGCGCTCTCATCGTACGTTGCTTCATTATGGTCTGACGTTACTAAAACTTTGGTGTGTGTGTGTGTGTGTGTGTGTATGTGTGTGTGTGTGTGTGTGTGTGTGTGTGTGTGTGTGTGTGTGTGTGTGTGTGTGTGTGTGTGTGTGTGTGTGTGTGTGTGTGTGTGTGTGTGTGTGTGTGTGTGTGTGTGTGTGTGTGTGTGTGTGTGTGTGTGTGTGTGTGTGTGTGTGTGTGTGTGTGTGTGCGCGCGCAGCTTGTGATCTCATTATTAATTGCACTAGCGATGGCTAGAAATCGTGAGAGTGAGAATTTAGGCATTCTTTGGAAGCGGATTAAAATACCTTTTAAACGTCTGTCATGTCCAATATCTGACCGTGAGTGCCCTTGTGCACAGAGGAAGCCCATGGCAGGCTTTTTATAGCTTCAAAAAATGGTGTCTCAACCCCTTTAACATCCACCCAAGCAGTGCCATATGGTTGCAAATCAGCTATAGAGCTTCCAAAGACTTCGCAGTTGAACAAAAATTAGTCTTGGTCTAGGGTTGAACCTGGGGACCAGGATGAATTTTTCTTCAGCTAGAAAGATTTGGTGGAAGCTGTATAGCTTTCCATTGTAGCCAGTATTGCTGGGCTGAAGTTGATGCTAATTACAACCTTATTACAAATCTACACTACCTTGGAGGATTCCCCTAAACATTGGACCATTAACACCCTGTTGTTAGGTCAGGCTTGCCTAGCTGGTGTGTAAAAGTAGAAAGGTAGCAATCAGCTGCATGTGTAAGGAAGTGGGCGGCATGTAATTAAGATGACTATTCAGTGGCAAGCTTTCCATGGCTTCATGTTAATGCAAGTGCCACTCTGATGCCTTTTCCTTGTCCAGCAGCCACAGCCATACTCGTGAAGAGCTGCCAGCATACAGTAGCATCAAACATGCCGGCTGTCCATGTTACAGCTGTCGATAGTCCTGTACACGGTGAGCCTACTAGACACCTGTTTTCCATAATGCTTATATGGCGTGTGCACTGAATAAAGGTGCGTTAGACAAAATAACAGCGAAAGCTGAGTTAAGCAGTGTGATGTGTACAATGAGTGGAGTGAGCAGCACCAGGTTTAAGACTGTTGCTATGTCAAGCAAATGTTAGTGAATTTTCTATTTCTTGCTTGCAATTACTGTACTTACATGATTGTAGGTCAACTTAAATATATGCCGACCCCTTTATATCGCATGTCAAAAAAAAAAGTAAGGTTGCTTAAGCTTCGCTTTTACTATACCCGTTTGCCGCCTCTTATTGTTGGCTGCCGCCATGTGGGCATGCCCATGGGCACATTCCAAATCAAAAATGTTAGTCACTGGACTGCTTGTCCACACTTGCGCCATCATCCTCGTTGGCGTTGTTAGGATAGCTCAGGTCCCACAGCATGTTCTAACATCATCATCATCATCATCATCATCAGCCTGACTACACCCACTGCAGGGCAAAGGCCTCTCCCATGTCTCTCCAATTAACCCTGTCCTTTGTCAGTTGCCGCCACTGTATCCCCGCAAACTTCTTAATCTCATCCGCCCACCTAACTTTCTGCCGTCCCCTGCTACGTTTGCTTTCTCTTGGAATCCACTCCGTTACCCTTAAGGACCAGCGGTTATCTTGCCTTCGCATTACATGCCCTGCCCAAGCCCATTTCTTCTTCTTGATTTCAACTAAGATGTCATTAACCCGCGTTTGTTCCCTCACCCACTCCGCCCTCTTGCGATCTCTTAACGTTACACCTATCATTTTCCTTTCCATAGCTCGCTGCGTTGTTCTTAACTTAAGCTGAACCCTCTTTGTTAGCCTCCACGTTTCTGCCCCATAGGTGAGTACCGGTAGGATACAGCTGTTGTATACTTTTCTCTTCAGGGATATTGGTAAGCTACCATTCATGATCTGAGAGAACCTGCCATATGCGCTCCACCCCATTCTTATTCTTCTAGTTATTTCCCTCTCATGATCCGGATCTGCGGTCACTACCTGCCCTAAGTAGACATATTCTCTTACTACTTCCAGCACCTCGCTACCAATTGCGAACTGCTGTTCCCTTGCTAGGCTGTTGAACATTACTTTGGTTTTCTGCATGTTAATTCTTAGCCCCACCGTTCTGCTCTGCCTGTCTAACTGGTTGATCATGCTTTGCAGTTCTTGTCCTGAGTGGCTTAGCAAGGCAATGTCATCAGCGAATCGCAAATTACTCAGGTATTCTCCATTAACTCTTATCCCTAACTGTTCCCATTCCAATCCCCGGAATACCTCCTGTAAGCAGGCAGTGAAGAGCATTGGCGAGATCGTGTCTCCCTGCCTGACACCTTTCCGTATTGGAATTTTATTGCTGACTTTATGGAGAACTATAGTAGCTGTGCAATCGTTATAAATATCTTCCAATATTTTCACATAACACTCTTCCACACCCTGATTCCGCAATGCCTGCATGACAGCTGAGGTTTCCACTGAGTCAAATGCTTTCTCGTAATCAATGAAGGCTATATATATGTTCTAACACTGTCCAGCAAAATCCTGCACTTCGCAAATGGCCACACCATGACTTTGCTCAAGGCCAGCACCAAGAGGAGTGCGACGGCATGTTTCTGAGCCCTCAGTGGCACAGCGCACCAACTCAGCTGCGCCAAATAGCATTGTAAACATTGCACGTGTACTGTTTTTTCCTTGCTGATGCACCTTGTCTGATTTAATGGCTGGGCGTCGCAAAAATGCAAGCTTTCTGTAGCATCCGTGGTTTCTCGTTTGTCGCCTTTATTTATAGTGCCATGCTTTGGTTCTGATTTTAAGTTGGCCCCCCTCCCCCCTCCACTTTGTATTTTCAAATACCAGGTCGACCTACAATTGTGTAAATATGGTAGTCAGCAGTGTAGGGGGGGGGGGGGGGGTCATTTGCACATATGGAAAAATTGGTGTTTGTGTTTAGACACCTTTTGAATTAGTAGTAATCTCTCCTTGCCTTTTCGCTACTGTAAGTGCTGCTCACTTATTTCTATTCACCCAGTGGCCACAGCCACACCCATGACAGGCTGTAGCATACCAGTGGTCTCAAACCTGCTGGTCAACCCAGCAGAAGGTAAGTCCATTTGACCATTGTTTTGCCAACACGTGTGTTTGTGCATGCATGTTGTTTACACTGATTCTAGACAAAGGATCCACACAGGCTGAATTCCCAGAAGCTGAATTGTGTACAGCCACAAATGCATTGCAAAGCAAGTTATTGGCCCCATTTTTGGCACATTTTACCGGGGTTTGATAATTATGAGCACATTTTAAAGCCACAAGAAAATCCTGCGGCTTGTTTTAATACATGTACTCACAGATTGTACAGAAAATCACTCGGACATTGGTGGGTTTAGTAGTAGTAGTAGTTTATTTGGCCTTATTAGATATAATAAGCCCTCGAGGTGAGGCTAAAGGAGGTAGCCAGTGTATACCTCCTGACAAGGCCCGCACCCCGATTAATACAGCAGGGACCGGTGGCAAAATGTAGTTTGTCTAATCAGCGTTGTTCGGAAACGCATCTCTCTTTCATTCCTTAGTGTGTTGAGGTCGAATGCTTTTGATAACACACTAATGCTTTCACTTTCACTGCATGTGAGCACTCCTGAGGGCCCTTTGATATTTTTTTTTTACAAGTTCTGCTTAGCTAGCCGATCAGCTACACTATTCTGCGAGCTGCTATTGCTGCTTCTAAAGTTCTCATGGAAATACTTCTTTTTTCCAGCCCAACATGTAGAAAGGAGGACACAAAAAAAGCCTGCTGCTCGTGTGTCTAAAAGTACGTACACCTTGAGGTGAGCTATATCCGATTGATTTTTAAAAATTGGTAACGTGCGAGTAACTCAAGCATTTCAATCCTCTGGTCTTGTTTCAACTCCCTCAAGCGCATTAGCAAGGTGGATATGATGTGTATTGTTGATGGGTATTCTAAATGAAACTGTGCAAGTAATTTTAAGCCTGTAATTTTGAATATTGTATGGTATGCAACAGTACTTGTGGCTTCTCTAAAATTACTTCGACCAACTAAGTACTGTTAGTGCTTAAGCAAATGTTTATTTTGTCCTTTTCATTTTTGGTGTAATTTGAAACAATATGCAGATGCACCTTGGGAACGGCGTGCACATGAATGCAGATGTGTGGGCAGCACTAATGACGCAAACCACAGACGCTGCATTTTGCAAGCGCCTTTCTGTTGCCTTGTGGAGCGTAGAGGTGCTTGCAAAACGCAGCATTTTTGGAAAGCAAAGCAACAAAGACATCTCACAGGGCAAGACGACACTGTTTCCACCTCTTTCGCCCATGAAGCTGATGGGAATGTCGTGTGAGTCGATGCAGCAGTGTTTTATGCTTATCTTTGTTTTTGTTACAATGCTGTAAGGTGATGAACATTCTAGATATAAAACGTGTAACACAAAAGCAGTCAGTGTCAAACAACAAAAATAGAAGTGCTGAGACTGGAGCAGTGAACTGGAGCAGTGTGAGTTTGCCCTTGGTCTCGGAGAGAGAACAGAACCTATTCGACAACAAAGCCACATACTGTCGTGGATGCTGACCGTCGTGGAGACAACACTGCACATGCTTTTTTTACGAGTTCGCCCTTGCTCTCGAAGAGAGAATAGAGCCTATTCGACAACAAAGCAAAATACTCTCATGGATGCTGACAGTCGTGGAGACATCCATGCAAATGCTACTTTTTACGAGCTTGCCCTTGCTCTAGAAGAGAGAATAGAGCCTATTCGACAACAAAGCAAAATACTCTCATGGATGCTAGCAGTCGTGGAGACAACCATGCACATGCTATTTTTTACGAGCTTGCCCTTGCTCTCGAAGAGACAATAGAGCCTGTTCGACAACAAAGCAAAATACTCTCATGGATGCTGACAGTCGTGGAGACAACCATGAACATGCTATTTTTTACGAGCTTGCCCTTGCTCTCGAAGAGAAAATAGAGCCTGTTCGACAACAAAGCAAAATACTCTCATGGATGCTGAAAGTCGTGGAGACAACCATGCACATGCTATTTTTTACGAGCTTGCCCTTGCTCTCGAAGAGAGAATAGAGCCTATTCGACAACCAAGCAAAATACTCTCATGGATGCTAACAGTCGTGGAGACAACCATGCACATGCTATTTTTTACGAGCTTGCCCTTGCTCTCGAAGAGACAATAGAGCCTATTCGACAACAAAGCAAAATACTCTCATGGATGCTGACAGTCGTGGAGACAACCATGCACATGCTATTTTTTATGACCTTGCCCTTGCTCTCGAAGAGAGAATAGAGCCTATTCGATAACAAAGCAAAATACATTCATAGATGCTAACAGTCGTGGAGACAACCATGCACATGCTATATTTTACGAGCTTGCCCTTGCTCTCGAAGAGAGAATAGAGCCTATTCGACAACAAAGTAAAATACTCTCATGGATGTTGAGTCGTGGAGACAAGCATGCACATGCTATTTCTTACGAGCTTGTCCTTGCTCTCGAAGAGAGAATAGAGCCTATTCGACAACAAAACAAAATACTCTCATGGATGCTGACAGTCGTGGAGACGGTTGAACCATGCACATGCTATTTTTTACGAGCTTGCCCTTGCTCTCGGAGAGAGAATAGAGCCTATTCGACAACAAAGCAAAATACTCTCATGGATGCTGACAGTCGTGGAGACAACCATGCACATGCTATTTTTTACGAGCTTGCCCTTGCTCTCGAAGAGAGAATAAAGCCTATTCGACAACAAAGCAAAATACACTCATGGATGCTAACAGTCGTGGAGACAACCATGCACATGCTATTTTTTACGAGCTTGCCCTTGCTCTCGAAGAGAGAATAGAGCCTATTCGACAACAAAGCAAAATACTCTCATGGATGCTGACAGTCGTGGAGACATCCATGCACATGCTACTTTTTACGAGCTTGCCCTTGCTCTCGAAGAGAGAATAGAGCCTATTCGACAACAAAGCAAAATACTCTCATGGACGCTAGCAGTCCTGGAGACAACCATGCACATGCTATTTTTTACGAGCTTGCCCTTGCTCTCGAAGAGACAATAGAGCCTGTTCGACAACAAAGCAAAATACTCTCATGGATGCTGACAGTCGTGGACACAACCATGCACATGCTATTTTTTACGAGCTTGCCCTTGCTCTCGAAGAGAGATTAGAGCCTATTCGACAACAAAGCAAAATACTCTCATGGATGCTAACAGTCGTGGAGACAACCATGCACATGCTATTTTTTACGAGCTTGCCCTTGCTCTCGAAGAGAGAATAGAGCCTATTCGACAACAAAGCAAAATACTCTCATGGATGCTGACAGTCGTGGAGACAACCATGCACATGCTATTTTTTATGACCTTGCCCTTGCTCTCGAAGAGAGAATAGAGCCTATTCGATAACAAAGCAAAATACTCTCATGGATGCTGACAGTCGTGGACACAACCATGCACATGCTTTTTTTACGAGTTCGCCCTTGCTCTCGGAGAGAATAGAGCCTATTCGACAACAAAGCAAAATACTCTCATGGATGCTGACAGCCGTGGAGACAACCATGCACATGCTATTTTTTACGAGCTTGCCCTTGCTCCCGAAGAGAAAATAGAGCCTGTTCGACAACAAAGCAAAATACTCTCATGGATGCTGACAGTCGTGGAGACAACCATGCACATGCTATTTTTTACGAGCTTGCCCTTGCTCTCGAAGAGAGATTAGAGCCTATTCGACAACAAAGCAAAATACTCTCATGGATGCTAACAGTCGTGGAGACAACCATGCACATGCTATTTTTTACGAGCTTGCCCTTGCTCTCGAAGAGAGAATAGAGCCTATTCGACAACAAAGCAAAATACTCTCATGGATGCTGACAGTCGTGGAGACAACCATGCACATGCTATTTTTTATGACCTTGCCCTTGCTCTCGAAGAGAGAATAGAGCCTATTCGATAACAAAGCAAAATACTTTCATAGATGCTAACAGTCGTGGAGACAACCATGCACATGGTATATTTTACGAGCTTGCCCTTGCTCTCGAAGAGAGAATAGAGCCTATTCGACAACAAAGTAAAATACTCTCATGGATGTTGACAGTCGTGGAGACAAGCATGCACATGCTACTTTTTACGAGCTTGCCCTTGCTCTCGAAGAGAGAATAGAGCCTATTCGATAACAAAGCAAAATACTTTCATAGATGCTAACAGTCGTGGAGACAACCATGCACATGGTATATTTTACGAGCTTGCCCTTGCTCTCGAAGAGAGAATAGAGCCTATTCGACAACAAAGTAAAATACTCTCATGGATGTTGACAGTCGTGGAGACAAGCATGCACATGCTACTTTTTACGAGCTTGCCCTTGCTCTCGAAGAGAGAATAGAGCCTATTCGACAACAAAGCAAAATACTCTCATGGCAGCCTCTGCTGAAAGTTGTACTGAGAGAAACCTCAGCGCAGACACCTGCAATGGTAAGAGGCACTCTGCTAGAAGTCAAAACGTGAAAGTCGAACAGTGCGGACTTGTGCCCCATCAGTTTAGATAAATTCAAGGCAAAAGAAATAAGTGAAGGCGTAAGCTTGTGTCTGAAGAAGATCAGCAGGTATTTCGGTCAAGTGCAGGTCCAATGGGATTGAACAGTCGCGCTCGAAATCGGAAAGGAAGTTACACATAAAATTACAGATTAACCTATTTCCCATATGCACCAACAAGCTCAAAAAGCCACGCAGATTGGATTGGCAAGGGTGTCCAGTGCAGATGTTTTTTTGTGTTTCAAGACAACAAAAACTTCTTGTTGTTTCTTGTAATGTTCAACGGTTCTTTCAATGATGTTGTAGAGAGGGCTGTCTACTTTTTCAAGTCATATGTGTTGCCTTGTAACTGAATGAAAATTAGTGTCCACCATTTATTCACTTGCACTTTGCGCATGGTTGACGATAAAGAGTTTGTGTTCACACATTTCAAACTTTCCTGGTACAGAGACCACGAAAATTCAACTTGCACGCTTAGTGTCATGCTGTTTGCTGCACAGTTACTGGTATAAAGAAATACCCAGCTATTCCAAATGGGTAACACATTTGGAGGGACTGACACACAGAAGAAAGAGTGTTTACAGAATATTTTATATGTGAGGACATTATGGTGTGCCCAAGCCTGCCCGATTTTTTAAAGGAAGTTTGAAAGAAGAAAAAGTCCTTTCAACTTTGTAAGTTGGTGTTTTCTTTTGTGGTTGGTGATCTTTTTCAGATGTTCCTGGGAGAGGGTGTGTGGGTCCCTGGCTGGATACTGGCCAGCTCGAATTTGGCAAATCAGGAAATCTGGAGGTTAACGATGAGGCTTGAAGAGGAAAGCAAAGTATGGAAAGAAAATGCTATATGTAGTATCGCTCTCTGTCTGCAAACGCCTTACTGAGCTGTACCGCGTCAACTGCGCGCTCAGTCCCGACCTCTTTTCAACCTCCTCTGTAGATCAATGCCTCTGCTCACGCGGATGGAGTGGTCTCTATTCGAAGAGCGCAGATTGCCAGAGTAATATTAAGAAACAGGATAACTGCAGCTGGCGCAGGGCAAGGGATAACTAGGTCAGCAGCAGAGACTTTCTTCAGCAGTAGACATAGGCTGATTATAATCTGTAGCTTTTGTGCAGTGAGAAGGTTTGAAAATATGTATCGGAAACATATTTTTATACCTTTATTGTTCATGGTTGCATATAGTGAAGTTGGATTAGCCTTAGAACTTTGTCCAAACTGTGACAATTGGATTGTGTGTAAGACGCCAAAGTTTGGTGTAGTTACAGGATTTCTGTGCGAAATATTTTGGCAATGTTCCAGATTCTCGACAACTTCAATTTCCTTATCAATAAAGATGGAGGCATGAGGCCATTGAGGCAAGCATTCAAACTGTGCTAAGCTTAGTTCTCAGGGGTAGTCTTGGCATAAAAAGAAAAGACAAGCTGCTGACAGTCTAAGGCATCAACCCTTTTCTGCGCCCCTTATTATCCGGATTTATAAAAAAAAATGCTCATATTTTGCGCTCTGCGCTCTGGAAGCCCACCAGGATGCATGGAGGTGCACGCAAGGCAGGCTTCCGAAAACTGGCAAAACCACGTTGCCACGCGCACCTTTGAAAGGTGAGCGAGTGGTGTAAGAGAGTCAGTAATTCATTTATAAATTTGTTCCAGTAAGAAAAGTAGCCGTTTACCCGCTTGCTCGCACAAGCAGCCGCTTTCCCGTACTAGCAGCTGCAAAAGAAAACTTTTAGTAACCTCTGGAGCGTGCATTGCGCCAGAATCCGAAACCGTCGAACTGTTACCTGCTCTGTTTGCTGCTGCTTTTTCGGGCCGCATGCGAGGGCACTGTTTCATCGCCTTGCATCTCTGTCTGCCTCTTAGTGATGGCTTTGTGACCGTACCCTTCCGCGTTTATTGCTTTGAGCTGCGCACGCGTTGTCATGCCGTCTCGTGGGAAACTAGACATAACGTGTGTTTGAGGCGGGCACCGGAGAGAAAGTGGGCGGGAGGTATTTGTTGATATATATTTGGACTCCACTTTCTATTGGCTAATGAGGCACACGATTTGCAAGGTTGACATATCGTATACAATGTGGTTTAAGAACTTAGTAGAGTTTCTTTGGACAAGTTCGGAAAATCTACGTGTAATCTGCACACCCCTTTTTTGAAGCCTTAATTCAAGGTAAAAAAAGGCGAAATTTACACAAGTAAATATCCTAAATTTCCTCAAATAAAAGGGAGTACCTTGCGAACCACACCCATTCTGCACATAGCTTTTAGCTTTATGTGTTTTTTGCTGCAGCCAGCAGAAATTGAAGCAAAAGCTATAGAAAACGAAGAGAATGTGAACAGGGCACCAAAAAACTAGTGGCGATCCCATACATCCAGTTTTCCGTAGTGCTTAAATGGCTGCCAGCAAGCCTGGCGCACTGGCAAGCTGAACGGGCACCACATTTTATAAAAAAATATTGCATTATGGATGATGCAAGCTTTAAAGTAACAAGCTACTTAGAACAAACTGCCGCAATTACCCACCTAAATTGTAAACTTCTTTTTCACTGCAGGGTCTAATGCCAATCACACCTTGTGTACTCTACTGTGGCGAGTCCACTGAAGACGCAGACTACTTTTACCTCGTCGTGGAACGCAAGCGCCCGTTTTCCGCGTGCAATGCAGAAGGAGGACTAATTGTTTTGCTTGGAGCGTACTGGCTTTTCAACTTGCGTTATTCAAGTGAAGCATTTAACACGCTAGCTGTCTTGGAGCACCTGTACCTAAAGATGCACGTGACAGCACCCTGAACAGTTGTCACGAAGTTTGTTTTTAAACAAATTTGTAACAAAGCGTTCAGTGGTAAATGCTGACTTCCAAGAAGCTTATTACAAGAAACAGAAACCAAGTTCTAGCTTCTTTGGCATCATCTAAGAGGGTCAGCCAACTCAGCTGTTTGGTGTTAATAAATTTTTGTCACAGAGACAAGGCATCTGTAGAACTCACACTTTTTATAGTTGTTTTCTAAACCAAGCACTACATCCATTTCTGCACAGTGGCTGAGCAACTTGGTATAAAGCGTAAGCAGAGTAGTATCTCCAAGCATGCTTTTGGGGTGCAAGCTTGGAAAGTGCTTTACGTTTTTGTACAGGTATCAAAATTCATTCCATGTGGTTCTGTGAGAAACATTCTTCATATTCACCCATTTTTACAATCCAGCAAGCAGGATGTTGCTGCAAGCCGACTTGGGAGTAAGATGCGGAGGATGTCCGATTATGTTCTTGCCTGTGAAATGAAAGTAGGTTGCCGCATTTTCCACCTATACAGTTCTGTAATGTGTGCTTTTGTTTTCATTTTTAACTTTGCAACACTTCACAGTTGCATATGCTGTGCCAGTTCCTAGCTTTTGCTTTACGAACGACTTATGGAGTCGTTCTTAAAGCAGAAATTGGGAATTGTCACAGGAAAACGCCTGCCGTATGGGAAACACCCTTCCTTGAATGGTGTGGTCACAGCACCCCAAATGGAAAGGTGCAGATGCAACTGCAACACCCCAGTCGAAGGTTTGTTATATACTCATTCGGGGCGTAAAATTTGTTCACTGTGTATAGACACAGAAATGCACCTTTAAGGGTGCGATACTTTCAGTGTACGAACGGCCCTATACATGCCCGTGTATGTGCTAGTTGACTGTTCGACTGCTGAATCATGGCCAAAGCAAGTTGTGGCCAGCAGTTTTGCTGAATATCTTAGCCTGGTTGGAACATACCCATCCAAAGACCAGTGTGACAATTAAGGGGCTCAGCAGGAATCGCCTCACTTCGGCAAGGCAGTAAGCCATTATTCAAAATCCATCCCATGTGTGTCGCCTGAAATGGAGGGGCTGCGAAAGTATCTGCCTGCTACCCACAACAACAAATCGCCTTCGCATCCTGTGGTGCCATCTCTACGTGGCCACCTCACTCCTAACAAGGCTCCACATCCAGCGCCACCTACGTAACGGCAAACCAAGCTCAAATCCTGAATAAACCTCAGTTCCTTTTCTGTTCACAACTGGGTTGGTCCGTGTCGTCAGTCTCTCCGACAATAACCAAACATAATAGCAGTGACCAAATGGCATACCCACTTTCAGGTAAAGGTTCAGGCAGCTCGACTGTGCATCCATCATGCAACGATACAGCACCATTGCTACCCGCACAGCCAATCTCATCCAGTGTTCGGCTGTACGAGCAGCATGAAGATAGTGCAACAAGCACAGGAAGCCTAGCAAACCTTGATGTAAGAAACCCACTAGCGCTTGTTGAAGCTGCGAGGAAGGCCATTGCAGCAGGAGTGCTCTCAGCAGAAGAAATTTACAGCCACCTCCAAGAAGGATACGCACACACAGAAATTGACATAAATATTTTAACACATTCAAGCAAATTCCTCAAACTGGATGATATACAGAAAAGGAATGGTCACAGAAGGGTTGAAATGCGGGCCAGTTGGTACATTGTAAACGGAGAAAAAACCAGTCACACAAGACGACGGACAAGAAGAGTGTACACACCACAACGACTGGTCACAGGATCAACTGCATATTCTGTTTACACGAGTGCACTCACTCAGAAGAAGGATGGGCCCACATGATGTGCGGCCTCTGCTGAAAGTTGTACTGAGAGAAACCTCAGCGCAGACACCTGCAATGGTAAGAGGCACTCTGCTAGAAGTCAAAACGTGAAAGTCGAATAGTGCGGACTTGTGCCCCATCAGTTTAGAAAAATTCAAGGCAAAAGAAATAACAAGTGAAGGCGTAAGCTTGTGTCTGAAGAAGACAAGCAGGTATTTCGGTCAAGTGCAGGTCCAATGGGATTGAACAGTCGTGCTCGCAATGGGAAACGAAGTTACAGATAAAATTACAGGTTAACATATCTCCCAAATGCACCAACAAGCTCAAAAAGCCAAGCAGATTGGATTGGCAAGCGTGTCCAGTGCAGATGTTTTTTTGTGTTTCAAGACAACAAAAACTTCTTGTTGTTTCTTGTAATGTTCAACGGTTCTTTCAATGATGTTGTGGAGAGGGCTGTCTACTTTTTCAAGTCATATGTGTTGCCTTGTAACTGGATGACAACTAGTGTCCACCATGCCCATGGTTGACGATAAAGAGTTTGTGTTCACACATTTCAAACTTTGCTGGTACCGAGACCACGAAAATTCAACTTGCACGCTTAGTGTCATGCTGTTTGCTGCATAGGTACTGGTATAAAGAAATACCCAGTTATTCCAAATGGGTAACACATTTGGAGGGACTGACACACAGAAGAAAGAGTGTGTACAGAATATTTTATATGTGAGGACATTACGGTGTGTCCAAGCCTGCCCGATTTTTTAAAGGAAGTTTTAAAGAAGAAAAAGTCCTTTCAACTTTGTAAGTTGGTGTTTTCTTTTGTGGTTTATGATCTTTTTCAGATGTTCCTGGGAGAGGGTGTGTGGGTCCCTGGCTGGATACCGGCCAGCTCGAATTTGGCAAATCAGGAAATCTGGAGGTTAACGATGAGGCTTGAAGAGCAAAGTATGGAAAGAAAATGCTATATGTAGTATCGCTCTCTGTATGCAAACGCCTTACTGAGCTGTACTGCGTCAACATGCGTTCAGTCCCGACCTCTTTTCAACCTCCTCTGTACATCAATGCCTCTGCTCACGCGGATGGAGTGGTCTCTCTTCGAAGATCGCAGATTGCCAGAGTAATATTAAGAAACAGGCTAACTGCAGCTGGTGCAGGGCAAGGGATAACTAGGTCAGCAGCAGAGACCTTCTTCAGCAGTATACATAGGCTGATGATAATCTGTAGTTTCTTGTGTAGCAAGAAGATTCGAAAATATGTTGGGGGGACAAATTTTTATGCTTTGTATTGTTTATGGTTGCATATAGTGTCGTTAGATTAGCCTTAGAACTTTGTGCAAGCTGTGACAATTGAATTGTGTGTAAGATGCCAAAGTTTGGTGTAGTTACAGGATTTCTGTGTAAAATACTGCGGCAATGTTCCAGTTTCTCGACGACTTCAATTTCCTTATCAACAAAGACGGAGACCAGGCCACTGAGGCAGGTATTCAATCTGTGCTGAGCTTAGTTCTCAGGGATAGTCTTGGCATAAAAAGAAAAGAGATGATGCTGACAGTCTGAGGCATCAACTCTTTTCTGCACCCCTTACTATCCGGATTTATAAGAAAAAACTCATATTTTGCGCTCTGTGCTCTGGAAGCCCACCAGGATGCATGGAAGTGCACGCAAGGCAGGCTTGCGAAGAGTCCTTTCAGACATCAAACGACAAGGAGAAAAAGAACAGGAAGACAGAAAGCCAGTGATTCCTGTCCTTTCAGACATCAAACAACAAGGAGAAAAAGAACAGGAAGACAGAAAGCCAGTGATTCCTGTCCTTTCAGACATCAAACGACAAGGAGAAAAAGAACAGGAAGACAGAAAGCCAGTGATTCCTGTCCTTTCAGACATCAAACAACAAGGAGAAAAAGAACAGGAAGACAGAAAGCCAGTGATTCCTGTCCTTTCAGACATCAAACGACAAGGAGAAAAAGAACAGGAAGACAGAAAGCCAGTGATTCCTGTCCTTTCAGACATCAAACGACAAGGAGAAAAAGAACAGGAAGACAGAAAGCCAGTGATTCCTGTCCTTTCAGACATCAAACAACAAGGAGAAAAACAAGAAGACAGAAAGCCAGTGATTCCTGTCCTTTCACACATCAAACGACAAGGAGAAAAAGAACAGGAAGACAGAAAGCCAGTGATTCCTGTCCTTTCAGACATCAAACGACAAGGAGAAAAAGAACAGGAAGACAGAAAGCCAGTGATTCCTGTCCTTACAGACATCAAACGACAAGGAGAAAAACAAGAAGAAGACAGAAAGCCAGTGATTCCTGTCCTTTCAGACATGAAACGCCAAGGAGAAAAAGAACAGGAAGACAGAAAGCCAGTGATTCCTGTCCTTTCAGACATCAAACAACAAGGAGAAAAAGAACAGGAAGACAGAAAGCCAGTGATTCCTGTCCTTTCAGACATCAAACGACAAGGAGAAAAAGAACAGGAAGACAGAAAGCCAGTGATTCCTGTCCTTTCAGACATCAAACGACAAGGAGAAAAAGAACAGGAAGACAGAAAGCCAGTGATTCCTGTCCTTTCAGACATCAAACAACAAGGAGAAAAAGAACAGGAAGACAGAAAGCCAGTGATTCCTGTCATTTCAGACATCAAACAACAAGGAGAAAAAGAACAGGAAGACAGAAAGCCAGTGATTCCTGTCCTTTCAGACATCAAACGACAAGGAGAAAAAGAACAGGAAGACAGAAAGCCAGTGATTCCTGTCCTTTCAGACATCAAACGACAAGGAGAAAAAGAACAGGAAGACAGAAAGCCAGTGATTCCTGTCCTTTCAGACATCAAACAACAAGGAGAAAAAGAACAGGAAGACAGAAAGCCAGTGATTCCTGTCCTTTCAGACATCAAACGACAAGGAGAAAAAGAACAGGAAGACAGAAAGCCAGTGATTCCTGTCCTTTCAGACATCAAACAACAAGGAGAAAAAGAACAGGAAGACAAAGCCAGTGATTCCTGTCCTTACAGACATCAAACGACAAGTAAAAAACAAGAAGAAGACAGAAAGCCAGTGATTCCTGTCCTTTCAGACATGAAACGCCAAGGAGAAAAAGAACAGGAAGACAGAAAGCCAGTGATTCCTGTCCTTTCAGAGATGAAACGACAAGGAGAAAAAGAAGAGGAAGAAGAGACGCGATACGACAAAAAGAAAAAAAGAAGACAAGAGAGCCGTTTTGTGTCTAAAAGGACACGAAATGTACCAATGTAAGCAATTAGCAAGCTTATTTATTGTGTAAAGAGTTTCATATAGTACACTGTCACTGTTTGTGTATGTTATTTGAACCTACTGTTCAGTTATCCATGAATGAATAGTTTCAGGAAAAAGTAGATGCTTCAGTATACATCTCTATTTAGAGAGAGCTACATAATAAACAAAAAAATAAATTTCTGCAGATTTTTTTGTGTTTTAAGAAGTACAGAATTGTATTTCTTTCATTTCAGGAAGTCGTAGTGACCAAATGGCATACCCACTGTCAGGTAAAGGTTCAGGCAGCACGACTGTGCATCAATCATGCAACGATACAGCACCATTGCTACCCACAACGCCAATCTCATCCAGTGTTTTTATGGAACGAAAATGCTATATGTAGTATCGCTCTCTGTCTGCGAACGCCTGACAGCTGTACTGCGTCAACTGCGCGCTCAGTCCCGACCTCTTTTCAACCTCCTCTGTACATCAATGCCTCTGCTCACCCGGCTGGAGTGGTCTCTCTTCGAAGAGCGCAGATTGCCAGAGTAATATTAAGAAACAGGATAACTCCAGCTGGTGCAGGGCAAGGGATAACTAGGTCAGCAGCACAGGCTTTCTTCAGCAGTAGACATAGGCTGATTATAATCTGTAGTTTTTGTGCAGTGAGAAGGTTTGAAAATATGTAGGGGAAACAAATTTTTATACCTTGTATTGTTCATGGTTGCATATAGTGTCGTTGGATTAGCCTTAGAACTTTGTGCAAACTGTGACAACTGAACTGTGTGCAAGATGCCAAAGTTTGGTGTAGTTACCGGATTTCTGTGTAAAATGCTTCGGCAATGTTCCAGCTTCTCGACAACTTCAATTTCCTTATCAATAAAGATGGAGGCATGAGGCCATTGAGGCAAGCATTCAAACTGTGCTAAGCTTAGTTCTCAGGGGTAGTCTTGGCATAAAAAGACAAGCTGCTGACAGTCTAAGGCATCAACCCTTTTCTGCGCCCCTTATTATCCGGATTTATAAAAAAAAACTCTCATATTTTGCGCGCTGTGCTCTGGAAGCCCACCAGGATGCATGGAGGTGCACGCAAGGCAGGCTTCCGAAAAGTGGCAAAACCACGTTGCCACGCGCGACTTTGAAAGGTGAGTGAGTGGTGTAAGAGAGTGAGTAATTCATTTATAAATTTGTTCCAGTAAGAAAAGCAGCCGTTTACCCGCTTGCACGCACATGCGGCCGCTTTCCCGTACTAGCAGCTGCAAAAGAAAACTTTTAGAGACCTCTGGAGCGTGCACTGCGCCAGAATCCGAAACCGTCGGACGGTTACCTGCTCTGTTTGCTGCTGGTTTGTCGGGCCGCATGCGAGGGCACTGTTTTATCGCCTTGCATCTCTGTCTGCCTGTTAGTGATGGCTTTGCAACCGTATCCTTCCGCGTTTATTGCTTTGAGCTGTGCACGCGTTGTCATGCCGTCTCGAGAAAAACTAGACATAGCGTGTGTTTGAGGCGGGCGCAAGAGAGAAAGTGGGAGGGAGGTATTTGTTGATATATATTTGGAGTCTACTTTCTATTGGCTAATGAGGCATGCGATTTGCAAGGTTGACTTATATCGTATATACAATGTGGGTTAAGAACTTTGTAGAGTTTCTTTGGACATGTTCGAAAAATCTACGTGTAATCTGCACAGCCCTTTTTTTGAAGCCTTAATTTAAGTCAAAAAGGGGCGAAATTTACGCAAGTAAATATGCTAAATTTCCTCAAATAAAAGGGAGTACGTTGTGGACCACACCAATTCTGCACTTGGCTTTCAGCTTCGGGTGTGTTCGGCTGCAGCCAGCAGAAATTGAAACAAAAGCTACAGAAAACGAAGAGAATGTGAACAGGGCACCAACAAACTAGTGGCGATCCCATACATCCACAGTTTTCCGTAGTGCTTAAATGGCTGCCAGCAAGCCTGGCGCACTGGCAAGGTGAACGGGCACCACATTCTATAAAAAAATATTGCATTATATATGATGTTACTTTGCAAGCTTTAAAGTAACAAGCTGCTTAGTACAAACTGCTGCAATTACCCACTTAAATTGTAAACTTCTTTTTCACTGCAGGGTCTAATGCCAATCACACCTTGTGTACTCTACTGTGGAGAGTCCACTGAAGATGCAGACTACTTTTACCTCGTCGTGGAACGCAAGCACCTGTTTTCTACGTGGAATGCAGAAGAAGGACTAACTGTTTTTCTTGGAGCGTACTGGCTTTTCTACTTATGTTATTCAAGAGACGCATTTAACACGGTAATTGTCTCGGAACGTCTGAGCCTAAAGATGAACGTGACAGCACCCCGAACAGTTGTCACGAAGCTTGTTTTTAAACAAATTTGTAACAAAGCGTTCAGTGGAAAATGCTGACTTCCAAGAAGCTTACTGCAAGAAACAGAAGCCAAGTTCTAGCTTCTTTGGCATCATCTAAGAGGGTCAGCCAAATCAGCTGTTTGGTGTTAATAAATTTTTGTGAGCTCTACAGATGCCTTGTCTCAGTGACACTTTTTATAGCTGTTTTCTAAACCCAGCACTACATCCATTTCTGCACAGTGGCTGAGCAACTTGGTATAAAGCGTAAGGAGAGTAGTATCTCCAAGCATGCTTTTGGGGTGCAAGCTTGGAAAGTGTTTTACGTTTATGTACAGGTATCAAAATTGACTCCACGTGGTTCTGTGAGAAACATTCTTCATATTCACCCATTTTTACAATCCAGTAAGCAGGTTGTTGCTGCAAGCCGACTTGGGAGTAAGGAGCGGAGGATGTCCGATTATGTTCTTGCCTGTGAAATGAAAGTAGGTTGCCGCATTTATTTTCCACCTATACGATTCTGTTATGTGTGCTTTCGCTTTTATTTTTAACTAATTTCTTTGCAACACTACACAGTTGCAGATACAGTGCCAGCTCCTAGCTTTTGCTTTACGAACGACTCATGGAGTCGTTCACAGGAACACGCCTGCCGTGTTCCTGTGAATTGTCACAGGAACACGCCTGCCGTATGGGAAACACTCTTCATTGAAGGGTGCAGGTTCAGCACTCCTAACAAAAGGGTGTCGTCACAGCACCCCAATTGGAATGGTGCAGATGCAACACCCCAGTCGAAGGGGTGTTATATGCTCATTAGGGGTGTAAAATTTTTTCACTGTGTTAGACACAGAAATGCACCTTTAAGGGTGCGATACTTTTACAGTGTACAAACAGCCCTATGCACGCCTATGTATGTGCTAGTTTACTGTTCGACTGCCAAATCATGTCCAAAGCAACTTGTGGCCAGCAGTTTTGCTGAATATCTTATGCTGATTGGAACATACCCATCCAAAGACCTGTGTGACAATTAAGGGGCTCACAATCTTTGAGCAGGAATCGCCTCACTTGGGCAAGGCAGTACGCCATTATTCAAAAACCATCCCATGTGTGTTGCCTGAAATGGAGGTTTTGTGACGCCATCTGCCTGCCACCACATCTACTACAGATGCCTTTGCGCAGGTGGTTGCGCTGCACATTCTAAGCATCACGGCCGTCAGTAAACGCATTCAGGAAGTCATTATGAAACAGCCGGCGCTAGCAGAGCACGAGTTTGCCAAAGCCACAGACTGTCGTGGATGCTGACCGTCGTGGAGACAACCATGTACATGCTTTTTTTTACGAGTTTGCTCTTGCTCTCGAAGAGAGAATAAAACCTATTCGACAACAAAGCCACATACTGTCGTGGATGCTGACCGTCGTGGAGACAACCCTGCACATGCTTTTTTTTTACGAGTCTGCCCTTGCTCTCGAAGAGAGAATGGAACCTATTCGACAACAAAGCCACATACTGTCGTGGATGCTGACCGTTGTGGAGACAACCATGTACATGCTTTTTTTTTACGAGTCTGCCCTTGCTCTCGAAGAGAGAATGGAACCTATTCGACAACAAAGCCACATACTGTCGTGGATGCTGACCGTCGTGGAGACAACCATGTACATGCTTTTTTTTACGAGTTTGCTCTTGCTCTCGAAGAGAGAATAAAACCTATTCGACAACAAAGCCACATACTGTCGTGGATGCTGACCGTCGTGGAGACAACCATGTACATGCTTTTTTTTACGAGTTTGCTCTTGCTCTCGAAGAGAGAATAAAACCTATTCGACAACAAAGCCACATACTGTCGTGGATGCTGACCGTCGTGGAGACAACCATGTACATGCTTTTTTTTACGAGTTTGCTCTTGCTCTCGAAGAGAGAATGGAACCTATTCGACAACAAAGCCACATACTGTCGTGGATGCTGACCGTTGTGGAGACAACCCTGCACATGCTTTTTTTTACGAGTCTGCCCTTGCTCTCGAAGAGAGAATGGAACCTATTCGACAACAAAGCCACATACTGTCGTGGATGCTGACCGTTGTGGAGACAACCCTGCACATGCTTTTTTTTTACGAGTCTGCCCTTGCTCTCGAAGAGAGAATGGAACCTATTCGACAACAAAGCCACATACTGTCGTGGATGCTGACCGTCGTGGAGACAACCCTGCACATGCTTTTTTTTTTACGAGGCTGCCCTTGCTCTCGAAGACAGAATGGAACCTATTCGACAACAAAGCCACATACTGTCGTGGATGCTGACCGTCGTGGAGACAACCATGTACATGCTTTTTTTACGAGTTTGCTCTTGCTCTCGAAGAGAGAATAAAACCTATTCGACAACAAAGCCACATACTGTCGTGGATGCTGACCGTCGTGGAGACAACCCTGCACATGTTTTTTTTTTACGAGTCTGCCCTTGCTCTCGAAGAGAGAATGGAACCTATTCGACAACAAAGCCACATACTGTCGTGGATGCTGACCGTCGTGGAGACGAGTCTGCCCTTGCTCTCGAAGAGAGAATAGAACCCCACATACTGTCGTAAATGCTGACCGTCGTGAAGATAACCCTGCACATGCTTTTTTTTACGAGCCTGCCCTTGCTCTCGAAGACAGAATAGAACCTATTCGACAACAAAGCCACATGCTGTCGTGGATGCTGACCATTGTGGAGACAGCCATCCACATGCTTTTTTTACGAGTTTGCCCTTGCTATAGAAGAGAAAATAGAACTTATTCGACAACAAAGCCACATGCTGTCGTGGATGCTGACCGTCGTGGAGACAGCCATGCACATGCTTTTTTTACGAGTTTGCTCTTGCTCTCGAAGAGAGAATAGAACCTATTCGACAACAAAGCCGCATACTGTCGTGGATGCTGACCGTCGTGGAGACAGCCATGCACATGCTTTTTTTTATGAGTTTGCCCTTGCTCTCTAAGAGAGAATAAAACCTATTCGACAACAAAGCCACATACTATCGTGGATGCTGACCGTCGTAGAGACCACCATAAAAATGCTCCGTCTACAAGAAGCAGGACAACAAGAAGAAGTAGACATAAAGCCAGTGATTCCTGTCCTTTCAGACATGAAACAACAAGAAGGAGAAAAACAAGAAGACAGAAAGCCAGTAATTCCTGTCCTTCCAGACCCGAAAAAAAAGAAGACAGGGAGCCGTTTTGTGTCTAAAAGGACACGAAACGGCTGTCCTAAGCTGCAACCAAAAAGCATGGTGCCAGCACAATCAGCCTGTTCTTCTTCCTTCGTCCCTTTCATGCGGGAATCCATTTCGTCTTCAACTTCCGAACAACACAACACGGCCAACAAACAGTACAACCCGGCCAGGGGGCTACTGTTGGAATCACGGGGGGCTTGAAGAAAGCGGCCAGTTAATTAGATAATTTAGGAGTATAGTAATGAATGCTTCATAGATAGATGCTGACAAAAGACTAATGTACATTGGGCGAAAATTCAAGATCAAGAAGTTGTGGTAGCTAGCTTTTTGCACTGGACCTAAGAATAATGATTCAGGCAATCAAAGTTAACCTCAGGCTAAGCATTAGCCAGTCGCAACTGCTGCAGCTTTAGCCCTCAGAACATAGTCCCAAGTGCGAGTGGTTTGCTGAAGTATCTATTTCGCTATACCGGAAGCCACGTCTTCTCAAAGACAGGGTGACCAGGTGTTTATACAGACTGCCTGCGACCTTTCAATTTTGACTTCTTACCAGAATACACCTTGACAACGAAGTGGGAGCTTGTATCAAGCATTTTTCCGCTAGATCTCTAGCTATCTCCTTGTTAAACCCACCAACGCGACTACAAGCCAGGGTGATTTAGGCAGTAGATGACAATACAGAGCTTGAGGTGGGTTGCAGCTTGGTCAATACCCCCTTCAATATGTTCGAAGATGTCTTTGCAAGCCATTCTGAAGTCGTGTTTTAGACTATCTCCACAGTATGTTCTACGCTGCTTTTCCAATGCTCCTTTAGCCACATTTAGCAGTATCCACATGCTGCAGAGAGAGAGTGTGTGTGTGTGTGCGTGCGCGCGCGCGTGCGTGCGTGCGTGTGTGTGTGTGTGTGTGTGTGTGTGTGTGTGTGTGTGTGTGTGTGTGTGTGTGTGTGTGTGTGTGTGTGTGTGTGTGTGTGTGCGCGCGCGCGCATGTGTGTGGCAAGTGGGCAAGGAGGAATAACATGGAAAATTTACTGGGAATTACACCAATTCCTAGCACACTTCCTGCTAATGACGCTAGCTTGGCGGAAGAGACAGTCTGTCGCCAGGAAGCCACAGCTGAAGAGGTGAGGAAAAGGGCTGCATGTACAGTCTCTGAACTGCCACCACACCTGCATGGTTTTCAGTCAGTACTGTTGTGACATACAATAATATTTTATTTTTGTTCACGAAGAAAACCAGTGCAAAAAATATGTGCATGTACCACGGAGTGCACCATTCTGAAGCTGCATCTCCTTTACCAGCTCTCGTATGATGAAGGCACAAGCTCAATGTGTTTATCACAGTATGCGACATAGCTTGTATATTATTGTCTGGCATGGCTTGTGTTTGTGATTACACACTGACTATAGCCCTTACTCTGGAGATTCTAAAGCCACACTTATATGATGTGTCAACCTATTGTGCTTCAAGATCATGATTACTTTGTCTTTGCATACCAACATTAGATATGTGTTACTGGTTCAGCTTTTCCACAGCATGGTGCACGGCCAAGACGGAAGCGCTGTATACCGTATTTTCCGGTGTATAACTCGCGTTTTTTTTTCTGAAATTTTTGTCGGTGCGTCTTATACACCGGTGCGACTTATATATGGAATAAATGCGGGCTACTGCGGCCGCACCACATGCTTGCTGTTAAGGATGTGCTGCGCGATGTCAGCGCACCTAGGCAGTCTAATCCGAAGCCTACCACTACACCGTCCCTTATAATCTATATGTCACTTTGGGACGTTCAATCCAACAACTTGCAAATATTAAATTGCAAGATATTAGTGGGCGCAGGGCGTGCACCCTGGCCAGGAACAATACGCGTCACAACCGCGCGCCGCCTTCTGCTGCGCCCAGCAACTACATTTCAGAAGGAATGCTCAAAGTAACATCAGACTGGCGTGCAAAAATGAAATGTGGCTTATACATTCTTATAATGATTTTAGTTAAGGAGTTAAATGTGCTGTTTCTAAAATGGGAGCTTGTCAATAACAAGTTTCAACCATTTCAACTTTCAACCATTTTCAAGCCGCTTCTGTACGCGTCACTTCCGGACTTCCGTCCGCCATCGCTGCTGTATTGCCTTTTCACCAATAGTTGCGGCAAGGTCGACAAGATCTTGATTGAGGCGTGCTTCATATTCGTCGTTTCGTTGGCCATGACGCCTCCTGCGAGGCAAAGAAGTTATGACGCAAAATTCAAGCTGCGTGCAGTTGAATTTGCTCAGGAGCGCGGTAATCAGGCTGCAGGAAGGCAGTTTGATGTCTGTGAAAAATTGATTAGGGACTGGCGTAAAGCCACCAATGTGCTCCAAACAATGAAGTCTACTAAAAAGGCCAACCGCGGCAAGAAGGCACGCTGGCCGGAGCTCGAGGATCATCTACGTGCGTGGGTCCTCGAGCAACGAGCCGAAGGCAGGGGCTGTCAACAGTGCAGCTCCATCTGAAAGCGAAGACCCTTGCAACGGAGATGAACGATGTTGGATTCAAGGGCGGTCCGTCATGGTACTTCCGCTTCATGCGGCGTAATAACTTGGTGATACGAGCTCGGACAACCACGTACCAGCAGCTCCCCAATGACTTTCAAGAAAAACTGGATAGTTTGTGAGGAAAGAAATTGTGAGCAGTGATATCAAAACTACCCACATTGTGAACATGGACAAAGTCCCGCTTACATTCGATATTCAAGTAATGAGACTTGTGGAGTCATTCCCACAGCGCTGCAATCTGAAGTTGTTCTTTGACAATTACTTCACGTCTATGTTGCTTCTGAGGGAGCTAAAAAGTACTGGAATCCTTGCCACATGGCACAATCAGGACGGAAAGACTTCGGGACATAGATGGCACTGGAACAGCTTCTCGCCTGTGTGGACGCGGAGGTGTTTTCTCAGGTGGCCCTTTTGTGTGAAGCATTTGCCACAGTGATCACAGTGGTACGGCTTATCACCTGTGTGGATGCGAAAATGCTCTGTCAGGTTGCTCTTGTCTGAGAAGCTCTTGCCACAGTGAATACACTGGTGTGGCTTCTCGTATGGATACGGATGTGCCTCGCAAGGTTGTCTGAAGTAGTGAACGCCTTGCTGCAATGGCTGCATTGGAAAGGGCGCTTTCCAGTGTGGGTTCTCTGGTGTCTCTGGAGAAGATGGTTATGCACTGTAGCATAGCCACACTGGGGGCACAAAAAGCACTTTTCGCATCCTTGCGAATTTTGTTGTGGAGACGAGGTGCAGCTACTCTTAGCTGCGACCAAACCTGTGCAAAGAAACAATGCATGCATTTCTTTAGATATAAAGGGTATGCCTCAATGCATTGACAACAGCTGGCCTATGTCGCTAGGTTAGTTGACAAAAGGTGAGGTTGCTCAAACTCAGGCTGATCAGAGCTTGTCATGACCTAAGAACCGAGCCATGCTTCGACCACGCAGACCTAAAGTAAAAGCTGTTCTCTTTTAGACTAGACCCATATTTCATATCATGAGGACAGCTAATCACGAGCACATGACTCAAAAAACACTGTTGCTTTTGTAGCTGAGCTGAGCGGAGCATAAACTACAAACATTACATCCCATTGCATGACTTTATCTGTGTATGTCATGACTTGTTACAAAGACAGAAGCACACGTTTATCGCTTGCTAGCTCACACGCAATTGACCTGCTCACAGTGCAAGGTTGCAGCGCAGCACTTCCCCTGAATCACACCACAACAAACAAGAATCCGCAGAAAACAACTGAACTCTCAGCTGCTGCTGTCGTTCATGCACTCTGTGACGCAGCTTTTCCAGCCATGTCACCACCGCACGTGAAAAACAATAAACAAAAAAGGTGTGAGGCATAAATTAAAGTGAGAACTATAACAAAGCAGAAATGTGAGACTTTGTAAATATGGAATAGTTTTAAGGGTCATAGCAATTGAAATCATGCATAAATGCCAACCACATCAGTAAAAACGGTATTACTATATTAATATAGTTACATAAGGTTTCATACACAATAATATATAACAGCAGGAGTTTCAGTGGCAGAGTTTCATCTTCCAAACGAATACCTAAAATAACGCAAAGTCACGGCATACACGAAGATACTAAACAGTGCAAGCCATTCGGAGATTGACAAGGGCCTTTAGAGAGATCAGACTCAATGATACCAACTATTATCTACAGTATAAGACCCCAAGCACAGCAAATAAAAAAAAACAGACATAAGAAGAGCAGGAACTGAACATCACTATTTCACTGTCAGCAATCTAAAACCAATGCAATACTCGTTAAAATAAACACACCTTCTCCCGCCTTTTGCAACAGATTTAAAACCCAGAAACCTGGTTATTTAGCCACATGGGAAGAATATTGAGCATCCATGTTGTGCAAGCTTGATAAGCGCTTGGGAGGCACCGAGCACATTGACGTGTATGCTGTATAAACTCCATCAGGTGCCAAACCGTCTCCTGTTAGCATCATTTCCACAAAACATCATGTCAAGCATGTTACCTTTCTGAGTAGATTTACACCTTAGAGGGCATACTTCCTGGCTGGGAAAAGTAGAACTTTGATGAGACCAGCTAAGTCGTCATAAAATTATCATCAAAATAAATGACGTAATCTGGCATCGCCATTTCAAAAGCAAGAAGTTGTGTTTATCATGGTTCTAAATACTATAGTGAATAATCATTGTTGCGTAATATAACAGAAAGTGCTTGTGACTTTTTCCTTTGAGCATTCCCTACATTATGAAAAACAGCAAGCACAAGTAGAAACATCATACAATCACAATGTCAAACAGGGTCATGCATAACACAAGCCTGTAGATGCATTTATAGAATCTCTGTTGTGGCTTCCAATCTGTGTTAGAATCATGAAGTAATGAATGCTGTTGCTCTTTGAATCAATGCTATTCACTATAACACCACAGCCAAGAGTTCCAGGGCCATGACTAATAGGTGTTATCTAACCTAGTCTGCACTTAAGCTAACCATGCAGTGCCCCTGCCAGGCCAACCTTGTCCTGCCTGAGCATCAAAAATTCATTTCGTGCATCCAGATAAGTAGAGCACTCGAAACCAGCTCAATGAAACTAGATTTTTAGAGCACTCAAGATAGACCTTCTTGAACAACATTCTCAGGTATTTAATAATAAAATTACAAATCATACAATAAATACAAATAAAAGTATAGTACAAATAAGTACAAATAAAAGTACAGGGACTATGAAGGATAAAACAAAGCAAAACTACACTGCCGCTTTCCCCAAAGCTTGGCACACAGCTGCACAGTCTTGACTCAATCATGAGCATCACGACTTACATCATCTAAATAAAGTCCAGACTGATCATGATGACACCGTTGGACAAGTGCCTCGACAAGGAGGAAACAGGTATACCAAGAGCAGCATATCAATAGTGGAGTGCTGGGCCATGAGACGATGCAATGACGCAGTCAAACTTGCTCTAATGCATTCCACAGTTCTGAGTCCCATGATGTTACCTGTTAACCTGACCTCGCTGGTCATCACGTTACACAATCTGTCTTTGGCATATACAAACACCTCCATGACAATGTGGAACACACTGGCGGCAAAGCGCCCGCTGCACACCACTGGCTGCGAGAACGGCGCGCGGCAGAGAGACCGCAACGGTTGTGAGCACAGCGGCCGCCGTGGGGTCACGTGACAGCGCTGATCTCGCCTTGTCTCGAACTGACCGAGTATAGGCGTGATTTCACGGTTTTCTCGCACTTTTTCTTGCTCGGCTAGCTGACTGCATACCTCCTCGACCCTCGTCATCTACCACGCTGATCGCGTTGACTTCTGCAACGGCAGATGCAGACAACGATGTTCTGACGACGATGAGAGTTTTGGTCATTCTGTGTTCTCTGCTGTTGCGACGACGGCGCATGCAAACGGCACATAGGCGAAGGTTTTGGGTGCACCCCTGCTGGCACTACCGAGACGCTGAGGGGCAAGCGAATGCTTTGCTGCCCTGGCTGCGCGCCCGAGATGAATGCTTCTTCAGAGAGTGAGTGATTACAACCTTTTTAAACGTGCAGTGTGCCGGGTGTTTGACGTGACATATAGTGATGTTGCTTTTGATTCTTGATTGTAGCTTCCTTCGGATACCGCCTAGCTCGTTCGACACACTGCTTAAGCTAGTTCGGCCTGTGATTGAGCGACAAGAGACTCCGTTCAGGCAGTCGATATCCGCACACGATCGACTCGCCATGACAGTAAGGTAGTCTGAAAGTCCGTGACCGGGCACTGTCCCGTCATAGTGCCTGATCAACAGTCCCTCAGAAAGTATTGTGTTAAAACGTACCGCATGAACACTATGATGCAACTCAGCCCCGCCACTCTTCTCCCCATTTATCCTTTGAGACGTATGTGATGAGAATACGCTTTTAAGATTTCTCGCAAACGACGACACGATGAGAAGTTTGTCATTCAACTTCCTGACAGGACGATCAATGGCTGGAATGATCGTAAGAGAAACTTGTACTGCATTATGGGAGATACTTCAGCCAATTTATGTAAGGTTTCCACATACAGGAGAAGAATGGAAATAAGTGCACTACAGCCCGTTTTCTTACTGCGGAGAGGGTTTATAGTGTCGACAAGCGTCCAGCTCGCATTTCTTTACCTTATTTGTTATGCTACTGACTTTCCCAATGCCCATTACATACTGACTTTTGAAATGTGTGGAACTCCTGCATCTCATAACAAACATAAGACAAATGTTGCCTTATGCATTACCACGCTGTTTTTGTCCCAGTCTATATTATATTGCCTCTCGAACACTCTTTCAGATTGCCACAGATATGCTTGCAGAGTGAACTGCATTGGACGCATTGACGGAAAGCATGTGAGCATTGATTGTGCTACAAATCCAGGGTCATGGAACTTGAATTACAAGAAGTCATTCAGCACAGTCCCCATGGCGACATGCGATGCACATTACAGGAATGGTTCATTCATGGCAAAACAAAGCTTTTGTTAAACTGCTCGCTAATGGTGTATTTTTCTTGAGAATCATGAAAACAGTGTATTATATTCACTGAGAGTGCCATTGTATGCACTGAAAGAAAAGAGGACAGTTTAATGCTATAAGTTACATGACGAATTAAGGGGCATAGCGTGACAGGCGTATGATTAATGTCAACCTGTGTGAGCAAACCATGGTAAACATAAATGATTCTGCACAAATTGCAACAGATTTCAAGATTTTAATCTCTGAGTTCTGATTGTGTGTGGCATGTATATTTAGTCCAACTATAACGCAGCACAGAAATGACGTTACGAGAATAGAACGCAGTAGTCCCTCCAGGAGGAGCAAGGTGAAAGTCATGTACTATATCAGATGCTAAATGGGTTACACTGATACTTCTTGCTTTACTTCAGATTTGTGTATGTGGACGTTGGCCACTATGGGGGAGAAAGTGATGGGGGAGTTTTCTTAAGAACAAGGTTGACGCGCATATTGGGTGAGCGCCGATTTGGTATCTCCCCCAGCAGCAACAGTGGGCTCAGCGGGTCTGATACCATACTTGATTGTGGGCGACGAGGCCTTTCCATTGAAGCCTTACCTCATGTGGCCTTATCCTCGATGTGGCAAGCTGCACTAATTACTTTTAATGCTGACATGTTTCTCTCATTGCCAAGATGAAGTTTCGTGCAATGCATGCATGCAGTAAAAATGGCCAAACAATTTCTACAAAAAATTTACAAATGCAGTTTAGCCTGCATGCATGTACATGGCATGTCTTACAACGAAAGGTTTAGTTTCTGTATGAAAAAAAAATGGTTCAGAGGACTAAATTTTGTGTATGCAGTGCAATATCAGCGTATTAAAATACTTTTATTACTGCTAATTTACATGTTAGCTTGCATTTTGTGTGAAAGCAATGGCATGATGCAGTAATAAAATCTAGTGTTGACATATATGGTTTAATTGCATGATTGCAAGCAAATGCATGAGTAATATTTAACCTGTTTTTCTGAAAGTATAATATACTGGAAATGTCAAGTTGTGCAATGCAGCCAAAGGTGGCCCTATGTATTATTTCGTTAGCGCAACAGTATGCAAAAATTGAGTAAAAACCCCTATAATATCAAGTAATGTAGTATTTCAAATTGGCCGCAGCCACCTTTCCGCTTTCAAAAAACCTCAGTAGTGTTCTCGATGAATAATCTGTTTTTGTCTAGTTTGACATTTCATTTTATTGTCCCTTTAAGACGGCAGTGTTGTAATGTTTCTTTACCGTATCATATGTTTCTGTGTGTTTTCAGTATGAGCAAGAAGGAAAATTTCAACTGAAAGGGTGTTGGTGAACGAAGAGAAATTTGGAAATTCGGCTAAGAGACCAAAGACTGCGTCTGCCAGTGCTCCAGACTAACTGGAGCGAGGCTGAATTGGTCAAATTTTGGTCAGCGCTTCACGTTTCAGCTTTAAGTTATGGTTCCAAAGCCTTATGCAAACGATTTGAATGTTTATGTAGGCACACCAGAGCTTGACGCCATCTGGTGAAAATGCATGAAGCCCCGCCCAAGATAAGGCTTGACTGTGCCAGGGGTGGAGAAGAAGTCCAAATCCAGAGAGTGAGCAGCTGCGCTGCCGACTCGAAATTACACACAAAGGAAAAGAGCAGGACCTCTGCCAAATGCCTGTCGCTGTGGCACTTGTAAAGTAACCATACTTGGCAGATGCGGACTTGGAGAGTGCTTGATAATCGTGCTTTTATACAGTCTTTATGCTGTGTCTTCAGTTTGTTTATTGTGCTCTTTTATGGCATGTTCAACAGCAGCCACTGCTTGCAAATGTTCAAAACATGTCTTGGCCACCTCTGAGGGCCTGAACTGTCTCTGCCATGAAGAATTTAACTAGTTGCAAGAGCAGCCGAACAATCACATCTGGCAAACTGGCGTAGCCTGTCAAATAAAAACAAAAGCACCCCAAAACTCAGTGCCCAGCAGCACACTCCTAGCGGTAGCACATCAAGGTTGTTTTCACTGGCTGTTGCACAAAGAAAGCTCCAAACAAACAAAGCATGCTCAGGGATACACATGAGGATTTGAGCATTATGTAATTTTAAATTTGCCTCCAAGTTGGTGCTGCCTGGCTGGATACTGGACAGCTCGAATTTGGCAAATCAGGTAAATCTAGAGGTTAACGATGAGGCTTGAAGAGCAAAGCAAAGTATGGAAAAAAATGCTATATGCAGCATCGCTCTGTCTACGAACGCCTTACTGAGCTGTACGTCGCCAACTGCGCACTCAGTCCCCGACCTCTTTTCAACCTCCTCTGCACATCAATGCCCCTTCTCACCCGGCTGGAGTGGTCTCTCTTTGAAGAGCGCAGATATTCGGAGTAATATTAAGAAACAGGATAACTGCAGCTGGTGCAGGGTAAGGGATAACTAGGTCAGCAGCAGAGACTTTTTTCAGCAGTAGACATAGGCTGTAGTTATTCAACAGACGCGGAGGAATGCTAACGGCTCTCTGGGAACCCTTCCCTCTTCTTGCACCCACGATTTCCGGTCATTGACTTGGCTTTCAACAGTATACGTGGGCTTAAAAAGCCACGCATAACTCGCCCGCGGTCACACCCGAGGAAGAAGCCCAAATTTTGCGCAGTAAAGAATTGTTTACCTTAGTTCAAGTTATGCGCGGAATCCTTGCTCGCTTCCACTGCGCCTTGTCGTTGAAAATATGTAGGGAAAATATGTAGGGGTTTGAAAATATGTAGGGGAAACAAATTTTTATACCTTGTATTGCTCATGGTTGCATATAGTGTCGTTGGATTACCCTTAGAACTTTGTGCAAACTGTGACAATTGGATTGTACGTAAGATGCCAAAGTTTGGTGTAGTTACCGGATTTCTGTGTGAAATGCTTCGGCAATGTTCCAGTTTCTTGACAACTTCAATTTCCTTATCAATAAAGACGGAGGCAAGAGGCCATTGAGGCAAGCATTCAAACTGTGCTAAGCTTACTTCTCAGGGATAGTCTTGGCATAAAAAGAAAAGACAAGCTGCTGACAGTCTAAGGCATCAAAGCTTTTCTGCGCCCCTTATTATCCGGATTTATAAGAAAAAAGTCTCATATTTTGCGCTGTGTGCTCTGGAAGCCCACCAGGATGCATAGAGGTGCACGCAAGGCAGGCTTCCAAAAAGTTGCAAAACCACGTTTCCACGCGCGGCTTTGAAAGGTGAGTGAGTGGTGTAAGAGAGGCAGTAATTCATTTATAAATTTGTTCCAGTAAGAAAAGTAGCCGTTTACCCGCTTGCTCACACATGCGGCCGGTTTCCCGTACTAGCAGCTGCAAAAGAAAACTTTTAGTAACCTCTGGAGTGTGCACTGCGCCAGAATCCGAAACCGTCGAACTGTTACCTGCTCTGTTTGCTGCTCCTTTGTCGGGCCGCATGCGAGGGCACTATTTTATCGCCTTGCATCTCTGTCTGCCTCTTAGTGATGGCTTTGTGACCATACCCTTCCGCGTTTATTGCTTTGAGCTGCGCACGCGTTGCCATGCTGTCTCGTGGGAAACTAGACATAACGTGTGTTTGAGGCGGGCACCGGAGAGAAAGTGGGAGGGAGGTATTTGTTGATACTGTCGTGTCCGGTCGCTGTGTTGAATGCCGCGAAAGACGCACACGGTACTTTAAGACTTCGTTTATTTAAAGCCGATGAGGGTGCGACCAGCGTCGACCGAGGCAGGAGCCGAACTGGCCGCCCGAAGAAAGGAGGGAGCGGAGAAGCGTCCACGGGAGGGAGTGGCTTCCCAAAACAGGAGGAGGATGCGGGGGCGCACCATGGGGGGGCATCTGGCGACAGCGTGCGACGAAGGGCAAGTGGTCGTTAGGAGGAGGATGCGAGTGGTCGTTAGGAGGAGGATGCGGGGGCGCACACACACAAAAGCAATAAGGGGACACAACACTTCCTTCCCCCTTAGAAAGTTGCCTGGTATCGTGCAGGGGGTCGGCGCTCACGCGTGGAGGCGCGCTGGCTTTGTGCGCTCGGGGGAGAAACACTTGTAGGCTGGCTGTTGTTCGCTGTGTCTCCTAGGTCTGTCCTGGGCGAAGTCTCTTCTTCCGGGAAGAGGTGCCAGGCTATGTGGGAAGATGGTGCACGTGTTCTCTCCGCTGGCGGACAGCTCTCAGACGGCGTCGTAAATCTACGCAGCTGGTTGAGATGTCGGCGTGCTACTGTGCCATGTATGTTGACGAGCCAAGAGCGCAGGCCTATGCGTCTGACAATTGTAGCTTCCTCCCAGCGTGGCTTTTTCAGAAACTGTCGGGCGAGGACGCGCTGCCCCTCATTAAGCGTGCCGCAGCGCGGAATTGCTTTTTCTTCCCGGAACGTCTCTGCCTTTGGCTCGGGGAGGATGGCTGTGAGCTGGGTTCGCATTTCACGCTCGAACATCATTTTCGAGGGGGTCTCGCCTGTTGTGCTCTGAACCGTCGTGTGCTGCTTGAAGAGAAAGCGCGCAAAGCGGCGCTGCAGCGAGCCTGTCTGATCTCTTTCAAGGGCGCGTTTTAGCTCGGCTACGTAGCGCTCGGCTTGTCCGTTTGTCGCTGGGTGGTAGGGGGCCGATGTAACTGATGAGATCCCGTTGTCGCGATAAAACTTGAGGATCTCCGCAGACACAAACGGTGTTCCGTTGTCCGACACTACCTTGCGCGGCAGGCCGAACGTTGCAAATAGTGATCGGAGGTTGTCAATGACTGCTGCCGAAGTCGTCTGTCCCATTTGCCTTATCTCAAGCCACTTTGTGTAGGCATCTACGACCACAAGGAAAGTGCAGCCCTCAATTGGTCCTGCAAAATCAATGTGCAGTGTGTGCCATGGTGTGTCTGGCTTTTCCCATTCTGGGACAGGAGCTTTCGGCGGGGCGCTCCGGCTGCTCTGGCAAGGCTTGCATTCTCGCACCACTGTTTCGATGTCGTTGTCAATGCCAGGCCACCACATGTAGCTTCTGGCACACTTTTTCATTGCAACGATGCCCCGATGTCCGGCGTGGATGAGAGACATAGCTTGTGCGCGTAGTTCTCTCGGCATCACAACTCGGGACCCAAATATGATGCAGCCGCGATGGGTGCTCAACTCTGTAGCTCGCCTGCGGTAAGCGTCGAAGTTGTCCCCTTTGAGTTTATGCACGTTGCCTTGTTGAACAGCTGTGTAAACTAGCCGGAGAGCTGCGCACTTCTGCGTAGATGCTGCAACTGTGCCTGCTGTAAGCGGAGGTTCTGGCAGTGCTTCGAACATCAGAACGTCTCCTGGTGGAAATGGTTCGTCAACAGTTGCGTCTAGTGGCAGACGGCTTAGCGCATCGGCGTTTTGATGTTTACTCCCATTGCGGTAGACCAGAGCGTAGTCGTACGCTGAGAGTTTGATGCACCAACGTGTCATTCGCGGAGACAAAGTTGGTGGCATAGGCCTTTGTGGTCCCAGAATGCCCAATAGCGGTCGGTGATCGGTTATAAAGGTCACCTTTCGGCCGGCAATGTACTGGTGAAAATGTGTCGCCGCGTAGACGATGGCTAGCCCTTCTTTGTCAAGTTGCGCGTAGTTGCGTTCTGCTTGCGACAACGTACGTGAGGCGAAGGCGATGGGAGCTTCCCTTCCTTGCTCGTCAGTTTGCGATAGAACCGCGCCGACTCCGTACGGTGATGCGTCGCAAGCCAAAAGCAGAGGCTTCCTTTCGTCGTAGTGGCGGAGGACTGTACATCTTCGAATCAGGTCTTTCAGGGCATCGAATGACTGCTGATGGCGTGGCGACCATGTCCATGTCACATCTTTCCGAAGGAGTTGGTATAAGTCGTTGGCCACGGTAGCTCTTTGTTCCAAGAACCGGTCGTAGAACGTCAAGAGTCCGAGAAAAGCCTGTAGCTCCTGCTTGTTTGTTGGAGCTCGTGCTCCTGTGATCGCTCGCACTTTGTCCTCGGTAGGGTGAATGCCTTCCGCATCAATTCGGTGTCCCAGAAATTGCACCTCTGGCACCGCAAAACAGCACTTCGATTTGCTTATGCACAAATTAGCGTTTGCTAGCCTTTCGAGAACGAGCTTTAGGCGCACTGCATGCTCTTCAGTGGAAGTGCCACTGATGATGACATCGTCAAGGTAGACACAAACTCCTGGGATGCCCTGAAGCACTGTCTCCATGAATTTTTGAAATATGGCCGGGGCTGCAGCTACGCCAAAAGGCAGGCGCTTGACTTTGTACAAGCCTTTCAGTGTGTTAATTGCCAATAATTCAGCAGTTGACTCGCTCACCTTCAGCTGCTGATACGCCTGGGTGAGGTCCAATGTGCTGAAGACTCTTGCGCCACGCAGTACACTGAATACTTCTTCAGGTGTCGGTAGCGGGTAAGAGGACGCTTTAGTCGCAAGATTGACGGTGCTCCGGTAGTCTTCGCAGAGGCGTATGGTTCCGTTCTTCTTGCGAACTACGACAAGTGGTGTGGCCCATTCTGAATGCTGCGTCGGCTCGATGACACCTTGCTGCTCCAGTTTTTCCAACTCTTTTTCAACTGAAGCTCGGAGAGCAAACGGCACCGGCCTGGCCTTCAGAAATTTGGGTTGCGCGTTGTCCAACAACTCCAGTGTGACCGGGGGCCCTTCGTTTCCTGGAATCTCTTCCGAGAATACTCTTTCGTATTTCTCTTGCAGTTGCTCAACCATGTTCTGGCTCGGCGTCTGGTGTATGCCGCATATCATCACGCCTAGTGGAGAAAACCAGTTTCTCCCTAGAAGGCTTGATCCTGTGCCCTTCACAACAAGCAGAGGTAGCGTATGGGTCTGGCCGTTGTAGTTAACCTGCACGTTGGCAGAGCCCAATAGTGGCAGATTCTGTCCTGACCACGTTCGCAGGTGCGTGTCGTCTTGTTGCAGGGCGGGTGCGTCAGATGGCCATGAAGTTCGGAACGTGTCCTCACTGATCAGAGTACAGGCTGCGCCGGAGTCCACCTCGAACTTAATCAGCTGGTGATGTACGCTTACTTCTGTAAAAATCTTCGGTCGCGTGCCGAGATTCATGGTGTTCAGGTCGTACAACACAGATGGTGTTGCTGATGTTGTTCCATGGAGATCAGATAGCGGCGTATTCTCTGAGGCGTTGACGCTGTGATTAGGCTGGGAAGGTGACTTTATCTTGGCAAGTCTCCGTTTCGTAATGCATGCTCTTTCGATATGCCCTCGCTTGTGGCAAAAATTACACGTGGCTGACTGGAATCGACATCCCTGGGGGTTGTGTTGGTCGTCACACCGCCAGCAGCGTTGTGCCTTTTTGACCGATTTTACAACAACAGAAGGCTTGCGCACCTGGTTGCTTGTCTGGTGTACCGGCTCGGTGTTCCGGCGAATCCCTCTCTGCTGGTGACCGGCGCTCTCCGCTCGAACGGCGATGTCGTAAGCTTTGCTGAATGTGAGGTCCTTCTCAGCGAACAGGCGCTGCTGCAGTGACTCGTCACTCAGTCCGCACACAAATCTGTCGCGTAACATCACGTCCAAGGGAAGCATGGTGGTGTTAGCAGAAGAAGCTGCGTCTCCCTCCTGCCCGGTAGCTGTTGTCGACAGCGTTCCAAAATTGCAGTCGGCAGCGAGCTTCTTGAGCGCGGCTACGTAGGCGCTCACAGTTTCTCCTCCCAGTTGATCTCGTCGTTGGAAGCGAGCCCGGCTGTAGACCTCGGATGGCCTTGGGTCGTAGTGCTTTTGCAGCGCTTTTACGATGTCGTCGTAAGACACTGCCGCTGGTGTGCTTGGCTGAATAAGGGCGCAGACAGTATCGTAGGTCTGCTCCCCGCACAGCGTCAGCAGGTTGGCCCTCTTCAAGGCTGGGTCTGTGATGTTGTTAGCTTCAAAGTAGAACTGAAGGCGTCCAACCCACGATGACCACGATGAGCCGTTGAACTCTGGTATCTGATTGGGAAACCCTCGCGTAGCCATGGCTTGTCAATAGCGTTGCGTAGCGCGGGTCGAATCCACTTTCTCGTCGCCACTGTCGTGTCCGGTCGCTGTGTTGAATGCAGCGAAAGACGCACACGGTACTTTCAGACTTCGTTTATTTAAAGCCGATGAGGGTGCGACCAGCGTCGACCGAGGCAGGAGCCGAACTGGCCGCCCGAAGAAAGGAGGGAGCGGAGAAGCGTCCACGGGAGGGAGTGGCTTCCCAAAACAGGAGGAGGATGCGGGGGCGCACCATGGGGGGGCATCTGGCGACAGCGTGCGACGAAGGGCAAGTGGTCGTTAGGAGGAGGATGCGAGTGGTCGTTAGGAGGAGGATGCGAGTGGTCGTTAGGAGGAGGATGCGGGGGCGCACACACACAAAAGCAATAAGGGGACACAACAGATACATATATGGAGTCCACTTTCTATTGGCTAATGAGGCACGCGATCTGCAAGGTTGACTTATATCGTATATACAATGTGGGTTAAGAACTTTGTAGAGTTTCTTTGGACATGTTCGGAAAATCTACGTGTAATCTGCACAACCCTTTTTTTAAGCCTTAATTTAAGGCAAAAAAGGGCGAAATTTACGCAAGTAAATATCCTGAATTTCCTCAAATGAAAGGGAGTACCTTGCGGACCACACCCATTCTGCACTTAGCTTTCAGCTTTGGGTGTTTTCTGCTGCAGCCAGCAGAAATTGAAGCAAAAACTATAGAAAACGAAGAGAATGTGAACAGGGCACCAACAAACTAGTGGCGATCCCATACATCCACAGTTTTCCGTAGTGTGTAAATGGCTGCCAGCAAGCCTGGCGGACTGGCAAGCTGAACGGGCACCACATTTTATCAAAAAATATTGCATTATGGATGATGCAAGCTTGAAAGTAACAAGCTACTTAGAACAAACTGCTGCAATTACCCACCTAAATTGTAAACTTCTTTTTAACTGCAGGGTGAAGATATTCTAATGCCAACCACGTCTTGTGTACTCTACTGTGGCGAGTCCATTGAAGACGCAGACTACTTTTACCTCGTCGTGGAATGCAAGCACCTGTTTTCTACGTGGAATGCAGAAGAAGGACTAACTGTTTTGCTTGGAGCGTACCGGCTTTTCAACTTGCGTTACTCAAGTGACGCATTTAACACGGTAATTGTCTCGGAACGCCTGAGCCTAAAGATGCATGTGACAACACCCCGAACAGTTGTCACGAAGTTTGTTTTTAAACAAAATTGTAACAAAGCGTTCAGTGGTAAATGCTGACTTCCAAGAAGCTTACTGCAAGAAACAGAAACCAAGTTCTAGCTTCTTTGGCATCATCTAAGAGGGTCAGCCAACTCAGCTGTTTGGTGTTAATAAATTTTTGTGAGTTCTACAGATGCCTTGTCTCAGTGACACTTTTTATAGCTGTTTTCTAAAGCCAGCACTAAATCAATTTCTGCACAGTGGCTGAGCAACTTGGTATAAAGCGTAAGCAGAGTAGTATCTCCAAGCATGCTTTTGGGGTGCAAGCTTGGAAAGTGTTTTACGTTTCTGTACAGGTATCAAAATTCACTCCACGTGGTTCTGTGAGAAACATTCTTCATATTCAGCCATTTTTACAATCCAGTAAGCAGGTTGTTGCAAGCCGACTTGGGAGTAAGGAGCGGAGGATGTCCGATTATGTTCTTGCCTGTGAAATGAAAGTAGGATGCCGCATTTATTTTCCACCTCTACGGTTCTGTTATGTGTGCTTTTGCTTTTATTTTTAACTAATTTCTTTGCAACACTACACAGTTGCATATACTGTGCCAGTTCCTAGCTTTTGCTATACGAACGACTTATGGAGTCGTTCGTAAAGCAGAAATTGGGAATTGGCACAGGAACACGCCTGCCGTATGGGAAACACTCTTCATTGAAGGGTGCAGGTTCAGCACCCCTAACAAAAGGGTGTGCTCACAGCACCCCAATTGGAAGGGTGCAGATGCAACACCCCAGTCCAAGGGGTGTTATATGCTCATTAGGGGTGTAAAATTTTTTTACTGTGTATAGACACAGAAATGCACCTTTAAGGGTGCGATACTTTTACAGTGTACGAACAGCCCTATAGGCACCCTGCGCATCTAACTCCAGCGCGACGCGCGCGCCACTGGCGGCGGCGCGCGCGTCCCTGTCAGGAAGGCGGGGGCAGTCTGACACTCCCGCTGTGTTGCGCGCGCCGTCGTGAAGCAGTTGTGCACGTCCTGCCCGAGCATAAAATGGCACACAACAACAGCGGGACACATTGCTGTGTTGTAGGATGCAATAATACATATATTAATTCGCCTCGGACAAGGTTTTGTGCATTTCCAACGCGACATTGGGAGACGGCCCACCCTTCGTGACAGGCAACACACGCGCGCGGTTTCTGGTCAAACAATGGCCAAACCCGTGCGGAAGACGCTTGCTTGACTCATGCATCACCTCCTAGACAAGTTTTTGAGTCATGGCACATTCAACAGACGCGGAGGAATGCTAACGGCTCTCTGGGAACCCTTCCCTCTTCTTGCACCCACGATTTCCGGTCATTGACTTGGCTGTCAACAGTATACGTGGGCTTAAAAAGCCACGCATAACTCGCCCGTGGTCACACCCGAGGAAGAAGCCCAAATTTTGCGCAGTAAAGAATTGTTTACCTTAGTTCCAGTTATGCGCGGAATCCTTGCTCGCTTCCACTGCGCCTTGTCGTTCAGCGTCTTTTTCGACAGTAAAGGCACGTTTTAAGGGGAAATGGCAATATATTTCTGATAAATCTTTGCTCCACATCTGAAGGACTGGGTGATAAGTTGCTACAACAAACATATATTCAAATGTCGAAGATTCAGGGTACTTGTACTAAATGTGTACAAATTAAACAAAGCTTGAAATGAAATTCCGCTTCTTGAGCACAAGCGTTCGGCAAGAATCCTGCATGAATTAGCTGGGATACTCCTTTTTTGCATAATCCGAATCAAACAGTTTGATGTTTTTCGCATGACTTTCAGTGCGCACACCGAAGGTGCGGAAAAAGAGAATGTTATGAAGCCAGGTTTGCGTCGTTCGCTCAAAAACTGGAGTTTTCTAATTACATTCATTGTTATGGCGCCTGGCCGTCTTTGAAAGTTTAGGGTAAGGTTTTTTAATGCAGGAACACCCCAGGCTTGCGGGCGGCTCGTTTTGGAGAGCGTTTGACACCGCTCCAAAAACACAGCAACGGCAGGAGCGCGTGTTGACATTTGCCTGCGATGCCTGCCTTGCAACTGCAGCCCACGGCAACAAGCTGTCTACTGGAAGACAGCTACATAAAAAAAAACTGAGAGAGAGAGCAGCGCTTACAGGAATTAGATAGAAATATTTCTTAGCGTTAGTTTGATCGTTTTCGGTGGCGCAGTGATGCTTGTCTGCGCAATGCACCGGGCTGCTACTTCGCTCCCGTCGCACGACACCAACTCTTTCACATTGTGTACATGGCCTGCTTCAAAAAGCTTCGTTGCTTTCCTGACATTCGCTCCTCGAAAGAATTTTTCAGCCTCATGAATGAATAGGTCAAAATCCCGCCTCTACGAACAGCGGCAGCCGCTAGCAGACGCCACCCCTTCGCAGTCGCGGGGCGAGCCTTCCTGACAGGGACGAGGAACTGGCCGCGCGGGGGAGCTGAACGCAGCCTCGACGGTGGCGGTGCCTGGCGGGTGCAGGGTGCCTATACACGCCCATGTATGTGCTAGTTTACTGTTCCGACTGCCAAATCATGACCAAAGCAAGTTGTGGCCAGCAGTTTTGCTGAATATCTTAGGCTGATTGGAACATACCCATCCAAAGACCTGTGTGACAATTAAGGGGCTCCCAATCTTTGAACAGGAATCGCCTCACTTGGGCAAGGCAGTACGCCATTATTCAGAATCCATCCCATGTGTGTCGCCTGAAATGGAGGGGTTGCAACAGCATCTGCCTGCTACCACATCTACTGCAGACGCCTTTGCGCAGGTGGTTGCGCTGCACATTCTAAGCATCACGGCCGTCAGTAAACGCATTCAGGAAGTCATTATGAAACAGCCGGCACTAGCAGAGCACGAGTTTGCCCTTGCTATCGAAGAGAGCATAGAACCTATTCGACAACAAAGCCACATCCTGTTGTGGATGCTGACTGTCGTGGAGACAACCCTGCACATGCTTTTTTTTTACGAGTTTGCCCTTGCTCTCGAAGAGAGAATAGAACCTATTCGACAACAAAGCCACATCCTGTTGTGGATGCTGACCGTCGTGGAGACAACCATGCACATGCTTTTTTTTTACGAGTTTGCCCTTGCTCTCGAAGAGAGAATAGAACGTATTCGACAACAAAGCCACATAATGTCGTGGATGCTGAGCGTCGTGCAGACGAGCCTTCCCTTGCTCTCGAAGAGAGAATAGAACCTATTCGACAACAAAGCCACATACTGTCGTGGATGCTGAGCGTCGTGGAGACAACCCTGCACATGCTTTCTTTTACGAGTTTGCCCTTGCTCTCGAAGAGAGAATAGAACCTATTCGACAACAAAGCCACATACTGTCGTGGATGCTGACCGTCGTGGAGACAGCCATGCACATTTTTTACGAGTTTGCCCTTGCTCTCGAAGAGAGAATAGAACCTATTCGACAACAAAGCCACATAATGTCGTGGATGCTTACCGTCGTGGAGACAACCATGCACATGCTTTTTTCATGAGTTTGTCCTTGCTCACGAAGAGAGAATAGACCCTATTCGACAACAAAGCAAAATACTCTCATGGATGCTAACAGTCGTGGAGACAACCATGCACATGCTCCGTCTACAAGCAGGACAACAAGTAGATATAAAGCCGGTGATTCCTGTCCTTTCAGACATGAAACGACAAGGAGAAAACCAAGAAGACAGAAAGCCAGTGTATTCCAGGCTTTCCAGACCCGAAACGACAAGAAGAAAAAAAAAGACAGCGAGCCGTTTTGTGTGTAAAAGGACACAAAACGGCCGTCGTAAGCTGCAACCAAAAAACATGCTGCCAACACTATCAGCCTCTTCTTCTTCGTTCGTCCCTCTCAAGAGGGAACTCATTTCGTCTTCCACTTCAGGATAGAGAATAGAGAGAATAGAACCTATTCGACAACCAAGCCACATACTGTCGCGGATGCTGACCACCGTGGAGACAACCATGCACATGCTCCGTCTACAAGAAGCAGGACAACAAGTAGCCATAAAGCCAGTGATTCCTGTCCTTCCAGACCCGAAAAAAAAGAAGACACCACTCAGGTGCTGTAAATGTAGGATTTTGCATGAAGCAAAGGCTCACAGATGCAAACAACACAAAACTGCCCATCAATAAATAAAATGTAAAATGGCTAAGCAAAAACTCTTCAAAGACGCATAAAGAAAAATCTGTTAGCAAGTGCTGCAGCTTCATTTTCACCAGTAAAGTACAAAGCAGCAGATGATAGGAAACATTGAAGCATTCCCTCATTCCATGAGATGCAATGTATAGAGTGCAGTGTACAATTAATAATGAGAAGGCAGCGACCATCATGAATTTCCACCAAAATACAAATAAATACAATGTGTCATTTCAAGACAGGGATCACCTATCCAATTTATAAAACAGCCAAGAGAAATGTGCCAGAGCCATATTTCCTGCAAAAATTGTTGTACGCTACAAAAAACAAAGATGAACCCTTCTCCCATCTGATTTTAGAAAGGGAACCATTTTGAATGAAGCAAGCATTCCAAGAACGTACTGTGCAGTCTGCCCAATTTTTCAGAAATGGTTTGTTAACTACTCTTTCCCTTACAAGCAAAGAACAGGCAAAAAGCATGCTGCTTGAGATAATTTGAAACCAAACAAAACATTAATACGCTGCAAACACATCTAATAGTGTTGTTCACATTTCAGGTGCAGAATAGCATATTACTTTGCAGTCAGTTACCTTAAAATTTTGTAACCGCTCATACTTTCCTACAAATATTACAACATGTATCAGATAGTGTCAACATGATTATTGTCAAAATATCCTTCTGGATCATTTCAATCAAAACGTCAGGACGAAATTGGCAGACTCTTACAACGCACAATGGCTCACAATAACTTCTCCAATAAATGCTCGCAGAACACGCTGTAACATATTTCAAAGCAGATGCCTTGAGATGAATACACTGTGCACCAACAGGACTTCAGGCACAGCCTCCACGAAAACTTACTTGCTAAAAAAAAAAAATACTACACATTTGCCCTCTTGTGAGATCGCACATGGTGACGTAGGCTCGCTTTGCACGGAAAGACTTCGGGACATAGATGGCACTGGAACAGCTTCTCGCCTGTGTGGACGCGGAGGTGTTTTCTCAGGTGGCCCTTTTGTGTGAAGCATTTGCCACAGTGATCACAGTGGTACGGCTTATCACCTGTGTGGATGCGAAAATGCTCTGTCAGGTTGCTCTTGTCCGAGAAGCTCTTGGCACAGTGAATGCACTGGTATGGCTTCTCGCCCGTATGGATACGGATGTGCTGCAGAAGGTTGTCTGAAGTAGTGAACGCCTTGCTGCAATAGCTGCACTGGTAACGACGCTTTCCAGTGTGGGTTCTCTGGTGTCTCTTGAAAAGATGGTTATGCACTGTAGCATAGCCACACTGGGGGAAAAAAAAGCACTTTTCGCATCCTTGCGAATTTTGTTGTGGAGATGAGATGCAGCTACTCTCAGCTGCGACCAAACATGCGCAAAGAAACAATGCATGAACTTTTTTAGATATAAAGGGTATGCCTCAATGCATTGATAACAGCTGGCCTATGTCGCTAGGTTAGTTAATGAATGGTGAGGTTGCTCAAACTCAAGCTGACCAGATCTTGTCATGATCGAAGAACCAATCCTTGCTTAAGACCATTCATGCCTAAAATAAAAGCTGTTCTCTTTTAGACTAGACCCATATTTCATATCATGAGGACAGCTAATCACGAGCACATGACTCAAAAAACACTGTTGCAGCTGAGCTGAGCGGAGCATAAACTACAAACATTACATCCCATTGCATGACTTTATCTGTGTATGTCATGACTTGTTACAAAGAGAAAAGAACACGTTTGTCACTTGCTAGCTCACAGGCATTGACCTGCTCACAGTGCAGGGTTGCAGGGCAGCACTTCCCCTGAATCACCCCACAACAAACAAGAATCCGCAGAACACAACTGAACTTTCAGCTGCTGCTGTCGTTCATGCACTCTGTGACGCAGCTTTTCCAGCCATGTCAACACCGCACATGAAAAACAACAAACAAAAAAGGTGTGAGGCATAAATTAAAGTGAGAATTATTATAAAGCAGAAATGTGAGGCCTTGCAGATACGGAATAGTTTTAGCAGTCATAGCAATTGAAAACATGCATAGATGCCAACCACATCAGTAACAACGGTATTACTATATTAATATAGTTACATAAGGTTTCATACACAATAATATATAACAGCAGGAGTTTCAGTGGCAGAGTTTCATCTTCCAAACGAATACCTAACATAACGCAAAGTCACGGCATACACGAAGATACTAAACAGTGCAAGCCACACAGAGATTGACAAGGGCCTTTAGAGAGATCAGACACAATATCTATTATCTACAGTATAAGACCCCAAGCACAGCAAATAAAACAGACATAAGAAGAGCAGGAAGTGAACATCACTATTTCACTGTCAGCAATCTAAAACCAATGCAATACTCGTTAAAATAAACACACCTTCTCCCGCCTTTTGCAACAGATTTAAAACCCAGAAACCTGCTTATTTAGCCACCTGGGAAGAATATGTGAGCATCCATGTTGTGCAAGCTTGATAAGCGCTTGGGAGGCACCGAGCACATTGATGTGTATGCTGTATAAACTCCATCAGGTGCCAAACCGTCTGCTGCCAGCATCATTTCCACAAAACATCATGTCAAGCATGTTACCTTTCTGAGTCGATTTACACCTTAGAGGGCATACTTCCTGGCTGGGAAAAGTAGAACTTTGATGAGACCAGCTAAGTCGTCATAAAATTATCATCAAAATAAATGACGTAATCTGGCATCGCCATTTCAAAAGCAAGAAGTTGTGTTTATCATGGTTCTAAATACAATAGTGAATAATACAATAGTGAATGGTATATAGACAAGGAATGGTCACAGCATCAACTGCATATTCTGTTTACACATGAGTGCACACCTTCAGAAGAAGGATGGGCTCATGTGATGTGCGACCTCTGCTGAAAGTTGTACTGAGAGAAACCTCAGCGCAGACACCTGCAATGGTAAGAGGCACTCTGCTAGAAGTCAAAACGTGACAGTCGAACAGTGCGGACTTGTGCCCCATCAGTTCAGAACAATTCAAGGCAAAAGAAATAACAAGTGAAGGTGAAAGCTTGTGCCTGAAGAAGACCAGCAGGTATTTTGGTCAAGTGCAGGTCCAGATGGGATAGAACAGTCGCGCTCGAAATGAGAAAAATGCAATGACAAAATTAGATTAACATTTTTCCCATATGCACCAACAAGCCCAAAAAGCCACGCAGACTGGATTGGCAAGGGTGTCCAGTGCAGATGTTTTTTTTGTTTTATGGCGCAAAATCAGCAAAGGCTATGATGCGCCAAACAGAGGGCTAGAATTAAAGGAGATACCTATAGTTTGTTTAAAATACTGGTTTCTTTAGGAACTTGAATATACTTGAAAAATCAACCAGTGCTCAATCGTCTAAAACCAGCATGGGGTGTAACAGGATGCATTCATTGTAAAATGTGAAATATTTCTTAGTTCTTCTAGCTTCTAGCACACATTTCACAGAAGTTTGTCTTGTTTTGCCCGTAGGAAGTTGTGTGTCAGGGTAAACTTCATACAACCTCTGTGCGGTATGTTCACTTGTTTTATTTGACCACTTCAGGCTTGTGCAGCACATGCATCTGCTATCTCATTACCTACAATATCAAAATGTCTAGGGACCTAGCAGAATTTAACAGTATGTTTTTGTTTTGTAATTTTAGCTCATCGTTCATAGTAAACAAATAGAAAAGCCAGCCAGACAAATATCCTCATTCCTTGTGTCAAAAGTTCTGATTTTTGGGCCCTCAGTACAAAGTAACAAAATTGGCTACCGGTGACCTCCTGCCCGAACTGCTCGACATAACTCAAATGTCAAAGCTTGCGAACTTTGAGACCTTCGTTGGTATTCCTCTCTCCGTCACACCACACAGATCATCGAACGCAGTGTGCGGTGTCATATCAATGACTTCCTACACCCAACAGAGGAAGAGATGCTTGAAGGACTGTCTTCTCAGAATGTGACTAATGTACACAGAATTACAATCTGCAATGAAAACAAAGAAAATTCCTACGAAACATTTGGTCCTGACCTTTGCCTCCTGCACCCTGCCCGAGTCAATCGAGGTAGGGTACGCAAAAATCTCCGTTCGACCATATATACCTAACCCCAGACGCTGCTCCAAATGCCAGAGGTTTGCCCACGGCTCCCAAAGCTGCAGCAGCCGTGATACCTGTGTCAAATGTGTCTCAAGTGACCACCATTCCGACAATTGTGATGCTGCACCATGCTGTGCAAACTACGAAGGTGACCACGCAACTCATTCAAGGTAATATCCTGCTTGGAAGAAAGAAAAGGAAACAATTACCTTAGAGACACAAGACAAGATAACAAAGAAGCAGGAAGGCGTTACAGAATGACAGAGGGCACATACTCTTTCTCACCCCACGCAAATTTTTCAGATGTGGTTTGCCTGTCTTTTAAGAGATTTTAAGTGGGATGTTCTAGACAACACATGGAAGGGATCACCTTTTTGCTGCGAATATGAGCTGCAGCTACTTTTAGCTGTGGCCGAACCTGCACAATGAAAATGAGCTTGTTTTTTTAAGATATAAAGTGCGTGCCTCAATGCATTGACAATGACTGGCCCAAGTGCTGAGATGAGTAACTGAATGGTAAACATTCTCTAATTCAATCTCAGCACATGCGAAATATTTAAGTGAGCCTCAGTCAGATTAAGACAACCTTGGTTCCACTCAGTGATGTGTTGTTTCTAAGGTGGCATACATTTTTTTGTTACTGATACAGCCACCTAAGTCCACCATCGCAGAATTTCTACCAGAGTGTAAGTTGGAAGAAACAAAAAAGATCATCCAGTCACAGCAGCTTAACATAAGGATGGCCATTACAGGAAGTTTGCTTTGATACCAGTTTCTTCACATCAAGAAACTGGGAACATCAAGAAACGCCATTTCCTCAAAAACCAATTTACTATTTTTTTTACACCACCACAATGGCTTTGTGTGGGTGTGAAGTTGCTAACATCGAAAGTCGCTAACATTGAGCCGTGCATCGATGACTGCAAGTAGGCACAAGCTCTGCAGTGTCGGGGCAAAGTGCAATACGTGAAGATTCATAAGCCGCCCGGTCTGTCCATCCTCCTGGTTAAGTACCGGACCAAAGCCACCAAAGACACTCTTTTTCACCAGCAGCAGACCAGCCGTGGAAGCTCCTCGCCGATGGGCCTGAGCCACGTGTTGTGTACTCCCTTTTTTTACTTGAGGAAGGGAGAGTGCATCTCCCATGAATGGAATCGTTTATTCTAGCGTGTTTTTCGTCACCCGTGTGCTTTCCTTTACATTTGTCTGTGTGTTTCCTATGTCCGTCTCCGCAACGGGGCGCCTTAGGGGACCGGAACAGTGCGGGGACAGTCCCTGTTTGCAGCACTGATGGCTAACCCGAGATCGGGTTTCGTCAGCAGTGCCTGTGAGGCGAGTTCGGGCACAAAACGGCCTGATCAAGGAAAAACGGCCGGGCCCCCTCGGCAAGACAGTGGCCTCTTCGATGGCAAAAAAGAGACATTTGTGCCGCGTTCGATCCGACCACTCATTGTGTATTTGTACTGTAAAGTTAGTACAGGTTTCCTTGCATGTTTGTTAATGAATGTGTTCCTGTGTCTTCAACGTCTCTTCAATATTCACCGTCGCAAGATTCGAGTCTCACATTCCCCAACACCAAGTGGCCTTACTATGGTCCAGCACGACATCTCGGGGTCGTACTTGTGCATGTCTGCAAAGTAACCGGCCTGCAGTGCACTGCACCCTCGGAAAATGTAAAGCTCTTCATTGTACACAAAGCCTGCACACCCTCTCCGACCCACAGGGGGACGACTTTGTATTTGGGCGCACCCACTTTGAGGCGGTTGTTTTCATCGCAGAAGCCACCGTCGAAAGGAGGGCTTACCTGGACAACACCCCACACATATATGCGGGTCCCAATGAGAGACGCGCTGTGGAAGCGCGCATTAAAGCACACTAAAGGGAAATATCAAACTAGGCAAGACAAATAGATTACTCCCAGGAAACATGTGACATAGTTCCTTCAGTTCTCACAAAACTGAGCCAGCTTTTTAAACTTGTATTTGTTAACAGTGATTCTGCTTTCAGGCGGAAACAAGATCAATTTGCATGTGAAGGCTGAAATAGGCAACGGGGTCATCGTGGAGGATATGAGTTGATGCAGCTCAACATGTGCCATGGCAGATGCAGAAAAAAAAATGATGGTCGGTTTAGCTCGGCTAAGCACGGAATATTGTGCACTAGCATTGTTTGTTCACGCTCAAAGCCGCAAGTACGTGGCTGTATAGCCGATTTAGCAGGGCTAAGCCAATTACATATTAGATATGCTTGCAATGTGAAGCTATTGTTCTCACTTCACCTCCCACCCACCCAACTCCATGCCCCCTGCACTCAGAAAGAAAGCAAACTATGAAAGAAAATGCTATATGTAGTATCACTCTCTGTCTGCGAACGCCTTACTGAGCTGTACGTCGTCAACTGCGCGCTCAGTCCCCGACCTCTTTTTAACCTCCTCTGTACATCAATGCCTCTGCTCACGCGGCTGGAGTGGTCTCTCTTCGAAGAGCGCAGATTGCCAGAAGAACCCACGACTACGTAAGATCCTTCCTGTCAGAACGCACAAAGACAGTGGGATCGGCAGACCTGCGAAGCGCCACCTTTACCACCCCACGTAAGGGCACGCCGCAAAGATCCGTAATCTCACCAGTGCTTTTCAACATTGCAATGATCGGAATGGCCAGAAGACTCAGCAAGATCGATGGCATCCAGCACGCGATGTACGCCGACGACATTACGGTATGGGTGAATCGAGGCTCGCTAGGACAAAAGCAATATATTTGATTCTGTGCAGCTCTATTCCACGTCTACATGGGCGACGTGCCAGCCGATCTGTGGCAGAAACGGCTGAAGGCTGTCCGAAAGTACCTGTCCCAAAAGCTGGGGAACATGCAAAGAAAAGAACCATGCCGCGATTGATTTTTTTTTCATTATTTTCATTAATTCGCATCAGGATCGAGAGTCAATAAATTATTTGTATAAATTAGGTGGTTTGCTAAAGATGTATTGTAAAGCTCTTCTGACCCTCTTGACCAGCTAGCAAGCTTGGCATAGTGGGACAGTAGGCTTTTCACTGTCATACACCTTTCATGCGATACATAATGGTGCGTGCTCGTGAACATATATGAAGTTAGGCCTAGTATCTGCCGAGCACTGATCTGAGCATACATTCAGACCGTCACCATCACCATCAAGCCCATCACCATCAGGCCCATCACCATCAGGAACATCACCATCATGCCCAAATTACGGGTTCCTTCAGACCGGCAAGCTGATGGAATTTTTGAGACCAAAATTTTGCTCTCTCCAAGAGCAAGGGCATGCCCTTGCTCTCGGAGAGAGAATAGAACCTATTCGACAACAAAGCCACATACTGTCATGGATGCTGACCGTCGTGGATACAGCCATGTACATGCTTTTTTTACGAGTTTGCCCTTGCTCTTGAAGAGAGAATAGAACCTATTCGACAACAAAGCCACATACTGTCGTGGATGCTGACCGTCGTAGAGACAAGCATACAAATGCTCCGTCTACAAGAAGCAGGACAACAAGAAGTAGAAATAAAGCCAGTGATTCCTGCCCTTTCAGACATGAAACAACAAGAAGGAGAAAAACAAGAAGACAGAAAGTCAGTGATTCCTGTCCTTCCAGACCCGAAAAAAAAAGAAGACAGGGAGCCGTTTTGTGTCTAAAAAGACAAAAAACGGCCATTCTAAGCTGCAACCAAAAAACATGGTGCCAACACCATCAGCCTCTTCTTCTTCGTTCGCCCCTTTCACGCGGGAATTCATTTCGTCTTCCACTTCAGAATAGAGAATAGAGAGAGAATAGAACCTATTCGACAACAAAGCCACATACTGTCGTGGATGCTTACCGTCCTGGACACAACCATGCACACGCTTTTTTTACGAGTTTGCCCTTGCTCTCTAAGAGAGAATAGAACCTATTCAACAACAAAGCCACATACTGTCGTGGATGCTGACCGCCGTCGAGACAACCATGCACGTTTTTTTTTTACAACTTTGCCGTTTCTCTCGAAGAGAGAATTGAACCCATTGGACAACAAAATCACATACTGTCGTGGATGCTGACCGTCGTGGAGACAACCAAGCACATTCTTTTCTTTACGAGTTTGCCCTTTCTCTCGGAGAGAGAATTGAACCTATTCGACACGACAACCAAGCCACATACTGTCGTGGATGCTGACCGTCGTGGAGACAACCATGCACATGCTCAGTCTACAAGCAGGACAACAAGAAGAAGTAGACATAAAGCCAGTGATTCCTGTACTTTCAGACATAAAACGACAAGGAGAAAAGAACAGGAAGACAGAAAGCCAGTGATTCCTGTCCTTACAGACGCGATACGACAAGATGGAAGAAAATAAGATAGAGAGCCGTTTTGTGTCTAAAAGGACACGAAATGTACCAATGTAAGCAATTAGCAAGCTTACTTAATGTGTGTAAAGAGTTTCATATAGTACATTCTCACTGTTTGTGTATGTTATTTGAACCTACTGTTCAGTTATCCATGAATGAATAGCTTCAGGAAAAAGTAGATGCTTCAGTATACATCTCTATTCAGAGAGAGCAACATAATAAAACACAAAAAAATGCGCAGAAATTTATTTTTTATTTAAGAAGTACCGGAATTAACTTGTATTTCTTTCATTTCAGGAAGTCGCAGTGACCAAATGGCATACCCACTGTCAGGTAAAGGTTCAGGCAGCTCGACTGTGCATCCATCCTGCAACGATACAGCACCATAGCTACCCGCACAGCCAATCTCATCCAGTGTTTTTATGCAAAGAAAATGCTATATGCAGTATCGCTCTGTCTGCGAACGCCTTACTGAGCTGTACATCGTCAACTACGCGCTCAGTCCCCGACCTCTTTTCAACCTCCTCTGTACATCAATGCCTCTGCTCACCCGGCTGGAGTGGTCTCTCTTCGAAGAGCGCAGATATCCAGAGTAATATTAAGAAACAGGATAACTGCAGCTGGTGCAGGGCAAGGGATAACCAGGTCATCAGCAGAGACTTTCTTCAGCAGTAGACATAGGCTGATTATAATCTGTAATTTTTTTGCAGTGAGAAGGTTTGAAAATATGTAGGGGAAGTTAATTTTTATACCTTGTATTGTTCATGGTTGTATATAGTGTCGTTGGATTAGCCTCAGAACTTTGTGCAACACTGTGGCAATTGGATTGTGCTTAAGACGCCAAAGTTTGGTGTAGTTACAGGATTTCTGTGTGAAATGCTTCGGCAATGTCCCAGTTTCTCGACAACTTCAATTTCCTTATCAATAAAGATGGAGGCATGAGGCCATTGAGGCAAGCATTCAAACTGTGCTAAGCTTAGTTCTCAGGGGTAGTCTTGGCATAAAAAGAAAAGACAAGCTGCTGACAGTCTAAGGCATCAACCCTTTTCTGCGCCCCTTATTATCCGTATTTATAAAAAAAAACTCATATTTTGCGCGCTGTACTCTGGAAGCCCACCAGGATGCATGGAGGTGCCCGCAACGCAGGCTTCCGAAAAGTGGCAAAACCACGTTGCCACGCGCGGCTTTGAAAGGTGAGTGGTGTAAGAGAGTCAGTAATTCATAAATAAATTTGTTCCAGTAAGAAAAGTAGCCGTTTACCCGCTTGCTCGCACATGCGGCCGCTTTCCCGTACTAGCAGCTGCAAAAGAAAACTTTTAGTAACCTCTGGAGCGTGCATTGCGCAAGAATCCGAAACCGTCGAACTGTTACCTGCTCTGTTTGCTGCTGCTTTGTCGGGCCGCATGCGAGGGCACTGTTTAATCGCCTTGCATCTCAGTCTGCCTCTTAGTGATGGCTTTGTGACCGTACCCTTCCGCGTTTATTGCTTTGAGCTGCGCACGCGTTGTCATGCCGTCTCGTGGGAAACTAGACATAACGTGTGTTTGAGGCGGGCGCAAGAGAGAAAGTGGGAGGCAGGTATTTGTCGATATATATTTGGAGTCCATTTTCTATTGGCTAATGAGGCACACGATTTGCAAGCTTGACATATCGTATACAATGTGGGTTAAGAACTTTGTAGAGTTTCTTTGGACATGTTCGGAAAATCTACGTGTAATCTGCACGCCCCTTTTTTGATGCCTTAATTTAAGAGAAAAAAGGGCGAAATTTGCACAAGTAAATATCCTAAATTTCCTCAAATAAAAGGGAGTACCTTGCGAACCACACCCACTCTGCACTTAGCTTTTAGCTTTGTGTTTTCTGCTGCAGCCAGCAGAAATTGAAGCAAAAGGTATAGAAAACGAAGAGAATGTGAACAGGGCACCAACAAACTAGAGGCGATCTCATACATCCACAGTTTTCCGTAGTGCTTAAATGGCTGCCAGCAAGCCTGGCAAACTGGCAAGCTGAACGGGCACCACATTTTATCAAAAAATATTGCATTATGGATGATGCAAGCTTTAAAGTAACAAGCTGCTTAGTACAAACTGCTGCAATTATCCACCTAAATTGCAAACTTCTTTTTCACTGCAGGGTCTAATGCCAATCACACCTTGTGTACTCTACTGTGGCGAGTACATTGAAGACGCAGACTACTTTTACCTCGTCGTGGAACGCAAGCGCCCGTTTTCCACGTGCAATGCAGAAGGGGGACTAATTGTTTTGCTTGGAGCGTACTCGCTTTTCAACTTGCGTTACTCAAGTGACGCATTTAACACGCTAGTTGTCCTGGAGCACCTGTACCTAAAGATGCACTTGACAACACCCCGAACAGTTGTCACGAAGTTTGTTTTTAAACAAATTTGTAACAAAGCGTTCAGTGGTAAATGCTGACTTCCAAGAAGCTTATTGCAAGAAACAGAAACCAAGTTCTAGCTTCTTTGGCATCATATAAGAGGCTCAGCCAGCTCAGCTGTTTGGTGTTAATAAATTTTTGTGAGTTCTACAGATGCCTTGTCTCAGTGACACTTTTTATAGCTGTTTTCTAAACCCAGCACTACATCCCTTTCTGCACAGTGGCTGAGCAACTTGGTATAAAGCGTAAGCAGAAGAGTATCTCCAAGCATGCTTTTGGGGTGCAAGCTTGGAAAGTGTTTTACGTTTCTGTACAGGTATCAAAATTCATTCCATGTGGTTCTGCGAGAAACATTCTTCATATTCACCCATTTTTACAATCCAGTAAGCGGGATGTTGCTGTAAGCCGACTTGGGAGTAAGGTGTGGAGGATGTCCGATTATGTTCTTGCCTGTGAAATGAAAGTAGGTTGCCGCATTTTCCACCTATACGGTTTTGTAATGTGTGCTTTTGTTTTCATTTTTAACTTTGCAACACTTCACAGTTGCATATACTGTGCCAGTTCCTAGCTTTTGCTTTACGAAGGATTTATGGAGTCGTTCATAAAGCAGAAATTGGAAATTGTCACAGGAACACGCCTTCCTTGAAGGGTGCAGTTTCAGCACCCCTAGCAAAAGGGTGCAGATGCAACACCCCAGTCCAAGGGGTGTTATATGCTCATTAGATGTGTAAAATTTTTTCACTGTGTATAGACACAGAAATGCACCTTTCAGGGTGCGATACTTTTAGTGTACAAACGGCCCTATACATGCCCATGTATGTGCTAGTTGACTGTTCGACTGCTGAATCATGGCCAAAGCAAGTTGGGGCCAGCAGTTTTGTTGAATATCTTAGGCTGATTGGAACATACCCATCCAAAGACCTGTGTGAGAATTAAGGGGCTCACAATCTGAGCAGGAATCGCCTCACTTGGGCAAGGCAGTACACCATTATTCAAAATCCATCCCATGTGTGTTGCCTGAAATGGAGGGGCTGCGAAAGCATCTGCCTGCTGCCGCATCTACGGCAGACGTGTTTGCGCAGGTGGTTGCGCTGCAGATTCTAATAAGCATCACGGCCGTCAGTAAACGCGTTTAAGAAGTCATTATGAAACAGCCGGCGCTAGCAGAGCCCGACCCCTCATATTATTTTCCTCCACTTTTCACCGTATACTTCCGCCATTCTCTCCTCCCTATCATTCTCACCCTCCCTTCGTTACCGACCCAGTTTAATCCTTCGCCGCACTCTTCGGTTTGCTATAGCTCCGCCGGTTACTCCGACATTGCGCAAGCAAAGAACAATGCCTAAGAGCTGCGTTCTGCAAGTTTTCAATCCATCCTAGTCGCCAGGCAATAACGCAAAAATATTTCAACCACTGGCCGTCATCTTCATTCGACCTTATCTGAAACAACCCTGCTGGGCTCGACATGCCGCTGGAGGTGAGTGGCATTTCGGGTATATCGCTTAGTTTCTCAAAAATATGCAATCTGGTCACATACTGCAGAGTTTGAGCATTGCGACACAGGGATGGCTCGTGTGCAGCCCAGCGTCGGGGAGCTCTAGCCGTGTCTCAAACAAGGAAGAAAAGAACGGCAGTCGCCAGCAGCTGGAGCAGCGCCGAGCACAGCCTAGCAAATCGAACGGAGGAACTGGGGTCCAAGCATCCTGGGGTTGAAGCAGGCACCGCCTCAGCGAGTTTAGTGCAACTATTATGCACCCGGTCTATAGAGGTGGAGATAGGTAGGCCCAGCGTCCTCTTGACGCAAGGCCTAATAAGTGCATTGATCCTAACTCACTCCCCCCAACATCGAGGAATGGCATGGCATAGCATATTCTGCTAATGATATATGCCTCCGTCAATTTCAGGATGCTACATTCTTTGAGGCCTCAGACCTTGAGGCGACCCCCCTTAAGATCCCTATTATTTGTGCAGCATAGTTGCTGAGCTTCTAGACAGTTCCTTCGCTATACCCGTCCACTTGGCTAAAGAGTCCGAACTCTTCATATACAATCCGAAAGCACTCCAGTACGAGCGCTACTGGAATTTCAATATTAAGGTTGAGGACGCAACCATACCGAAAGTTAATCAAATCAGGATTCTCAGATTATTTGTTAAAGAGTCAGGAAAAGTGTAGTGAAAAGTGTAGTGAAAAAGTATAGTGATGCGTAGTGACACCAGCGTGTGCCATCATGACTCGAGTGCTATGCAGCTTGTGGCACGTGACTAAACTTCGCTTCTACTTTGTCTCATTTTCCCAGCAGCGCGAGCTTGCATGTTACGATGGCCCCAGGATCAGAGAGTGATTCCATAAGCGGACTGTTTATGGACTCTTTATCGGCGGCTTATCGAAGGAGGCTTAAGAAACCAGCGTGGTGTTCTTGCTTGAGGCCGGTGTGTGCGGAGACCATGTGCGTATCTGCATAGGCATAGGGAGTGCTAACACTGCACCTAGTTATTCTCCTGTAGTCCGCGACGTTGTTAGTTGAGGAAATGTCGTTCGTGGAAGAATGCGTATGCAGCCAACTAGTGAGCCATTTTTTTACAGTGCACGACGTTCTGAAACTATAGGATGTTACAAGGAAAAATCCTATCTAGATGTTCTCAGAGAAATTTATAGCATCTGCTTCCACGGATTCCTGATGCTGTCCAGATACCAGCGGGGGTAGACCTGCTGAAATCATAGCGCACAAACAGAGGTTATTCTACTTACAATACTTTTTGAAAACATGAAGATGAAACAGAATCGAATTTCACTCGCAGAGTGCCGATTACTGGGCGCCAGAAATCGGAAGCTCGCCTTGCATTGTTATAGATTACTTTGATGCAAGGCGCTTCTTGACTTAGCAACTCGTTATAGCATGCCAATTGAAATGTACCAAACTAAACAATTAGCAAGCTTATTTATTGTGCGTAAAGAGTTTCATCTAGCACACTGTCACTGTTTGTGTATGTTATTTGAACCTAATGTTCAGTAGTAATCCCTGAACGAATAGTTTCAGGAAAAAGTAGATGCTTCAGTATACATCTCTATTTAGTGAGAGCAACATAATAAAACACAAAAAAAAATGCGCAGAAATTTATTTTTTTGTCTAAGTACAGGAATTCACTTGTATTTCTTCCATTTCAGGAAGTCGCAGTGACCAAATGGCATACCCACTGTCAGGTAAAGGTTCAGGCAGCACGGCTGTGCATCCATCATGCAACAATACAGCACCATTGCTACCAGCACAGCCAATCTCATCCAGTGTTTGGCTGTACGAGCAGCATGAAGATAGTGCAACAAGCACAGGAAGCCTAGCAAACCTTGATGTAAAAAACCCACTAGCACTTGTTGAAGCTGCGAGGAAGGCTATTGCAGCAGGAGTGCTCTCAGCAGAACAAATTTACAGCCACCTCCAAGAAGGATACGCAAACACAGAAATTGACATGATAAATATTTGAACACATTCAAGCAAATTCCTCAAACTGGATGATATACAGAAAAGGAATGGTCACAGCATCAACTGCATATTCTGTTTACACATGAGTGCACTCACTCAGAAGAAGGATGGGCCCACATGATGTGCAGCCTCTGCTGAAAGTTGTACTGAGAGAAACCTCAGCGCAGACACCTGCAATGGTAAGAGGCACTCTGCTAGAAGTCAAAACGTGAAAGTCGAATAGTGCGGACTTGTGCCCCATCAGTTTAGAAAAATTCAAGGCAAAAGAAATAACAAGTAAAGGCGTAAGCTTGTCAGCAGGTATATCGGTCAAGTGCAGGTCCAATGGGATTGAACAGTCGCGCTCGAAATGGGAAACGAACTTACACATAAAATTACAGATTAACATATTTCCCATATGCACCAACAAGCTCAAAAAGCCACGCGGATTGGATTGGCAAGGGTGTCCAGTGCAGATGTTTTTTTGTGTTTCAAGACAACAAAGCTCTGGCCTCGTCACGAACGAGGAAGACAACAGCGGCGGACGCCAACAGCCGGAGCAGCGCAGGACACAGCCAATGAGGTCGTGTAGAGGAACCGCGACCGGGGACCAAGCATCCCGGCGTCGACGCAGCACCTATCGTGAACCCCAGCGTGCCGAGGCCACATGCGACCCTGGTGTCGTTGCCAAAGTTCAGTGTCGAAATGCTTCTACTCAGACTTGAATAAATCAAGCAAGACGGCTGTCTTTGCCGGCAAGTTTCCAGAATAAAATCTTCAATCATCTGACCCCTAGCGTCACAGCGTTCGCTGCCCCAAAAAGGGGAGTGAGGGATCATGTAAAAGCCCTTGTACATACTGTAGATAAAAGTCATTTGACTCACCGTCGCCTCGACCGTTTCCTGGCTCGGACTCCCAGTCCCAACAGTGCCCGTGGTGTCGCAACTCACCATAGTCTGCATGAATCAGACGCCCCTGCGGGGTGCTGTGGCCCAAGGTTCGTTTCCTGCAGGCACAAAGCTGTAGGTGCCATTGTTTTGAGCATAGCGGTTATGTCTGTGTAGTTTCTGTGTAGACCTCTACAGTTCCGTTGTATTAGATATGCCATTGTGGTAAGCTGGGGATTTGGGAAAGTTACTTATTTTCAGGAGCAGTGATTCGTGGTTTCCCTTTTTTCTCTAGGGAGTCTCGCCGCCGCTGCAGCGGTGGCGAACCAGGAGTTGAATCCGTCGCCATTCGTGGCGCCGGATTTCCGCGGAGACGCCGCAGATGTGTGAGTTCTAGATGTCGGCGGACTTTCGCTGACATATCCTCCACGGTGGACGTGGAGGATGCTTCTTGGTTGCGATGGCCCGTGGCCTTCGCATTCGTCTTTTTCACTGGCACCGCTGAACCAGGCCCTGCTACAGCGGCAGTCTCTTGGGCCAGCAGTTGCCTTCTTAGAGGGGTGGGGCGACAGGTCCAGTTCAGCAGAGCTGTTCTGTGTGTCTGTCGCCGAGGACGCCGCTGCTGAAAGTGGGGCCTGAGGGCCTCCGGTGAGGATCGCATGGTCTTCTCACGAAATTTTCAGCCCTGTGAACTGTACCACCGACTTCTGTGGTGGGGACTTGGTTGTCGACGCCAGGTCCACCGGATTGACCTGTGTGCCGACAGAAACCGAAGGCGGCGGCGGTCCCCGCGTCACCACTTCGGAGTATGTCCCTTTCTGTTGGAAAGAGACGCGTTTTTTTGCCTCAAGGTAGGATAGGTTTTCTGTGGTCTTCAGAGTTATGATTTGTTTTTCTGTTTTCCAGACTGGGCACGACCTGGAGTACGCGCTATGTGCGCCATTGCAGTTGATGCATTTTGGTGTACGTTCGCATCTTTCCTCTGTATGTGCGTCTTCTGCGCATGTGACACAAGTGGGTTTACACCGGCAAGCCAACATGCTGTGTCCAAAGCGCTGGCGTTTGAAACATCGTCTCGGATTCGGTATGTACGGGCGGACTTTACAATGGAGGTATGCGGCGTGGATAGAATGAGGAAGAGTAGTGCTATTGAAAGTTAGGACAATGTGTTTGGTCTTGATTTCAGCATTGTTTCTCCGGATGGTTATTCGTCGGGCTGCTATTACTCCTTGTTCGGCTAGTTCTTCTTCCATTTCCGCATCGGTACTCTGTAGGAGTTCATATTCAGATATGACGGCCTTTGAGTGGTTCAGGGTGCAGTGCGGGGTTACCTGTACACTCATTTCTCCAAGATTCTGTAATGACATCAGTTAGGTGCTCTGTTCTTTTGTGTTTATTTATACAAGAAGATCTGCAGTTCGCTGCTTTTTTGCTTTGTAGTCTTTGCCTACACAACTTGTGTTGGCGATGACAAATGCAGACAGGTTGCTACCGGTACATCAGTGTTTGAGTGAAGCATAAAAAACTTCGCAAATGTTTCTGGCTTCTGTGGGCTCAGTTTCTTCACATCGGTGCGACCCCTTTTCGGGGGCCGATCAGATTTTTTTGCAGATTTTTCCATACAGCATGTACTGACTAAGGGTTCCTAATACTTTGTCGCCACTGATTCACCGTTATACACAGAGGAAGGTCCCGGGACTCCCCGCCTTGTAGACAGACGAAGAGTCCATCGGCCGAGGATTGACCACTTCGACCGCCACCGTTCATGGTTTCTTCCCTCCACCTCTCAACCTATCGCCACGGTACGAATGACAGCTTCCTTATGGGGGCTAAGGGTCCGTGGTGGCGCCAAGCACCAACACCTCGTTACACACGGTGCCCGTGTGGGTCATATCAAGAAGCATGTTATTGTAATTAACAATGTGCATCTTTTAATATATTGAGGAATTTGCTAAATAAGCAAAGTAACATACAGAGGTGTGCTTACTGCTAATCAGTTTTATTGCTTTTCAGCGCAATCAGGCCACATCTCATGTAAAACTACCCACCCCGTGGACTCAACAAGGCCTCTTACTAAGTGTGAAAAGTCTGAACAAAAGTGAAGTGTCTTTGGAATTCTTTTGTCAGCAAAGGTTTCTCAACACCTGATGGCCGAACATGCATCCAACACATAGAAGCAGCTCGGGACAAAGACAGAAGTTCTATCGCTCTGAAGGCAATGCCAAGTTTAACTAAAGCTCATATCAGGCCTAAATCATTTGAGAAAATGAAAGCTAATCTGGCATTTAAACTCACTGATGAGGTACTGAAGGGCGTTTTGTACAGAACTGATAGTGCAATGTAATAAGAGATCTTCCTAACGGAAAACCTGGTGCCGCGTCTAAACAGGATATCTCTAATGACCTCAAGGCATCCACGAGATAAGGGAGTCTTCACAAACTGTCACAAAGCCAAAACCAGGGCGAGGCATTCACATTCCGTAATGGAGTAGTTGCGCTCTGCACGTGACAGCAGGCGGCTAGCATACGCAACCATGCAGTGTGGGCCCCTGGAGCGTTGTGCCAGCACGGCTCCAATCCCGTAGCCCCAGGCGTCCATGCGGATTTCAGTAGGGGCCGTGGGATCAAAATGTGCCAGAATCTGGGATGAAGTCAGAAGGCGGACAAGCGTGGAAAACGCATTTTGTTGATCAGTGCCCCAGTTAAAGTCTGTGTCAGTCTTCAAGAGGTCAGTGAGGGGACGAGCGATAAGGGCAAAATCTTGAATAAAACGGCCAAAGTAGAAATACAACCCAAGAAAACTTCACACGTTTCTGCAAATGTGGACGAGGAAAGTGCTGCACCGCTGCAATTTTAGCTGGATCAGGACGTACACTGGAGGCGTCGATGAGATGTCCAAGAATGGTGAGTTGCCAGAGGCCGAATTGGCATTTGGACGAGTTGAATTGATGCCCAGCCGTATGAAAGACACTCAGGATACTCCTGAGACATTCAAGGTGCGAGGGAAATGTGGGCAAAAAGACGAAGACAACAACATCGTCAAGGTAGCACATACACGTAACGTAGTCCACTTAAATCCGCGAAGGAGCGAGTCCATCATCCTTTCGAAAGTAGCTGGCGCATTACAAAGTCCGAACGGCATGACTTTCAACTGGTATAAGCAGTCAGGTGTGACAAAAGCTGTGCTTTCGCGGTCCTGCTCGTCAATGGCAATTTGCCAATAACAAGAACGAAGATCAATGGAAGAAAAGTATTGAGATCCGTGGAGGCAGACAAGAAAATGGCCGAAAACCAGGGTGACCAGGAGCGAGAAGTTGCAAACTTTTTTTACGAGTTTGCCCTTGCTCTCGAAGAGAGAATAGAGCCTATTCGAGAACAAAGTCACATACTGTCGTGGATGCTGACAGTCATGGAGACAACCATGCACATGCTTTCTTTTACGAGTTCGCCCTTGCTCTTGAAGAGAGAATAGAGCCTATTCGAGAACAAAGTCACATACTGTCATGGAATCTGACCGTCATGGAGACAACCATGCACATGCTTTATTTTACGAGTTCGCCCTTGCTCTTGAAGAGAGAATAGAGCCTATTCGAGAACAATTAAAATACTGTCGTGGATGCTGACCGTCATGGCGACAACCATGCACATGCTTTATTTTACGAGTTCGCACTTGCTCTTGAAGAGAGAATAGAGCCTATTCGAGAACAAAGTCAAAGACAACCATGCACATGCTTTATTTTACGAGTTCGCACTTGCTCTTGAAGAGAGAATAGAGCCTATGCGAGAACAGAGTAAAATACTGTCGTTGATGCTGACCGTCATGGAGACAACCATGCACACGCTTTTTTTTATGAGTTCGCCCTTGCTCTTGAAGAGAGAATAGAGCCTATTCGAGAACAAAGTCACATACTGTCGTGGATGCTGACCATCATGGAGACAACCATGCACATGCTTTATTTTACGAGTTCGCCCTTGCTCTTGAAGAGAGAATAAAGCCTATACGAGAACAGAGTAGAATACTGTCGTGGATGCTGACCGTCATGGAGACAACCATGCACACGCTTTTTTTTACGAGTTCGCACTTGCTCTTGAAGAGAGAATAGAGCCTATTCGAGAACAAAGTCAAATACTGTCGTGGATGCTGACCGTCATGGAGACAACCATGCACATGCTTTATTTTACGAGTTCGCACTTGCTCTTGAAGAGAGAATAGAGCCTATTCAAGAACAAAGTCAAGTACTGTCGTGGATGCTGACCATCATGGAGACAACCATGCACATGCTTTATTTTACGAGTTCGCCCTTGCTCTTGAAGAGAGAATAGAGCCTATACGAGAACAGAGTAGAATACTTTCGTGGATGCTGACCGTCATGGAGACAACCATGCACACGCTTTTTTTATGAGTTCGCCCTTGCTCTTGGAGAGAATAGAGCCTATTCGAGAACGAAGTCACATACTGTCGTGGATGCTGACCGCCATGGAGACAACCATGCACATGCTTTATTTTACGAGTTCGCACTTGCTCTTGAAGAGAGAATAGAGCCTATTCGGGAACAAAGCCACATATTGTGGTAAATGCTGACCGTCATGGAGACAACCATGCACACGCTTTTTTTTACGAGTTTGAACTTGCTCTTGAAGAGAGAATAGAGCCTATTCGAGAACAAAGTCAAATACTGTCGTGGATGCTGACCGTCATGGAGACAACCATGCACATGCTTTATTTTACGAGTTCGCACTTGCTCTTGAAGAGAGAATAGAGCCTATTCGAGAACAAAGTCAAATACTGTCGTGGATGCTGACCGTCATGGAGACAACCATGCACATGCTTTATTTTACGAGTTCGCACTTGCTCTTGAAGAGAGAATAGAGCCTATTCAAGAACAAAGTCAAGTACTGTCGTGGATGCTGACCATCATGGAGACAACCATGCACATGCTTTATTTTACGAGTTCGCCCTTGCTCTTGAAGAGAGAATAGAGCCTATACGAGAACAGAGTAGAATACTGTCGTGGATGCTGACCGTCATGGAGACAACCATGCACACGCTTTTTTTATGAGTTCGCCCTTGCTCTTGAAGAGAGAATAGAGCCTATTCGAGAACGAAGTCACATACTGTCGTGGATGCTGACCGTCATGGAGACAACCATGCACATGCTTTATTTTACGAGTTCGCACTTGCTCTTGAAGAGAGAATAGAGCCTATTCGAGAACAAAGCCACATATTGTCGTAAATGCTGACCGTCATGGAGACAACCATGCACACGCTTTTTTTTACGAGTTTGAACTTGCTCTTGAAGAGAGAATAGAGCCTATTCGAGAACGAAGTCACATATTGTCGTGGATGCTGACCGTCATGGAGACAACCATGCACACGGTTTTTTTACGAGTTTGAATTTGCTCTTGAAGAGAGAATAGAGCCTATTCGAGAACAAAGCCACATACTGTCGTGGATGCTGACCGTCGTGGAGACAACCATGCACATGCACCGTCTACAAGCAGGACAACAAAAAGAAGTACACATAAAGTCAGTGATTCCTGTCCTTTCAGACCTGAAAGAACAAGAAGGAGAAAAACAAGAAGACAGAAAGCCAGTGATTCCTGTTCTTCCAGACCCGAAAAAAAGAAGAAGACAGGGAGCCGTTTTGTGTCTAAAAGGACACGAAACGGCTGTCCTAAGCTGCAACCAAAAAACATGGTGCCAGCACCCTCAGCCTCTTCTTCTTCCTTCGTCCCTTTGACGCAGGAATCCATTTCGTCTTCCACTTCAGAACAACTCAACACGGCCAACAAACAGTACAACCCGGCCAAGGGGCTACTGTTGGAATGACGGGGAGCTCAAAGAAAGAGGCCAGTTAATGAGATAATTTAGGAGTATATTAATGAATGCTTCACAGACAGGATGCTGACAAAAGACTAATATACCTTCGGCGAAAATTCAAGATCAAGAAGTTGTTGTAGTAGCTTGCTTTTTGCACTGGACCTAAAAATAATGATTCAGGCAATCAAATTTAACCTCAGGCTAAGCATTAGCCAGTCGCAACTGCTGCAGCGTTAGCCCTCAGAACATGGTCCCAAGTGCGAGTGGTTTGCTGAAGTATCTAATTCGCTATACCGGAAATGTCTTCACGAAGACAGGGTGACCAGGTGTTTATACAGACTGCCTGCGACCTTTCTGTTTTGACTTCTTACTAGAATACACCTTGACAACGAAGTGGGTGCTTGTATCAAGCATTTTTCAGCTAGAATAGCATGTGTGTCTCTTCTTGATATATATTCCAACGGAACAACAGCATAATTTTCCCAAGAAACACAAACCTACTATGTTAAAGATCCCTAGCTATCTGCTTGTTAAACTCGCCAACTTGACTACAAGCTAGGGTGATTTAGGCAGTAGATGACAATAGAGAGCTTGAGGTGGGTTGCAGCTTGGTCAATACTCCCTCCAATATGTTCGAAGACGTCTTGGCAAGCCATTCTGAAGTCGTGTTTTAGACTATCTCCATCGTACGTTCTAGGCTGCTTTTCCAATGCTCCTTTAGCCACAGTTAGCAGTATCCACATGCTACACAGAACATGTGTGTGTGTGTGTGTGTGTGTGTGTGTGTGTGTGTGTGTGTGTGTGTGTGTGTGTGTGTGTGTGTGTGTGTGTGTGTGTGTGTGCGTGCGTGTGTGTGCGCGCGCAATTATACGTGCGTGTGTGTGTGTGTGGCAAGGGGGCAAGGAGGAATAACATGGCAAATTTACTGGGAATTACACCAATTCCTAGGCACACTTCCTGTTGATGACGCTAGCTTCGCGGAAGAGACCGTCTGTCGCCAGGAAGCCACCGCTGAAGATGTAAGAAAAAGGGCTGCATGTAGAGTCTCTGAACTGCCACCACACCTGCATGGTTTTCAGTCAGTTTTGTTGTGACATACGATAATTTTTTTTTTGTTCGCGAAGAAAACCAGTGCAAAAAATATGTGCATGTACCACGGAGTGCACCATTCTAAAGCTGCATCTCCTTTACCAGCTCTCATATGATGAAGGCACAAGCTCAATATGTGTTTATCACAGTATGCGGCATAGCTTGTATATTATTGTCTGGCATGGCTTGTGTTTGTGATTACACACTGACTATAGCCCTTACCCTGGAGATTCTAAAGCCACACTGATATGATGTGTCAACCTATTGTGCTTCAAGATCATGATAACTTTGTCTTTGCATACCAACATTTGATATGTGTTATTGGTTCAGCTTTTCCACAGCATGGTGCACGGCCAAGACGGAAGCGCTGTATACCGTATTTTCCGGTGTATAACTCGCGTTTTTTTCTGAAATTTTTGTCGGTGCGTCTTATACACCGGTGCGACTTATATATGGAATAAACGCGGGCTACTGCGGCCGCACCACTTGCTTGCTGTTAAGGATGTGCTGCGCGATGTCAGCGCACCTAGGCAGTCTAATCCATAGCCTACCACTACCCCGTCCCTTAAAATCTATATGTCACTTTGGGACGTTCAATCCAACAACTTGCAAATATTAAATTGCAAGATATCAGTGGGCGCAGGGCGTGGTTGCAGGGCGTGCACCCTGGCCAGGAACAATAAGCACCACAACCACGCGCCGCCTTCTGCTGCGCCCAGCAGCTACATTTCAGAAGGAGTGCTCAAAGTAACATCAGACTGGCGTGCAAAAATGAAATGTGGCTTATACATTCTTACAATGATTTTAGTTAAGGAGTTAAATTATTTTTAAAATGGGAGCTTGCCAATAACAAGTTTCAACCGTTTCCACTTTCAACCATTTTCAAGCCGCTTCTGTGCGCGTCACTTCCGGACTTCCGTCCTCCATCGCTGCTGTATTGCCTTTTCACCGATAGTTGCGGCAAGGTCGACAAGATCTTGATTGAGGCGTGCTTCATATCCGTCGTTTCGTTGGCCATGACGCCTCCTGCGAGGCGAAGAAGTTATGACGCAAAATTCAAGCTGCGTGCAGTTGAATTTGCTCAGGAGCGCGGTAATCAGGCTGCAGGAAGGCAGTTTGATGTCAGTGAAAAATTGATTAGGGACTGGCGTAAAGCCACCAATGTGCTCCAAACAATGAAGTCTACTAAAAAGGCCAACCGCGGCAAGAAGGCACGCTGGCCGGAGCTCGAGGATCATCTACGTGCGTGGGTTGTCGAGCAACGAGCCGAAGGCAGGGGCTGTCAACAGTGCAGCTCCATCTGAAAGCGAAGACCCTTGCAACGGAGATGAACGATGTTGGATTCAAGGGCGGTCCGTCATGGTACTTCCGCTTCATGCAGAGTAATAACTTGGTGATACGAGCTCGGACAACCACGTACCAGCAGCTCCCCAACGACTTTCAAGAAAAACTGGAGAACTTCAGTGCGTTTGTGAGGAAAGAAATTGTGAGCAGTGATATCAAAACTACCCACATTGTGAACATGGACAAAGTCCCGCTTACATTCGATATTCAAGTAATGAGACTTGTGGAGTCATTCCCACAGCGCTGCAATCTGAAGTTGTTCTTTGACAATTACTTCACGTCTATGTTGCTTCTGAGGGAGCTAAAAAGTACTGGAATCCTTGCCACATGGCACAATCAGGACGGAAAGACTTCGGGACATAGATGGCACTGGAACAGCTTCTCGCCTGTGTGGACGCGGAGGTGTTTTCTCAGGTGGCCCTTTTGTGTGAAGCATTTGCCACAGTGATCACAGTGGTACGGCTTATCACCTGTGTGGATGCAAAAATGCTCTGTCAGGTTGCTCTTGTCTGAGAAGCTCTTGCCACAGTGATTGCACTGGTATGGCTTCTCGCCCGTATGGATACGGATGTGCCTCGCAAGGTTGTCTGAAGTAGTGAACGCTTTGCTGCAATGGCTGCACTGGTAAGGACGCTCTCCAGTGTGGCTTCTCTGGTGTCTCTTGAAAACATGGTTATTTATGCACTGTAGCATAGCCACACTGAGTGCACAAAAAGCACTTTTCGCATCCTTGCGAATTTTGTAGTGGAGATGAGGTGCAGCTACTCTTAGCTGCGACCAAACCTGCGCAAAGAAACAATGCATGAACTTTTTTAGATATAAAGGGTATGCCTCAATGCACTGATAAAAGCTGGCCTATGTTGCTAGGTTAGTTAACGAATGGTGAAGATGGTCTAACTCAAGCTGACCAGATCTTGTCATGATCGAAGAACCAATCCTTGCTTAAGACCATGCATGCCTAAAATAAAAGCTGTTCTCTTTTAGACTAGACCCGTATTTCATATCATGGGGACAGCTAATCACGAGCACATGACTCGAAAAACACTGTTTCCTTTGTAGCTGAGCTGAGCGGAGCATAAACTACAAACATTACATCCCATTGCATGACTTTATCTGTGTATGTCATGACTTGTTGCAAAGAGAGAAGCACACGTTTATCACTTGCTAGCTCACAGGCATTGACCTGCTCACAGTGCAAGGTTGCAGGGCAGCACTTCCCCTGAAGCACACCACAACAAACAAGAATCCGCGGAACACAACTGAACTTTCAGCTGCTGCTGTCGTTCATGCACTCTGTGACGCAGCCTTTCCAGCCATGTCAACACCGCACATGAAAAACAAGAAAAAAAGTGTGATTCATAAATTAAAGTGAGAACTATAACAAAGCAGAAATGGGAGACTTTGTAAATATGGAATAGTTTTAACGGTCATAGCAATTGAAAACATGCACAGATGCCAACCGCATCAGTAACAACGGTATTACTACATTAATATAGTTACATAAGGTTTCATACACAATAATATATAACAGCAGGAGTTTCAGTGGCAGAGTTTCTTCCAAACGAATACCTAAAATAACGCAAAGTCACGGCATACGCGAAGATACTAAACAGTGCAAGCCACACAGAGATTGACAAGGGCCTTTAGAGAGATCAGACACAGCGATACCAACTATTATCGACAGTATAAGACCCCAAGCACAGCAAATAAAAAAAACAGACATAAGAAGAGCAGGAACTGAACATCACTATTTCACTGTCAGCAATCTAAAACCAATGCAATACTCGTTAAAATAAACACACCTTCTCCCGCCTTTCGCAACAGATTTAAAACCCAGAAACCTGGTTATTTAGCCACATGGGAAGAATATTGAGCATCCATGTTGTGCAAGCTTGATAAGCGCTTGGGAGGCACCGAGCACATTGACGTGTATGCTGTATAAACTCCATCAGGTGCCAAACCGTCTGCTGCCAGCATCATTTCCACAAAACATCATGTCAAGCATGTTACCTTTCTGAGTAGATTTACACCTTAGAGGGCATACTTCCTGGCTGGGAAAAGTAGAACTTTGATGAGACCAGCTAAGTCGTCATAAAATTATCATCAAAATAAATGACGTTGTAATCTGGCATCGCCATTTCAAAAGCAAGAAGTTGTGTTTATCAGGGTTCTAAATACAATAGTGAATAATCATTGTTGCGTAATATACCAAAAAGTGCTTGTGACTTTTTCCTTTGAGCATTCCCTACATTATGAAAAACAGCAAGCACGTGCAGAAACATCATACAATGACAACTTCAAACTACGATCATGCGTAACACAAGCTTTTAGATGCATTTATAGAATCTCTGTTGTGGCTTCAAATCTGTGTTAGAATCATGAAGTAATGAATGCTGTTGCTGTTTGAATCAATGCTATTCACTATAACACCACAGTCAAGAGTTCCAGGGCCATGACTACCAGGTGTTATCTAACCTAGTCTGCACTTAAGCTAACCATGCAGTGCTCCTGCCAGGCCAACCTTGTCTTGCCTGAGCATCAAAAATTCATTTCGTGCATCCAGATAAGTAGAGCACTCGAAACCAGCTCAATGAAACTAGATTTTTAGAGCACTCAAGATAGAGCTTCTTGAACAACATTTTCAGGTATTTAATAATAAAAGTACAAATCATACAATAAATACAAATAAAAGTATAGTACAAGTAAGTACAAATAAAAGTACAGGTACTATGGAGGATAAAACAAAGCAAAACTACACTGCTGCTTTCAACACAGTTTGGCACACAGCTGCACAGTCTTGACTCAATCACGAGCATCACGACTTACATCATCTAAATAAAATCCAGACTGATCATGATGACACTGTTGGACAAGTGCTTCGACAAGGAGGAAACAGGTATACCAAGAGCAGCATATCAATAGTAGAGTGCTGGACCATGAGATGATACCAATGATGCAGCCAAACTTGCAATGCATTCCACAGTTCTGAGTCCATTGATGTTACCTGTTAACCTGACCTCACTGGTCATCACGTTACACAATCTGTCTTTGGCATATACAAACACCTCCATGACAATGTGTTAAGTTGCATTTCAGCGAAGCTCAGGAATACTTTAAGGTGCAGTTCGAATGTTGCAAGGACAGAAGAACCAAGATATGCCTGCAGAGGGACTTCTGTGAACAAAAAAGTAAAAGTATGTATGCGCCTGTTGAACAGAAAACAAGCACAATTTCGCGGCGACTGCCTGCAAACATGCAGGATATGTTACAGTGAATGCTCGCACAGCCTTTGATACAATATGTTGCAGCATGGCCAGAAGGCAGGCAACAATGTGTTGGTAACTGTCGCACAACTGTCTTGCATGTAATCACAGATGTCAGAAGGGGCTTTTCACATGAAAAACCAACAGAATGATAAGAAAAAATGCATCAACTCTAAGCAGAGCTCCTCAATATCTTTTGTTGAAATAGTTTTTCTTTAGGCTTTTGCAACACACACAAGAGTGTGTGAGAAGCCTAGGCTGCTTGGTACAATTAGAGAATACAGATTCAAAAAAAAAGAAGGGACACCTAGAGTGTTCGCTGAAGAATTTAGATTCACTTTGATTCAGGAAAGGCACTCGAAGCACAGGCTGGAATAACAAATGTTATGCATGGCACAAGAAAGCCAGAAAACCACTGAATAAGAATGCATATCAACAACCTTCCCACAGCAAATTAATATAAATATATGTATCACAAAGAGAGGCAGCTCTCATAGTGCCTATCTTTATACACGATTAAGACTGCACACTGCTCGCATATGGAAAACAGCCTTTGATTTTACTCTGCTCTGTATACTATGGAGAGTTACAAAAGTATCGAAGAATGAGAGATCACTGGCTTCCCAAATTCAACGTCATCTACGACGCAGGTCATCAAGAATGGTTACGTCATCTTGCTGTTATTGCCAACCAGGTGTAATAAGAAGTCTTAAATCCTGCTCTCATTGCTTTGAGAAGAAATCAATGATTCCAAGCAAAGGAACTGTCTCCGTGTTCAAATATTAACGTAACTGAGTTCTGAAAACAATGACATTTACTGCAGAAGTGCTACCTGGAAAGTGTCCCAGCAGTTTCCAAACAGCTTTGTTCCAAGCTGGTTCAATAAAGTGGGCCATTCGAGGCAAGTCGCAGTATGAGCACACTGAGTGGCTTCTCCCCAGCAAAGCAATACACTGCACATGAGTAAGTGTGAGAATTTGGTGGAAGTATTTGGTGGAAGCTTGCGCAATAAAGCTGCAGACTCAATGTCACTGAGAAGGTAGTCAGAGGACAAATTGTACGATGAAATCAAAATATCTCCTGTTATGCCCATTAAGAGAGTTTCAGTAAAACTACAGCTTCACTGTATTCAGTCAGAGAAGCAAACACAACAACAGACATTGAAGTAATCGTTCGCTGTACTGAAGGCATCAAGGAAAGCAAGGCAACCAGGATAGGCACAGCCAAGATAAACATTGCATTCCGTTAAACTATTCAAGAAATACGATACGGGTGAGCAGCTTTCTGATGGTCTCCTTTTAGGGAGCTGGATGATGATGGGAAAGAGTTTTCTTTTCCAAGCCTTGGATTCCTAGATGCAGCATTAACAGAGTTGTTGTGTTGTGTTGGGTTTATTGGCGCATAAGCAGCTAAGGCTATCATGCGCCAAGAACAAGGTATGGAGAAAATATGCTTGAGCAGAGTTTGAAAACAAAGTGGATAAAAACGGTGGTGTAAAGGGCCTAAAAGTTATTTTTACTAACTAGCTGAAGAAAGGCAAGAATTTTAAAAAAATGTCTGATAGCAGAAACTTTTAAAGGTTGGGTTACCTCCGCAGACATCCTTGGCTCGGCAAGGATTTCGAGGCTCCCAACAACTCAGATAAAGACCTCAGCCTCCTTCTCGTGATTGAGAAAGTGGCTGAGGTGTATAATTGTATGTAGCGAAGCACAGGGTGAGTAGATTAGAGGTGATGAAGAATACTGGCTTCCCTTAAAAAGCTAAAAACACACGGTATACTGACAAGTGCATCTTTGCCTAAAATCAATGCTGGATGAAAAGGAATGTGTTCTTTGTAAAAGGTAGTAAAATGTTTTTTTCTTAGTGAATCAAGTTCTGTACATGAGAATAATATGTGGTTTACTGTTAGTTCATCTCCGCACTTTTCGCAAACAGGTTTGTCTTCTTTTGTAAGTAGGAAGTTGTGTGTGAGATGTGTGTGTCCAATACGGAGGCGGCATAAAATAACTTCGATGAAACGTTCTTGGTGGGAGCATGACTTCCATTCTTCTATAAATGGTTTTACTAAGTGGAGCTTATTATTTCGTTCAATATTCCATTGCGACTGCCATTTATTTCTTAGCTTGCACTGTACCAACTTCATACAGTCATTGTAGGGGATGTTCACTTTCTTTATTTCTTTGTTGCGAGCTTTCGCAGCACATTCATCCGCCTTCTCATTGCCAGTGATTCCAATGTGGCTGGGAACCCAGCAAAATTTTATGTCTTGTCCCTGTATTGTGGCGCTCTTTATGTTGTGTATGATATTACCAATTAGTGGTGTCACTGCATTTCTATGGTGAAGTGAGGTTAGTATGCTCAGAGAATCAGTGTAAATGATACTGTTCTCAATGTTCTCATTTATTATTTTTTCTACAGCCACCAAGACTGCGTAACCCTCGGCGGTGAAAATGGATGTACACTCAGGTAGCCGTACTATTTTTTCCCAATTATTCTGAACTACAGCACTTCCCACATAGTGCGCAGATTTTGATCCATCGGTATAAAATGCTTCGTATTCTCTGTATTTTTCCTTGAGTGCTAAATATTCTTGTAATATCTGTTCATGTGGTGTATGTTTTTTCCGAAATTGTGTTAATGTGAAGTCGCACACAGATGGCAGGCAGTACCAAGGCGGGAGTGGATCAGGTTTGCGGGCAATATTAGGTAATATGTTCATTATGTCTAGTTCTTGGCATTTCTCTTCAAAGCGGAGAAGAAGTGGTCTGATTGCTAGAGGTTTGTTGGTAAATAGTGTTCGAGATGGACACTTTGTAACGAGTGGGTAACAGATGTGTTTAGGCTGGGAACGGATCTTTAAGATGTATGAGCATGTGAGCATTTTTCGTCTGTCTGCAAGTGGTGGTTCATTGGTTTCTACGTAAAGGCTTTTTATGGGTGATGTCCTGTAAGCACCAGTTGAAAGACGCAAACCCATATTGTGCACAGGGTCCAGTCGCTTCAAGTACGACGGCCTTGCTGATCCATACACTATGCAGCCATAATCTAAAACAGAACGTACTACAGAGCGATAAATCTGTAGAAGGCATACCCGATCAGAACCCCAGTGTTTGCGTGAAAGGACTTTAAGTATGTTCAGTGATAGCGACGCTTTCTTCTTTAGTGCGTTTATGTGAGGCAGGAAAGTAAGCTTTTTATCGAAGGTGATGCCTAGAAATTTGTGTTCTTTTTTTAAAGGCAGTTTGGTTTGGTTTAGGTGTAATGTGGGATCTGTGTGCAAGCCTCGTTTGAGCGAAAAAAGTAAGGCCACTGTTTTCTGTGGTGAGAACTGGAAACCATTCTTGTCTGCCCATGTTGCCAGTTTGTTGATTGTAAGTTGTACTTGTCTTTCACATGTAGATATATTGGAAGATGTGCACGCTATCTGAAGATCGTCGACATAGACTGAATATGTTATGGACCTTGGTATAATTTTGTTAAGAGAATTCATTTTTACAATAAAAAGAGTTGTGCTTAAAATACACCCTTGAGGCACTCCATTTTCCTGAATAAAATCTCTTGAAAGGGTTGAGCCTAGACGGACATTAAATGAACGGTTAGTCAAAAAGTCTAATTGAGTTCAGTATTCTGCCACGGATGCCAAGCTCAGCTAAGTCCTGGAGGATCCCGAACCTCCAGGTTGTATCATATGCTTTTTCTAAATCAAAAAAGACGCTAAGACAGTGTTGCGTGTGTATAAAAGCTTCTCTGACAGTATTTTCAAGGCGGACTAGGTGGTCTGTAGTGCAGCATCCCTTTTTAAATCCACACTGATGGATATCAAGAAGTTCACCAGATTGAAGAACAAAGGTTAGTCTTATATTTAGGACACTTTCGAAGGATTTGGCAAGGCAACTAGTCAGGGCTATGGGTCTATAACTAATAGGAGAAGTTGGGGGTTTACTAGGCTTAAGAAGCGGTACAATAATAGCTTTCTTCCAGGCTTCCGGTATTTTCCCAGACATGAATATTGTGTTAAAGAATCTTAAAAGTGCGTCCACGGCTGGCTCGGAAAGATGCGCAAGCATTTCATAGTGTATTTCGTCGGGTCCTGGAGCAGTTTTTTTGCCGGCAGATAGTACTTTATTGATTTCTTGGAGGGTAATTTGACAATTGTATTTTTCATTTGTGCCTCCAGTTGTTGGGAGCCTCTGTTTTTCAGCTGTGTTTTTGTAGTTTAAAAAAGACTGTGTATAGTGAGATGAACTTGAAACTGCAGCGAAATGTTCCCCTAGTATGTCTGCCTGTTCCTCTATGCTTGTTTGTGTGCCGGGTGTTGTTAAAAGCGGAATTGTGAATGGTGAAAAGCTACCGTTTAATTTTCGAACCTGCTCCCACATTTTTTTAGATGGGATCTGACTGTTGATAGATGAAACATAATTCTGCCATGAAGCTTTCTCGGCACTGCGACGGACGTACCGAGCTTTAGCTTTTGCTTTTTTAAAAATTAAGAGATTTTCATGTGTCAGATACCTACGGAATTTACCCCAAGCTCTGTTTTGTTGTTTTTTAGCTTCTTTACATTCTTTTGTCCACCATACTTTATGGTTTTGTCGCGTCACTCCTGACGACTGAGGAATAGCTGTGAGTGCGGCAGTTATGATACAATTAGTAAACTTTTCGTTTATCTGGTCGATAGTAAGATTCTCTAAAACTACATTTTCTAAAGTTGCCTTTGCTCTAAAAAGTGACCAGTCGGCGAGGTGAAGCTTCCAGCGCCGTGGCCTTGTGGGGATTATTTCCGGTGGGGATGTTAAAGTGATTAGTACAGGGAGGTGATCGCTGCCATATGGATTGTCAATGACGTCCCAGTTAAAATCATTAAAAACAGAAGGTGAGCTAAAAGACAAATCTAAAAAGGTCATTTTCCCCGAGGCAGGGGAGCAGTAGGTGGCTTTTCCTGTATTTAAAATACATACATTGTTTGTCAGGATAAAATCTTCGATTATTTGACCCCTAGAGTCACAGTGCTCGCTTCCCCAAAAGGGGGAGTGAGCGTTAAAGTCCCCAACTACTAGATACGGTTCTGGAAGTTCATTGATAAGTTCTTGTAAATCGTGGACTGTTAATGTAGAATGTGGAGGAATATATACAGAACAGAGAGAAATTGTTTTATGGCTGACGACACTGACCGCAACAGCTTCAAGCTTCGTTTTGAGTGAGATTTCTCGAGCAGGGACGCCGCTTTGCACGACAATCGCGACGCCTCCAGAGAGTCTATTTGCCTGTTCACGATCTCGTCTAAAAGTTTTATAATGCTTCAGGATGTTCATATGTTGCGGACCTAGATTCGTTTCCTGGAGACATAAGGCTACGGGTGACATTGACCCTAAAATGTTTTTTATGTCATCGTAATTTCTCAATATTCCTCTACAGTTCCACTGAACTAGAAAAGCCATGTTTATGTTTTGGGGTAGGAGCAACGAGAGGTTTACTTATGTTCTGGGGCCGTTATGGTAGCCCTGCCTTTTTTTCGCTCAAGAGAGCTGTTCCGCCGCTGTAGAGCAGGCGGGCTGGGAGTTTGGTCCATCACCTCGGAAGAGGTGCTGGACGACCGCGAAGAAGCCGCGGGTGTGTGGGTGTCAGGCCTCCCCCGACGGGGGGAAGTCCTGCGGGATGCTGACTTGTGGGCCGGCACTCCCTGGCTTGTAGTTGGCAGAGCAGCTTTCGCTGTCTCTGCCTGGGGCGTGGATGGCACTGCCACAGGCGCGGTGGAAGTGGCCGCGGCAGCTGCCGGAGCGCTGTGTGGTGCTACGCCCCCGCGCACCACATCAGCGAAGTTTGGTTTCGCTGTGAAGGAGAATCTGTTGTTAACTGCAAAACGCCTCTTCGCTTCTTTGAATGAAATGTTTTCTTTAGTCTTAATGGTGATGATTTCTTTTTCCTTTTTCCAGGACGGACACGCCCTGGAGTATGCAGCGTGATCTCCTTCACAATTCGCGCAGCGTAGGGCTGCGTCGCATTCCTCAGAAGGGTGGTCCTTCGAAGCGCATTTCGCGCAGGTTTTGCGGCCGCGGCAACTCTGTGAGCCGTGGCCAAACTTCTGACAGTTAAAACAGCGGCGGGGATTGGGTATGTAGTGTCTGACGGTGATTTTCAGGTATCCAACATCGATTGTTTCGGGCAAACTGCTAGTGTTAAACGTGAGGACCATGTGTTTGGTGTCTATTTCTTTGTTGTCTTTGCGGATTTTGATTCTGTGCACGTCAATTACATTTTGATCAGAAAGTCCTTCAAGCATTTCGGTTTCTGTTAGATGGATGAAGTCAGCTTCTGAGATAACGCCTTTAACTGTGTTAAGAGATCGGTGGGGAGTCACGGAGACAGAGATGTCCCCTATGGAAGCAATGTTTGAGAGTTTCGAGCATTGGATGCTCTCACGGAGTTCGAGGAGTAGGTCGCCGCTGGACATTTTGGATACCTTGTAGCCAGGCCCTAAGGTATCTGTTAAACATTTGGTCACAAGAAATGGGGATATTATTCGAGCTTGCTTTTGGTCACTGTTGCTATGTATCACATGAAACTTTGAGAATGTAGGTTTCTTTTTCGAAAAAAAGTCTGATGCTTCGTTCCGCACTCTTTTAAGAGAGCGATCAGGTTTTGAAAGGGGGGGAGCCATAAAAAATTGATGTTTTTCGGTCATGGTGCCAGCCACCCACCATGGAGTCCAACAGGGGGACGCGACAGGAACTTGAAAGCAAGTCCTGCCCACGCCAGCTGTACACCTTAACTATAACCTAATATGACTCAACTCAGGGTAGTTGGTCACACACGGTTAACCCTCGCCGCCAGGAAAAAGAGGAAAAAACGAAGAAAAGAGGAGGATACAGGAGAGTTGTAAGAAAGGAGATAGGAAAGTGAAAGATGGAGAGGAGAACAGGAAAAGGCGACTGCCGATTTCCCCCGGTCGGGTCAGGCCGGAGGTGCCGTCTACAGGAAGCTGGGGCCAAAGTGGTGTGTTGCCTCCGCCGAGGGGCCTTAAGGGTCCAAACGCTCGGCATCAGCTCAACCACCAGGATCCCCTTTTCCCCGGACACGGCGATGCCACGCACGGCTAAGCGCGGATGCTCGGGTCCGTGGTGACGCATTGTTCACCATCATCCCCCTGCGGGGATGTCCCTGCGGATGCTCGGGTTAACCCCGTGGTGTCGCCACTCACCAACGTCTGCATGCTGCAGACGCATTAACAGAGGACAAGCCTCTAGGCTCTTACGAAATACAAGGATAGTTAACATACTTTTTCAAGAAATGGTTAAGCATACATTGTAAGCAAGCTTTTATTGTGTTATTCCATTTATATGCAGTTTTATGCTGCTCATTCAGGTTGATTCTTAAAGATATCAAGACAAAATTTTTGCAGGTACCCATCAAGAAGGTTTTACCAGAATGTTGGGCATGTTCTCGTGGCGCGCTACCGGCAGGTAGCAGACACCTGTGGAAGTGGTCATGTAAGCATCATGAAAAAATGCATTTTTGTTTCAAGTATGATATACTGCCAGCAACTGAATAGGAAGCTTCTCGTTTCATTTTTTTTTTTCAGCTTGAGAAGGACATTCTTTTACCATTCTGCTGTAAACAGAAAGTGTACTTCCCTTTGGTCAGATACAGCTGTAGGAGGAGAAAGTGGCAAATGTCTCTCATAGAAGATCTTTCAACCAAGGTCACTGGCCTGTTATGGTGTCGTAATCAACCTCCTTGCATCTGCCAGCCACCTGTTATACAATGTTGAGAGGGGTAAGGTGACTGAGCATGATTTCGGGACTTTGGTTTGTGGTTTTCTCAGCAATGCAGCCACCTTTCCGCTATGAAAAAACCTCAGTAGTGTTCTCGATAAATAATCTGTTTGTGTCTAGTTTGACATTTCCTTTTATTGTCCCTTTAGGACGGCAGTGTTATAATGTTTCTTTGCCGTATCATATGTTTCTGTGTATGTTTTCAGTATGAGCAAGAAGGAAAATTTCAACTGAAAGGGTGTTCGTGAACCGAGAGAAATTTGGAAATTCAGCTAAGAGACCAAAGACTCCGTCTGCCAGTACTCCAGACTAACTGGAGCGAGGCCGAATCGGTCAAATTTTGGTCAGTGCTTCACGTTTCAGCTTTAAGTTATGGTTCCAAAGCCTTATGAAAATGATTTCAATGTTTATGTAGGCACAACAGAACTTGACGCCTTCTGGTGAAAATGCCTGCAGCCTCGCCCAAGATAAGGCTTGGCTGTGCCAGGAGTGAACAAGACCAAATCTAGAGAGTGAGCAGCTGCGCTGCCGACTCAGAATTACACACAAAGGAACAGAGCAAGACCTCTGCCAAATGCCAGTCACTGTGGCACTTGTAAAGTACCCATACTTGGCAGATGTGGACTTGGCGAGTGCTTGATAATCGTGCTTTTATACAGTCTTTATGCTGTGTCTTTAGTTTGTTTATTGTGCTCTTTAATGGCGTGTTCAATAGCAGTCACTGCTTGCAAATGTTCAAAACATGTCTTGGCCACTTCTGAGGGCCTGAACTGTCTCTGCCATGAAGAATTTAACTAGTTGCAAGAGCAGCCGAGCAATCACATCTGGCAAACTGGCGTAGCCTGTCAAATAAAAACAAAAGCACCCCAAAACTCAGTGCCCAGCAGCACATTCCTAGCGGTAGCACATCAAGGTTGTTTTCACTGGCTGTTGCACAAAGAAAGCTCCAAACAAACAAAGCATGCTCAGGGATACACATGAGGATTTGAGCATTATGTAATTTTAAATTTGCCTCCAAGTTGGTGCTGCCTGGCTGGATACTGGACAGCTCGAATTTGGCAAATCAGGTAAATCTAGAGGTTAACGATGAGGCTTGAAGAGCAAAGCAAAGTATGGAAAAAAAATGCTATATGCAGTATCGCTCTCTGTCTACGAACGCCTTACTGAGCTGTACGTCGTCAACTGCGCACTCAGTCCCCGACCTCTTTTCAACCTCCTCTGTACATCAAAGCCTCTGCTCACCCGGCTGGAGTGGTCTCTCTTCGAAGAGCGCAGATATCCAGAGTAATATTAAGAAACAGGATAACTGCAGCTGGTGCAGGGCAAGGGATAACCAGGTCATCAGCAGAGACTTTCTTCAGCAGTAGACATAGGCTGATTATAATCTGTAGTTTTTGTGCAGTGAGAAGCTTTGAAAATATGTAGGGGAAACAAATTTTTATACCTTGTATTGTTCATGGTTGCATATAGTGTCGTTGGATTAGCCTTAGAACTTTGTGCAACACTGTGGCAATTGGATTGTGCTTAAGACGCCAAAGTTTGGTGTAGTTACAGGATTTCTGTGTGAAATGCTTCGGCAATGTCCCAGTTTCTCGACAACTTCAATTTCCTTATCAATAAAGATGGAGGCATGAGGCCATTGAGGCAAGCATTCAAACTGTGCTAAGCTTAGTTCTCAGGGGTAGTCTTGGCATAAAAAGAAAAGACAAGCTGCTGACAGTCTAAGGCATCAACCCTTTTCTGCGCCCCTTATTATCCGGATTTATAAAAAAAAAACTCATATTTTGCGCGCTGTACTCTGGAAGCCCACCAGGATGCATGGAGGTGCCCGCAACGCAGGCTTCCGAAAAGTGGCAAAACCACGTTGCCACGCGCGGCTTTGAAAGGTGAGTGGTGTAAGAGAGTCAGTAATTCATAAATAAATTTGTTCCAGTAAGAAAAGTAGCCGTTTACCCGCTTGCTCGCACATGCGGCCGCTTTCCCGTACTAGCAGCTGCAAAAGAAAACTTTTAGTAACCTCTGGAGCGTGCATTGCGCAAGAATCCGAAACCGTCGAACTGTTACCTGCTCTGTTTGCTGCTGCTTTGTCAGGCCGCATGCGAGGGCACTGTTTTATCGCTTTGCATCTCTGTCTGCCTCTTAGTGATGGCTTTGTGACCGTACCCTTCCGCGTTTATTGCTTTGAGCTGCGCACGCGTTGTCATGCCGTCTCGTGGGAAACTAGACATAACGTGTGTTTGAGGCGGGCGCAAGAGAGAAAGTGGGAGGCAGGTATTTGTTGATATATATTTGAAGTCCACTTTCTATTGGCTAATGAGGCACGCGATTTGCAAGCTTGACATATCGTATACAATGTGGGTTAAGAACTTTGTAGAGTTTCTTTGGACATGTTCGGAAAATCTACGTGTAATCTGCACAACCCTTTTTTTTGAAGCCTTAATTTAAGGCAAAAAACGGCGAAATTTACGCAAGTAAATATCCTGAATTTCCTCAAATAAAAGGAGTACCTTGCGGACCACACCCATTCTGCACATAGCTTTCAGTTTTGGGTGTTTTCTGCTGCAGCCAGCAGAAATTGAAGCAAAAACTATAGAAAACGAAGAGAATGTGAACAGGGCACCAACAAACTAGTGGCGATCCCATACATCCACAGTTTTCCGTAGAGTGTAAATGGCTGCCAGCAAGCCTGGCGCACTGGCAAGCTGAACGGGCACCACATTTTATAAAAAAATATTGCATTATGGATGATGCAAGCTTTAAAGTAACAAGCTACTTAGTACAAACTGCTGCAATTATCCACCTAAATTGTAAACTTCTTTTTAACTGCAGGGTGAAGATATTCTAATGCCAACCACGTCTTGTGTACTCTACTGTGGCGAGTCCATTGAAGACGCAGACTACTTTTACCTCGTCGTGGAATGCAAGCACCTGTTTTCTACGTGGAATGCAGAAGAAGGACTAACTGTTTTGCTTGGAGCGTACTGGCTTTTCAACTTGCGTTACTCAAGTGACGCATTTAACACGGTAATTGTCTCGGAACGCCTGAGCCTAAAGATGCACGTGACAACACCCCGAACAGTTGTCACGAAGTTTGTTTTTAAACAAAATTGTAACAAAGCGTTCAGTGGTAAATGCTGACTTCCAAGAAGCTTATTGCAAGAAACAGAAACCAAGTTCTAGCTTCTTTGGCATAATCTAAGAGGGTCAGCCAACTCAGCTGTTTGGTGTTAATAAATTTTTGTGAGTTCTACAGATGCCTTGTCTCAGTGACACTTTTTATAGCTGTTTTCTAAACCCAGCACTAAATCAATTTCTGCACAGTGGCTGAGCAACTTGGTATAAAGCGTAAGCAGAGTAGTATCTCCAAGCATGCTTTTGGGGTGCAAGCTTGGAAAGTGTTTTACGTTTCTGTACAGGTATCAAAATTCACTCCACGTGGTTCTGTGAGAAACATTCTTCATATTCACCCATTTTTACAATCCAGTAAGCAGGTTGTTGGTGCAAGCCGACTTGGGAGTAAGGAGCGGAGGATGTCCGATTATGTTCTTGCCTATGAAATGAAAGTAGGATGCCGCATTTATTTTCCACCTCTACGGTTGTGTTATGTGTGCTTTTGCTTTTATTTTTAACTAATTTCTTTGCAACACTACACAGTTGCATATACTGTGCCAGTTCCTAGCTTTTGCTTTACGAACGAAATTGGGAATTGGCACAGGAACACGCCTGCCGTATGGGAAACACTCTTCATTGAAGCGTGCAGGCTCAGCACCCCTTAGAAAAGGGTGTGCTCGCAGCACCCCAATTGGAAGGGTGCAGATGCAACACCCCAGTCCAAGGGGTGTTATATGCTCATTAGGGGTGTAAAATTTTTTTACTGTGTATAGACACAGAAATGCACCTTTAAGGGTGCGATACTTTTACAGTGTACGAACAGCCCTATAGGCACCCTGCGCATCTAGCGTCCCTGTCAGGAAGGCGGGGGCAGTCTGACACTCCCGCTGTGTTGCGCGCGCCGTCGTGAAGCAGTTGTGCACGTCCTCCCCGAGCATAAAATGGCACACAACAACAGCGGGACACATTGCTGTGTTGTAGGATGCAATAATACATATATTAATTCGCCTCGGACAAGGTTTTGTGGATTTCCAACGCGACATTGGGAGACGGCCCACCCTTCGCGACGGGCAACACACGCGCGCGGTTTCTGGTCAAACAATGGCCAAACCCGTGCGGAAGACGCTTGCTTGACTCATGCATCACCTCCTAGACAGGTTTTTGAGTCATGGCACATTCAACAGACGCGGAGGAATGCTAACGGCTCTCTGGGAACCCTTCCCTTTTCTTGCACCCACGATTTCCGGTCATTGACTTGGCTGTCAACAGTATACGTGGGCTTAAAAAGCCACGCATAACTCGCCCGTGGTCACACCCGAGGAAGAAGCCCAAATTTTGCGCAGTAAAGAATTGTTTACCTTAGTTCCAGTTATGCGCGGAATCCTTGCTCGCTTCCACTGCGCCTTGTCGTTCAGCGTCTTTTTGGACAGTAAAGGCACGTTTTAAGGGGAAATGGCAACATGTTTCTGATAAATCTTTGCTCCACATCTGAAGGACTGGGTGATAAGTTGCTACAACAAACATATAATCAAATGTCGAAGATTCAGGGTACTTGTACTAAATGTGTACAAATTAAACAAAGCTTGAAATGAAATTCCGCTTCTTGAGCACAAGCGTTCGGCAAGAATCCTGCATGAATTAGCTGGGATACTCCTTTTTTGCAGAATCCGAATCAAACAGTTTGATGTTTTTCGCATGACTTTCAGTGCGCACACCGAAGGTGCGGAAAAAGAGAATGTTATGAAGCCAGGTTTGCGTCGTTCGCTCAAAAACTGGAGTTTTCTAATTACCTTCATTGTTATGGCGCCTGGCCGTCTTTGAAAGTTTAGGGTAAGGCTTTTTAAATGCAGGAACACCCCAGGCTTGCGGGCGGCTCGTTTTGGAGAGCGTGACACCGCTCCAAAAACACAGCAGCGGCAGCAGCGCGTGTTGACATTTGCCTGCGATGCCTGCCTTGCAACTGCAGCCCACGGCAACAAGCTGTCTACTGGAAGATAGCTACATAAAAAAAAACTGAGAGAGAGAGCAGCGCTTACAGGAATTAGATAGAAATATTTCTTAGCGTTAGTTTCATCGTTTTCGGTGGCGCAGTGATGCTTGTCTGCGCAATGCACCGGGCTGCTACCTCGCTCCCGTCGCACGACACCAACTCTTTCACATTGTGTACATGGCCTGCTTCAAAAAGCTTCGTTGCTTTCCTGACATTCGCTCCTCGAAAGAATTTTTCAGCCTCATGAATGAATAGGTCGAAATCCCGCCTCTACGAACAGCGGCAGCGCTAGCAGACGCCACCCCTTCGCAGTCGCGGGGCAAGCCTTCCTGACAGGGACGAGGAACTGGCCGCGCGGGGGAGCTGAACGCAGCCTCAACGGTGGCGGTGCCTGGCGGGTGCAGGGTGCCTATACACGCCCATGTATGTGCTAGTTTACTGTTCCGACTGCCAAATCATGACCAAAGCAAGTTGTGGCCAGCAGTTTTGCTGAATATCTTAGGCTGATTGGAACATACCCATCCAAAGACCTGTGTGACAATTAAGGGGCTCCCAATCTTTGAACAGGAATCGCCTAACTTGGGCAAGGCAGTACGCCATTATTCAAAATCCATCCCATGTGTGTCGCCTGAAATGGAGGGGTTGCAACAGCATCTGCCTGCTACCACATCTACTGCAGACGCCTTTGCGCAGGTGGTTGCGCTGCACATTCTAAGCATCACGGCCGTCAGTAAACGCATTCAGGAAGTCATTATGAAACAGCCGGCGCTAGCAGAGCACGAGTTTGCCCTTGCTATCGAAGAGAGAATAGAGCCTATTCGACAAAAAAGCCACATACTGTCGTGGATGCTGACCGTCGTGGAGACAACCATGCACATGCTTTTTTTACGAGTTTGCCCTTGCTCTCGAAGAGAGAATAGAGCCTATTCGACAAAAAAGCCACATACTGTCGTGGATGCTGACCGTCGTGGAGACAACCATGCACATGCTTTTTTTACGAGTTTGCCCTTGCTCTCGAAGAGAGAATAGAGCCTATTCGACAACAAAGCCGCATACTGTCGTGGATGCTGACCATCGTGGAGACAACCATGCACATGCTTTTTTTACGACTTTGCCCTTGCTATTGAAGAGAGAATAGAACCCATTCGACAACAAAGCCACATACTGTCGTGGATGCTGACCGTCGTGGAGACAACCATGCACATGCTTTTTTTACGACTTTGCCCTTGCTCTCGGAGAGAAAATGGAACCTATTAGATAAACAGAGCCACATACTGTCGTGGATGCTGACCGTCGTGGAGACAACCATGCACATGCTTTTTTTTACCAGTTTGCCCTTGCTCTCGAAGAGAGAATAGAACCTATTCGACAACAGAGCCACATACTGTCGTGGATGCTGACCGTCATGGAGACAACCATGCACATGCTTTTTTTACCAGTTTGCCCTTGCTCTCGAAGAGAGAATAGAACCTATTCGACAACAGAGCCACATACTGTCGTGGATGCTGACCGTCGTGGAGACAACCATGCACATGCTCCGTCTACAAGCAGGACAACAAGAAGAAGTAGACAGAAGTAGACGACAAGGAGAAAAACAACAAGACAGAAAGCCAGTGATTCCTGTCCTTTCAGAGATGAAACGACAAGGAGAAAAACAACAAGAAGACAAAGCCAGTGATTCCTGTCCTTTCAGACATGAAACGACAAGGAGAAAAACAAGAAGACAGAAAGCCAGTGATTCCTCTCCTTTCAGACATGAAACGACAAGGAGAAAAACAAGAAGACAAAGCCAGTGATTCCTGTCCTTTCAGACATGAAACGACAAGGAGAAAAACAACAAGACAGAAAGCCAGTGATTCCTCTCCTTTCAGGCATGAAACGACAAGGAGAAAAACAAGAAGACAAAGCCAGTGATTCCTGTCCTTTCAGACATGAAACGACAAGGAGAAAAACAACAAGACAGAAAGCCAGTGATTCCTCTCCTTTCAGACATGAAACGACAAGGAGAAAAACAAGAAGACAAAGCCAGTGATTCCTGTCCTTTCAGACATGAAACGACAAGGAGAAAAACAAGAAGACAGAAAGCCAGTGATTCCTGTCCTTTCAGACATGAAATGACAAGGAGAAAAACAAGAAGACAGAAAGCCAGTGATTCCTCTCCTTAAAGACATGAAACGACAAGGAGAAAAACAAGAAGACAAAGCCAGTGATTCCTGTCCTTTCAGACATGAAACGACAAGGAGAAAAACAAGAAGACAGAAAGCCAGTGATTCCTCTCCTTTCAGACATGAAACGACAAGGAGAAAAACAAGAAGACAAAGCCAGTGATTCCTGTCCTTTCAGACATGAAACGACAAGGAGAAAAACAACAAGACAGAAAGCCAGTGATTCCTCTCCTTTCAGACATGAAACGACAAGGAGAAAAACAAGAAGACAAAGCCAGTGATTCCTGTCCTTTCAGACATGAAACGACAAGGAGAAAAACAAGAAGACAGAAAGCCAGTGATTCCTGTCCTTTCAGACATGAAACGACAAGGAGAAAAACAAGAAGACAAAGCCAGTGATTCCTGTCCTTTCAGACATGAAACGACAAGGAGAAAAACAAGAAGACAGAAAGCCAGTGATTCCTCTCCTTTCAGACATGAAACGACAAGGAGAAAAACAAGAAGACAAAGCCAGTGATTCCTCTCCTTTCAGACATGAAACGACAAGGAGAAAAACAAGAAGACAGAAAGCCAGTGATTCCTCTCCTTTCAGACATGAAATGACAAGGAGAAAAACAACAAGACAGAAAGCCAGTGATTCCTGTCCTTTCAGACATGAAACGACAAGGAGAAAAACAAGAAGACAAAGCCAGTGATTCCTGTCCTTTCAGACATGAAACGACAAGGAGAAAAACAACAAGACAGAAAGCCAGTGATTCCTCTCCTTTCAGACATGAAACGACAAGGAGAAAAACAAGAAGACAAAGCAGGTGATTCCTGTCCTTTCAGACATGAAACGACAAGGAGAAAAACAAGAAGACAGAAAGCCAGTGATTCCTCTCCTTTCAGACATGAAACGACAAGGAGAAAAACAAGAAGACAAAGCCAGTGATTCCTGTCCTTTCAGACATGAAACGACAAGGAGAAAAACAACAAGACAGAAAGCCAGTGATTCCTGTCCTTTCAGACATGAAACGACAAGGAGAAAAACAAGAAGACAAAGCCAGTGATTCCTGTCCTTTCAGACATGAAACGACAAGGAGAAAAACAAGAAGACAGAAAGCCAGTGATTCCTGTCCTTTCAGACATGAAACGACAAGGAGAAAAACAAGAAGACAGAAAGCCAGTGATTCCTCTCCTTTCAGACATGAAACGACAAGGAGAAAAACAAGAAGACAAAGCCAGTGATTCCTGTCCTTTCAGACATGAAACGACAAGGAGAAAAACAAGAAGACAGAAAGCCAGTGATTCCTGTCCTTTCAGACATGAAACGACAAGGAGAAAAACAAGAAGACAGAAAGCCAGTGATTCCTCTCCTTTCAGACATGAAACGACAAGGAGAAAAACAAGAAGACAAAGCCAGTGATTCCTGTCCTTTCAGATATGAAACGACAAGGAGAAAAACAAGAAGACAGAAAGCCAGTGATTCCTCTCCTTTCAGACATGAAACGACAAGGAGAAAAACAAGAAGACAAAGCCAGTGATTCCTGTCCTTTCAGACATGAAACGACAAGGAGAAAAACAACAAGACAGAAAGCCAGTGATTCCTCTCCTTTCAGACATGAAACGACAAGGAGAAAAACAAGAAGACAAAGCCAGTGATTCCTGTCCTTTCAGACATGAAACGACAAGGAGAAAAACAAGAAGACAGAAAGCCAGTGATTCCTCTCCTTTCAGACATGAAACGACAAGGAGAAAAACAAGAAGACAAAGCCAGTGATTCCTGTCCTTTCAGACATGAAACGACAAGGAGAAAAACAAGAAGACAGAAAGCCAGTGATTCCTGTCCTTTCAGACATGAAACGACAAGGAGAAAAACAAGACAAAGCCAGTGATTCCTGTCCTTTCAGACATGAAACGACAAGGAGAAAAACAACAAGACAAAGCCAGTGATTCCTGTCCTTCCAGACGCGATACGACAAGAAGAAAAAAGAAGACAGAGAGCCATTTTGTGTCTAAAAGGACTCGAAATGTACCAATTGTAAGCAATTAGCAAGCTTATTTATTGTGTGTAAAGAGTTTCATATAGTACACTGTCACTGTGTATGTTATCTGAACCTACTGTTCAGTAATCCATGGATGAATAGTTTCAGGAAAAAGTAGATGCTTCAGAATACATCTCTATTCAGAGAGACCAACATAATAAAACACAAAAAATGCGCAGAAATTTATTTTCTGTTTAAGAAGTACAGGAATTAACTTGTACTTCTTTCCTTTTAGGAAGTCGCAGTGACCAAATGGCATACCCACTGTCAGGTAAAGGTTCAGGCAGCTCGACTGTGCATCCATCATGCAACGATATAGCACCATTGCTACCCACACAGCCAATCTCATCCAGTGTTTGGCTGTACGAGCAGCATGAAGATAGTGCAACAAGCACAGGAAGCCTAGCAAACCTTGATGTAAGAAACCCACTAGCACTTGTTGAAGCTGCGAGGAAGGCCATTGCAGCAGGAGTGCTCTCCGCAGAAGAAATTTACAGCCACCTCCAAGAAGGATACGCAAACACAGAAATTGACATGACAAATATTTTAACACATTCAAGCAAATTCCTCAAACTGGATGATATACAGAAAAGGAATGGTCACAGCATCAACTGCATATTCTGTTTACACATTAGTGCATTCACTCAGAAGAAGGATGGGTCCACATGATGTGCAGCCTCTGCTGAAAGTTGTACTGAGAGAAACCTCAGCACAGACACCTGCAATGGTAAGAGGCACTCTGCTAGAAGTCAAAACGTGAAAGTCGAATAGTGCGGACTTGTGCCCCATCAGTTTAGAAAAATTCAAGGCAAAAGAAATAAGTGAAGGCGTAAGCTTGTGTCTAAAGAAGATCAGCAGGTATTTTGGTCAAGTGCAGGTCCAATGGGATTGAACAGTTGCGCTCGAAATGGGAAATGGAGTTACACATAAAATTACTGATTAACATATGTCCCATATGCACCAACAAGCTCAAAAAGCCACGCAGATTGGATTGGCAAGCGTGTCCAGTGCAGATGTTTTTTTGTGTTTCAAGACAACAAAAACTTCTTGTTGCTTCTTGTAATGTTCAACTGTTCTTTCAATGATGTTGTGGAGAGGGCTGTCTACTATTTCAAGTCATATGTGTTGCCTTGTAACTCAATGACAAGTAGTGTCCACCATTTATTCATTTTCACTATGCCCATGGTTGACGATAAAGAGTTTGTGTTCACACATTTCAAACTTTACCGGTACAGAGACCACGAAAATTCAACTTGCACGCTTAGTGTCATGCTGTTTGCTGCATAGTTACTGGTATAAAGAAATACCCAGCTATTCCAAATGGGTAACACATTTGGAGGGACTGACACATAGAAGAAAGAGTGTGTACAGAATATTTTATAATATGTGAGGACATTACGGTGTGCCCAAGCCTGCCTGATTTTTTTAAGGAAGTTTTAAAGACGAAAAAGTCCTTTCACCTTTGTAAGTTGGTGTTTTCTTTTGTGGTTGGTGATCTTTTTCAGATGTTCCTGGGAGAGGGTGTGTGGGTCCCTGGCTGGATACTGGCCAGCTCGAATTTGGCAAATCAGGAAATCTGGAGGTTAACGATGAGGCTTGAAGAGCAAAGCAAAGTATGGAAAGAAAATGCTATATGTAGTATCGCTCTCTGTATGCAAACGCCTTACTGAGCTGTACTGCGTCAGCTGCACGCTCAGTCCCGACCTCTTTTCAACCTCCTCTGTACATCAATGCCTCTGCTCACGCGGATGGAGTGGTCTCTCTTCGAAGATCGCAGATTGCCAGAGTAATATTAAGAAACAGGATAACTGCAGCTGGTGCAGGGCAAGGGATAACTAGGTCAGCAGCAGAGACTTTCTTCAGCAGTATACATAGGCTGATTATAATCTGTAGTTTTTGTGCAGTGAGAAGGTTTGAAATATATATTGTATTGTTCATGGTTGCATATAGTGTCGTTGGATTAGCCTTAGAACTTTGTGCAAACTGTGACAATTGGATTGTTCGTAAGAAGCCAAAGTTTGGTGCAGTTACAGGATTTCTGTGTGAAATGCTTCGGCAATATTCCAGTTTCTCGACGACTTTAATTTACTTATCAACAAAGATGGACACCAGGCGCTTAGGCAGGCATTCAAACTGTGCTAAGCTTAGTTCTCAGGCAGTCTTGGCATAAAAAGAAAAGACATGCTGCTGAGTCTAAGGCATCACCCCTTTTCTGCGCCCCTTATTATCCGGATTTAAAAGAAAAACTCTCATATTTTGCGCTCTGTACTCTGGAAACCCACCAGGACGCATGGAGGTGCACGCAAGGCAGGCTTCCGAAAAGTGGCAAAACCACGTTGCCACGCGCTGCTTTGAAAGGCGAGTGAATGGTGTAAGAGAGTCAGTAATTCATTTATAAATTTGTTCCAGTAAGAAAAGTAGCCGTTTACCCGCTTGCTCGCACATGCGGCCGCTTTCCCGTACTAGCAGCTGCAAAAGAAAACTTTTAGTAACCTCTGGAGCATGCACTGCATCAGAATCCGAAACCGTCGAACTGTTACCTGCTCTGTTTGCTGCTGCTTTTTCGGGCCGCATGCGAGGGCACTGTTTTATCACCTTGCGTCGTTGTGTGTTGTGTTGTGTTTAATGGCGCATAAGCGGCTAAGGCTATCATGCGCCAAGAACAAGGTTTAGTAAAATTGGCTCGAGCAAAGTTTGAAGACAAAGTGTATAAAAACGGTGGTGTAAAGGGCCTAAAAGTTATTTTTATTACCTGGCTGATTAAATACAAACACTTTAGAAATGGCTGTTTGCAGAAGCTTTTAAAAGTTGGTTGACCTCCGTGGACATCCTTTGCTTGCCAAGGATCTCGAGGCCACCAACTACTCAGATAGAAACCTCAGCCTCCTTCTCAGGACTGAGAAAGTGGCTGAGGTGTATTGTTTTAAGTAGAGAAGCACAGGGTAAGAACATTACAGTTTTTGAAGAACACCGGCTGCCTTTAAAAAGCTAAAAACACCAAGCATACTAACGGGTGCATGTTCAGCTAAAATCAACGCTGGATGAAATGGAATATGTTCTTTGTAAAATGTAGCAAAATATTTTTTCCTTACTGATTCAAGTTTTGTGCATGATAGTAGTATGTGGTTTACGGTAAGTTCATGTCCGCATTGCTCGCAAACAGGTTTGTCTTTCTTTGTTAGCAGGAAGTTGTGTGTGAGATGAGTGTGTCCAATACGGAGACGGCATAAAATAACTTCGATGAATCGTTTTTGGTGTGAGCATGATTTCCATTCGCCTAGGATGGGTTTTACTAAATGTAGCTTATTATTTCTTTCGATGTTCCATTGCGACTGCCATTTATTCCTTAATTTGCACTGCACCAACCTCATACCATCTTTGTAAGGAATGTACACTTTCTTTATTTCTTTGTTCCGAGCTTTTCCAGCACATTCAAATGCCTTCTCATTGCCAGTAATTCCAATGTCACTGGGAACCCAGCAAAATTTTATGTCTTGTTCCTGTATTGTGGCACTTCTTATGTTGTGTATGATATCACCAATTAGTGGTGTCACTGCATTTCTATGGTGAAGTGAGGTTAGTATGCTAAGAGAATCAGTGTAAATGATACTGTTCTGAATGTTCGCATTTATTATTTTTTCTACAGCTAGCAAGACTGCGTAACACTCGGCGGTGAAAATGGATGCACACTCAGGTAGCCGTACTATTTTTTCCCAATTATTCTGAACTACAGCACTTCCCACGTAGTGCGCCGATTTTGATCCATCGGTATAAAATGCTTCGTATTCTCTGTATTTTTCGTTTAGTGCTAAATACTCTTGTAATATCTGTTCATGCGGTGTATGTTTCTTCTGAAATTGTGTTAATGTGAAGTCGCACACAGATGGTAGGCAGTACCAAGGCGGGAGTGGATCAGGTTTGCGGGCAATATTAGGTAATACGTTTATTATGTCTAGTTCTTGGCATTTCTCTTCAAAGCGGAGAAGAAGTGGTCTGATTGCTAGAGGTTTGTTGGTAAATAGTGTTCGGGATGGGCACTTTGTAACGAGTGGGTAACAGATGTGTTTAGGCTGGGAACGGATCTTTAAAATGTATGAGCATGTGAGCATTGTTCGTCTGTCTGCAAGTGGTGGCTCATTGGTTTCGACGTACAGGCTATTTATGGGTGACGTCCTGTATGCACCAGTTGAAAGGCGCAATCCAGAATTGTGCACAGGATCCAGTCGCTTCAAGTACGATGGCCTTGCTGATCCATACACTATGCAACCATAATCTAAAACGGAACGTACTACAGAGCGATAAATGTGTAGAAGACATACCCGATCAGAACCCCAGTGTTTGCGTGATAGGACTTTCAGTATGTTCAGTGCTAGCGACGCCTTCTTTTTCAGTGCGTTTATGTGAGGCAGGAAAGTAAGTTTTTTGCCGAAGGTGATGCCTAGAAATTTGTGTTCGTTTTTGAAAGGCAGCTCGGTTTGGTTGAGGTGTAATGTTGGATTTGTGTGCAAGCCTCGTTTGAGTGAAAAAAGTAAGGCCACTGTTTTCTGTGTTGAGAACTGGAAACCATTCTTGTCTGCCCATGTTGCCATTTTGTTGATTGTAAGCTGTACTTGTCGTTCGCATGTGGATATATTGGAAGATGTACATGCTATCTGAAGATCATCAACATACATTGAATACATAATGGACCTTGGGATTATTTTTCTAATAGAATTCATTTTTACAACGAAGAGAGTTGTGCTTAAAATGCACCCTTGAGGAACTCCATTTTCCTGAATGAAGTCCCTCGAAAGGGTCGAGCCTAGGCGGACATTAAATGAGCGGTTAGACAAAAAGTCTTTAATGGAGTTGAGCATTCTGCCACGGATGCCGAGCTCAGCTAAGTCCTGGAGAATCCCGAACCTCCAGGTTGTATCATATGCTTTTTCTAAATCAAAAAAGACGCTAAGACAGTGTTGTTTGTGTATAAAAGCTTCTCTAACAGTATTTTCAAGGCGGACTAAGTGATCTGTAGTGGAGCATCCTTTTTTAAATCCACACTGATGAATATCAAGCAGTTCACAGGATTGAAGAACAAAGGTTAGTCTTATATTTAGGACACTTTCGAAGGATTTGGCGAGGCAACTGGTTAAGGCTATGGGTCTATAACTGCTAGGAGAGGTTGGGGGTTTACTAGGTTTAAGAAACGGTACAATAATAGCTTTCTTCCAGGCTACAGGTATTTTCCCTGACATCCAAACTGTGTTGAAGAATCTCAAAAGTGCTTCTATGGCAGGCTCAGAAAGATGTGCAAGCATTTCATAATGTATATGGTCGGGTCCTGGAGCAGTTTTTTTTCCGGCAGACAGTACTCTGTTGATTTCTTGGCGGGTAATTAGACTGTTGTATTTTTCATTTGCACCTCCAGTTATTGGCAGCCGCTGTTTTTCAGCTGTATTTTTGTATTTTAAAAAGGACTGCGTGTAGTGTGATGAACTTGAAACTGCAGTGAAATGTTCCCCCAATATGTCTGCCTGTTCCTCTATGCTTGTTTGTGTGCCAGGTGTTGTTAAAAGCGGAATTGTGAATGGTGAAAAGCTACCGTTTAATTTTCGAACCTGCTCCCACATTTTTTTAGATGGGATCTGACTGTTGATAGATGAAACATAATTCTGCCATGAAGCTTTCTCGGCACTGCGACGGACGTACCGAGCCTTAGCTTTTGCTTTTTTAAAATTTAAGAGATTCTCATAGGTCGGATACCTACGGAATTTACCCCAAGCTCTATTTTGTTGTTTTTTAGCCTCCTTACAGTCTTTTGTCCACCATACTTTATGGTTTTGTCGCGTTACTCCTGACGACTGAGGAATAGCTGTGAGTGCGGCAGTTATGATACAATTAGTAAACTTTTCGTTTATCTGGTCGATAGTAAGATTTTCTAAAACTATATTTTCTAAAGTTGCCTTCGCTCTAAAAAGTGACCAGTCGGCGAGGTGGAGCTTCCAGCGACGTGGCCTTGTGGGGATTATTTCCGGTGGGGATGTTAAAGTGATTAGTACAGGGAGGTGATCGCTGCCATATGGATTGTTAATGACATCCCAGTTAAAATCGTTAAAAACAGAAGGTGAACTAAACGACAAATCTAAAAAGGTCATTCTCCCTGAGGTAGGGGAGCAGTATGTGGCTTTTTCTGTATTTAAAAGACATACGTTATTTGTGAGGATAAAATCTTCAATTATTTGACCCCTAGAGTCACGGTGCTCACTTCCCCAAAAAGGGGAGTGAGCGTTAAAGTCCCCAACTACTAGATACGGTTCTGGAAGTTCATTGACAAGTTCTTGTAAATCGTGGACTGTTAATGTAAAATGTGGAGGAATATATACAGAACAGATAGAAATTGTTTTATGGCTGACAACACTGACCGCAACAGCTTCAAGCTTTGTTTTGAGTGTGATTTCTCGAGCAGGGACGCCGCTTTGCACGACAATCGCGACGCCTCCAGAGAGTCTATTTGGCTGCTCACGATCGCGTCTAAAAGTTTTATAGTGTTTCAGGATATTTGCATGTTGTGGACCAAGATTGGTCTCCTGAAGACATAAAGCTACGGGCGAGATTGACCCTAGAATATCTTTTATGTCACTGTAGTTCCTCAACATTCCTCTACAGTTCCACTGAACCAGGAAAGCCATATTTATGTTTGGGATAGGAACGATTGAGAGGTTACTTATTTTCTGGGGCCGTTATGACGGTCCTGTCTTTTTTCCGCTCAAGGGAGCTGTTCCGCCGCTGTAAAGCAGGCGGGCTGGGAGTTTGGTCCATTACCTCGCAAGAGGTGCTGGACGACCGCGGGGAAGCCGCGGGTGGGTGAGTGTCAGGCCTCCCCCGACGGGGGGAAGTCCTGCGGGATGTCGACCCATGGGCCGGCACTCCCTGGCTTGGAGTTGGCAGAGCAGCCTTCGCTGTCCCTGCCTGGGGCGTGGGTGGCCCTGCCACAGGCGCAGTAGAACTGGCCTCGGCAGGTGCCGGAGTGCTGTGTGGTGCTACGCCCCCGCGCACCACATCAGCGAAGTTAGGTTTCGCTGTGAAGGAGAATGTGTTGGTAAGCGCAAAACGCCTCCTCGCTTCTTTGAATGAAATCTTTTCTTTGGTCTTAATGGTGATGATTTCTTTTTCCTTTTTCCAGGACGGACACGCCCTGGAGTAGGCAGCGTGGTCGCCTTCGCAGTTTGCGCAGCGTAGTGCTGCGTCGCATTCCTGAGACTGGTGGTCCTTTGATGCGCATTTCGCGCAGGTTTTGCGGCCGCGGCAGCTCTGCGAGCCATGGCCAAACTTCTGGCAATTGAAACAGCGACGGGGATTGGGTATGTAATGCCTTACGGTGATTTTCAGGTATCCAACATCGATCGTTTCGGGCAAACTGCTGGTGTTAAATGTGAGGACCATGTGTTTGGTGTCAATTTCTTTGTTGTCTTTACGGATTTTGATTCTGTGCACTTCAATTACATTTTGATCGGAAAGTCCTTCAAGCATTTCGGTTTCTGTTAGATGGATGAAGTCAGCCTCTGAGATTACGCCTTTGACTGTGTTGAGGGATCGGTGGGGAGTTACGGAGACAGAGATGTCCCCTATGGAATCGATGTTTGAGAGTTTTGAGCACTGGATGCTCTCGCGTAGTTCAAGAAGTAGGTCGCCGCTGGCCATTTTTGATACCTTATAGCCAGGCCCTAAGGTATCTGTTAAACATTTGGTTACAAGGAATGGGGATATTATTCGAGCTTGCTTTTCGTCACTGTTGCTATGTATCACATGAAACTTAGTGAATGTAGGTTTCTTTTTCGAAAAAAAGTCTGCTGCCTCGTTCCGCACTCTTTTAAGAGAGCGATCAGGTTTTCAAAGGGGGGGAGCCATAAAAAATTGAGGTTTTTCGGTCATGGTGCCAGCCACCCACCATGGAGTCCAACAGGGGGACGCGACAGGAACTTGAAAGCAAGTCCTGCCCACGCCAGCTGTACACCTTAACTATAACCTAATATGACTCAACTCAGGGTAGTTGGTCACACACGGTTAACCCTCGCCGCCAGGAAAAAGAGGAAAAAACGAAGATAAGAGGAGGAGACAGGAGAGTTGTAAGAAAGATATAGGAAAGTGAAAGATAGAGGGGAGGACAGGAAAAGGAGAACTGCCGATTTCCCCCGGTCGGGTCAGGCCGGAAGTGCCGTCTACAGGAAGCTGGGGCCAAAGTGGTGTGTTGCCTCCGCCGAGGGGCCTTAAGGGTCCAAACGCTCGGCATCGGCTCAACCACCAGGATCCCCTTTTCCCCGGACACGGCGATGCCACGCACGGCTAAGCGCGGATGCTCGGGTCCGTGGTGACGCATTGTTCACCATCATCCCCCTGCGGGGATGTCCCTGCGGATGCTCGGGTTAACCCCGTTTTATCACTTTGCATCTCTGTCTGCCTCTTAGTGATGGCTTTGTGACCGTACCCTTCCGCGTTTATTGCTTTGAGCTGAGCACGCGTTGTCATGCCGCCTCGTGGGAACCTAGACATAACGTGTGTTTGAGGTGGGCGCCAGAGGGAAAGTGGGAGGGAGGTATTTGTAGTCCACTTTCTATTGGCTAATGAGGCATGCGATTTGCAAGGTTGACTTATATCGTATATACAATGTGGGTTAAGAACTTTGTAGAGTTTCTTTGGACAAGTTCGGAAAATCTACGTGTAATCTGCACGCCCCTTTTTTGAAGCCTTAATTCAAGGGGAAAAAAAGGCGAAATTCACACAAGTAAATATCCTAAATCTCCTCAAATAAAAGGGAGTACCTTGCGAACCACACCAATTCTGCACTTAGCTTTTAGCTTTGTGTTTTTTGCTGCAGCCAGCAGAAATTGAAGCAAAAGCTATAGAAAACGAAGAGATTGTGAACAGGGCACCAACAAACTAGTGGCGATCCCATACATCCACAGTTTTCCGTAGTGTGTAAATGGCTGCCAGCAAGCCTGGCGCACTGGCAAGCTGAAAGGGCACCACATTTTATAAAAAAATATTGCATTATGGATGATGCAAGCTTGAAAGTAACAAGCCACTTAGTACAAACTGCTGCAATTAGCCACCTAAATTGTAAACTTGTTTTTCACTGCAGGGTCTAATGCCAATCACAGCTTGTGTACTCTACTGTGGCGAGTCCATTGAAGACGCAGACTACTTTTACCTCGTCGTGGAACGCAAGCACCTGTTTTCCACGTGCAATGCAGAAGAAGGACTAATTGTTTTGCTTGGAGCGTACTAGATTTTCAACTTGCGTTACTCAAGTGACGCATTTAACACGCTAGCTGTCTTGGAGCACCTGTACCTAAAGATGCACGTGACAACACCCCGAACAGTTGTCACGAAGTTTGTTTTTAAACAAATTTGTAACAAAGCATTCAGTGGTAAATGCTGACTTCCAAGAAGCTTATTGCAAGAAGCAGAAATCAAGTTCTACCTTCTTTGGCATCATCTAAGAGGGTCAGCCAACTCAGCTGTTTGGTGTTAATAAATTTTTGTCACTGAGACAAGGCATCTGTAGAACTCACACTTTTTATAGCTGTTTTCTAAACCCAGCACTACATCCATTTCTGCACAGTGGCTGAGCAACTCTGTATAAAGCGTAAGCAGAGTAGTATCTCCAAGCATGCTTTTGGGGTGCAAGCTTGTAAAGTGTTTTACGTTTCTGTGTCAGGTATCAAAATTCACTTCATGTGGTTCTGCGAGAAACATTCTTCCTATTCACCCATTTTTACAATCCAGTAAGCAGGATGTTCCTGCAAGCCGACTTGGGAGTAAAGGTGCGGAGGATGTCCGATTATGTTCTTGCCTGTGAAATGAAAGTAGGTTGCCGCATTTTCCACTTATACGGTTCTGTAATGTGTGATTTTGTTTTCATTTTTAACTTTGCAACACTTCACAGTTGCATATACTGTGCCAGTTCCTAGCTTTTCCTTTACGAACGACTTATGGAGTCGTTCGTAAAGCAGAAATTGGGAATTGTCACAGGAACACGCCTGCCGTATGGGAAACACCCTCCCTTGAAGGGTGCGGTCACAGCACCCCAAATGGAAAGGTGCAGATGCAACTGCAACACCCCAGTCGAAGGTTTGTTATATACTCAATAGGGGTGTAAAACTTTTTCACTGTGTATAGACACAGAAATGCACCTTTAAGGGTGCGATACTTTAAGTGTACAAACGGCCCTATACATGCCCATGTATGTGCTAGTTGACTGTTCTATTGCTGAAAGCAAGTTGTGGCCAGCAGTTTTGCTGAATATCTTAGGCTGGTTGGAACATACCCATCCAAAGACCTGTGTGACAATTAAGGGGCTCACAATCTGAGCAGGAATCGCCTCACTTGGGCAAGGCAGTACACCATTATTAAAAATCCATCCCATGTGTGTCGCCTGAAATGGAGGGGCTGCGAAAGCATCTGCCTGCTACCACATCTACTGCAGACGCCTTTGCGCAGGTGGTTGCGCTGCTAAGCATCATGGCCGTCAGTAAACGCGTTTAGGAAGTCATTATGAAACAGCCGGCGCTAGCAGAGCCCGACCCCTCGTATTATTTTCCTCCACTTTTCACCGTATACTTCCCCCATTCTCTCCTCCCTATCATTCTCACCCTCCCTTCGTTACCGACCCAGTTTAATCCTTCGCCGCACTCTTTGCTTTCCTATAGCTCTGGCGGTTACTCCGACATTGCGCAAGCAAAGAAAAATGCCTAAGAGCTGCATTCTGCAAGTTTTCGATCCATCCTAGTCGCCAGGCAATAACGCAAAAATATTTCAACCACTGGCCGTCATCTTCGTTCGACCTTATCTGAAACAACCCTGCTGGGCTCGACATGCCGCTGGAGGGGAGTGGCATTTCGGGTATATCGCTTAGTTTCTCAAACATATGCAATCTGGTCACATACCGCAGAGTTTGAGCATTGCGACACAGGGATGGCTCGTGTGCAGCCCAGCGGCGGGGAGCTCTAGCCGCGTCTCAAACAAGGAAGAAAAGAACGGCGGTCGCCAGCAGCTGGAGCAGCGCCGAGCAAAGCCTAGCAAATCGAATGGAGGAACCGGGGTCCAAACATCCCGGCGTCGAAGCAGGCACCGCCCTGGCGAGTTCAGAGCAACTGTCATGCGTCCCCATTTCAAAGAGGTTGGCTATAGAGGTGGGCTATAGGGCTATAGAGGTGGAATATGCAGTTGGTGCTGTGACCATTCCTTTTCTGCATATCATCCGGTTTGAGGAATTTGCTTGAATGTGCTAAAATATTTATCATGTCAATTTCTGTGTTTGCGTATCCTTCTTGGAGGTGGCTGTAAATTTATTCTGCCGAGAGCACTCCTGCTGCAATGGCCTTCCTCGCCGCTTCATCAAGTGCTAGTGGGTTTCTTACATCAAGGTTTGCTAGGCTTCCTGTGCTTGTTGCACTATCTTCATGCTGCTCGTACAGCCGAACACTGGATGAGATTGGCTGTGCGGGTAGCAATGGTGCTGTATCGTTGCATGATGGATGCACAGTCGAGCTGCCTGAACCTTTACCTGACAGTGGGTATGCCATTTGGTCACTGCGACTTCCTAAAAGGAAAGAAGTACAAGTTAATTCCTGTACTTCTTAAACAGAAAATAAATTTCTGCGCATTTTTTGTGTCTTATTGTGTTGGTCTCTCTGAATAGAGATGTATTCTGAAGCATCTACTTTTTCCTGAAACAATTCATCCATGGATTACTGAACAGTAGGTTCAAATAACATACACAAACAGTGACAGTGCACGAAACTCTTTACACACAATAAATAAGCTTGCTAATTGCTTACATTGGTACATTTCGATTGGCATGCTATAACGAGTTGCTAAGTCAAGAAGCGCCTTGCATCAAACTAAGCTATAACAATGCAAAGCGAGCTTCTGATTTCTGGCACCCAGTAATCGGCACACTGCGAGTGAAATTCGATTCTCTTTCATCTTGATGTTTTCAGTATTGTAAGTGGAATAACCTCTGTTTGTGCGCTACGATTTCAGCAGGTCTACCCCCGCTGGTATCTGGACAGCATCAGGAATCCTTGGAAACAGATGCTATGAATTTCTGTAAGAACTTCCAGATAGGATTTTTTCCCAGTAACATCCTATAGTTGCAGAGGGTCGTGCACTGTAAAATTGCTCACTAGTTAGCTGCATACGCATTCTTCTGCGAACGGCGCTTCCTCGACTAACAACGTAGCGGACTACCGGAGAATAACTAGGTGCAGGGTTATCACTCCCTACGCCTGCGCAGATACACACATGGTCTCCGCACGCACTGGTTTCTCAAGCCTCCTTCGATAAGCTGCCGATAAAGTCTATAAACAGTCCGCTCATGAATCACTCCCTGATCCTGGCGCAATTGTCTCATTGTCCAGGCAGGACGAGCTTGCATGTTAGGATCCTCACGAAGTAAAAGCGAAGTTTAGTCACGTGCCACAAGCTACACAGCACTCAAGTCACGAGAAAACTGTTGTGGCACACACTGCTTTTTCTAACTCTTTAATAAGTAGTCTGAGAATCCTGATTTGATTAACTTTCGGCATGGTTTCGTCCTCAACCTTAATATTGAAATTCCAGTCGCACTCGCACTGGAATGCTTTCGGATTGTAGATGAAGAGTTCGGATTCTTTAGCCAAGAAGACGGGTATAGCGAAGAAACTATCAAGAAGCTAAGCAACTAAGCTGCGCAAATATTAGGGATCTTAAGGAGGGTCGCGCTCAAGGTCAGAGGCCTCAAAGAACATAGCATCCTGAAATTGACACAGGCGTGTATCATTAGCAGAATATGCCACACCATTCCACGATGTTGGGGCAAACGAGAAAGATAAGATCAACGCGCTTATTAGGCCTTGCGTCAAGAGGGCGCTGGGACTACCTATTTCCACCTCTATAGCCCACCTCTTTGAAATGGGGGTGCATGACAGTTGCTCTGAACTCGCCAGGGCGGTGCCTGCTTCGACGCCGGGATGCTTGGACTCTGGTTCCTCCATTCGATCTGCTAGGCTGTGCTCGGCGCTGCTCCAGCTGCTGGCGACCGCCGTTCTTTTCTTCCTTGTTTGAGACACGGCTAGAGCTCCCCGACGCTGGGCTGCACACGAGCTATCCCTGTGTCGCAATGCTCAAACTCTGTGGTATGTGACCAGATTGCATATTTTTGAGAAACTAAGAGGAGGTTGAAAAGAGGTCGGGGACTGAGCGCGCAGTTCACGCAGTACATCAGCCTATGTCTAATGCTGAAGAAAGTCTCTGCTGCTGACCTGGTTATCCCTGCCCTGTTCCAGCTGCAATTATCCTGTTTCTTAATATTACTCTGGCAATCTGCGCTCTTCGAAGAGAGACCACTCCAGCCGGGTGAGCAGAGGCATTGATGTACAGAGGAGGTTGAAAAGAGGTCGGGGACTAAGCGCGCAGTTGACGCAGCACAGCTCAGTAAGGCGATCGCAGACAGAGAGCGATACTACATATAGCATTTTCTTTCCATACTTTGCTTTGCTCTTCAAGCCTCATCGTTAACCTCTAGATTTCCTGATTTGCCGAATTCGAGCTGGCCAGTATCCAGCCGGGCAGCACCAACTTGGAGGCAAATTTAAAATTACATAATGCTCAAATCCTTATGTGTATCCCTGAGCATGCTTTGTTTGTTTGCAGCTTTCTTTGCGCAACAGCCAGTGAAACAACCTTGATGTACTACCGCTCGGAGTGTGCTTGACAGGCTATGCCAGTTTGCCAGATGTGATAGAGGATTCCTGATGCTGTCCAGATACTAGCGGGGGTAGACCTGCTGAAATCATAGCACACAAACAGAGGTTATTCTACTTACAATACTTTTTGAAAACATCAAGATGAAAGAGAATCGAATTTCACTCGCAGAGTGCCGATTACTGGGTGCCAGAAATCAGAAGCTCGCCTTGCATTGTTATAGCTTAGTTTGATGCAAGGCGCTTCTTGACTTAGCAACTCGTTATAGCATGCCAATTGAAATGCCAATACACTGTCACTGTTTGTGTATGTTATTTGAACAGTAATCCCTGAATGAAAAGTTTCAGGAAAAGTAGATGCTGCAGTATACATCTCTATTTAGAGAGAGCAACATAATAAAACACAAAAAAATGCGCAGAAATTTATTTTGTTGTTTAAGAAGTACAGGAATTAACTTGTATTTCTTTCATTTCAGAAGTCGCAGTGACCAAATGGCATACCCACTGTCAGGTAAAAGTTCAGGCAGCACAACTGTGCATCCATCATGCAACGATACAGCACCATAGCTACCCACACAGCCAATCTCATCCACTGTTCGGCTGTACGAGCAGCATCAAGATAGTGCAACAAGCACAGGAAGCCTAGCAAACCTTGATGTAAGAAACCCACTAGCACTTGTTGAAGCTGCGAGGAAGGCCATTGCAGCAGGAGTGCTCGCAGCAGAAGAAATTTACAGCCACCTCCAAGAAGGATACGCAAACGCAGATATTGGCATGATAAATATTTTAACACATTCAAGGAAATTCCTCAAACTGGATGATATACAGAAAACGAATGGTCACAGCACCAACTGCATATTCTGTTTACACATGAGTGCACTCACTCAGAAGAAGGATGAGCCCACATCATGTGCGGCCTCTGCTGAAAGTTGTACTGAGAGAAACCTCAGCGCAGACACCTGCAATGGTAAGAGGCACTCTGCTAGAACTCAAAACGTGAAAGTCGAATAGTGCGCACTTGTGCCCCATCAGTTTAGAAAAATTCAAGGCAAAAGAAATAACAAGTAAAGGCGTAAGCTTGTGTCTGAAGAAGACCAGCAGGTATTTCGGTCAAGTGCAGGTCCAATGGGATTGAACAGTCGCGCTCGAAATGGGAAACGACTTACACATAAAATTACAGATTAACATATTTCCCATATGCACCAACAAGCTCAAAAAGCCACGCAGATTGGATTGCAAGGGTGTCCAGTGCCTCGAGCGCCCGTAGTCGTGCGAGGCCTAACGAGGCTTAGCTCGCACCCCGCCGCTCGGCAAATTCAAAGTCCGGTAGAAAATCCAAAAATGGGCCCACCTCTTCGAATTTGGTGTCCAAGTGGTCCGCTTCAGTTCCTCTTCAAGCTCCAACAAACATTTTGGAGATCCGTTGAGATGATCGAGCCTGGCTGGTCAAAATTTGCGGAGCCCATGCGGAGCACGTCGCGGTGGACACCCGAAGGATCGGACGAGGAACTGCTAGAAGCAGTCCGCATCAAATGCTACAGCAAGGACAACCCCGGGGCTACAACAGGGAGTACCAAGGAGCAGACAATCCCGCAATGGACAGGCCGATCACAAGATAGGAAGTCCAGGCAGCGATAAGCGCAACAACAAGAAATACAGCAGCCGGCACAGACAAGATCAAGAACGCCTTGATCCGCAACCTCAGTGACCAGGCGATCGACCAGCTCACGGCGTACCTCAACACGCTGTGGGCAGAGGGAGTGGTGCCGAAGGAGTGGAAGCACGCTGTCGTGGTTACGATACCCAAACCCGGCAAGAAGCTTCAGATTGAGAACCTGAGACCCATTTCCCTCACGTCGTGCCTTCGAAAATTGTACGAGAGAATCGTCACCAGGCGAATCCAACAATACCTGGAGGACGAAGAACAGTACCCGCACAGCATGTTCGGCTTCCGGGCGAACCTGTCGACGCAAGAAGTCCTGCTGCAGATCAAGGAAGAGATCATAGCCACGGCACCTAGAACTGGCGAAAACATTATCATGGCCCTGGACATCAAAGAGGCTTCGACAATATTAGCCACGAACGAGGCCATCATGGAAGGAATAAACAACGCCAACTGCGAAGAAGAACCCACGACTACGCAAGATCCTTCCTGTCAGAACGCACAGCGACAGCGGGATTGGGAGACCTGCGAAGCGACACCTTTACCACCCCACGCAAGGGCACGCCGCAAGGATCCGTAATCTCACCAGTGCTTTTCAACATTGCAATGACTGGACTGGCCAGAAGACTCGGCAAGATCGATGGCATCCAGCACGCGATGTACGCCGACGACATTACAGTCTGGGTGAATCGAGGCTCGCTAGGACAAAAGCAATACATTTGATTCTGTGCAGCTCTGTTCCACGTCTAAATGGGCGACGTGCCAGCCGATCTGTGGCAGAAGCGGCTGAAGGCTGTCCGAAAGCACCTGTCCCAAAAGCTGGGGGACATGCAAAGAAAAGGACCATGCCGCGATTGAGTATTTTTTTTCATTATTTTCATTAATTCGCATAAGGATCAAGAGTCAATAAATTATTTGTATAAATCACGTGGTTTGCTAAAGATGTATTGTAAAGCTCTTCTGTCCCTCTTGACCAGCTAGCAAGCTTGGCACCGGGACAGTAGGCTTTTCAGTGTCATACACCTTTCATGCGCTACATAATGGTGCGTGCTCGTGAACATATATGAAGTTAGGCCTAGTATCTGCCGAGCACTGATCTGAGCATACATTCAGACCGTCACCATCACCATCAGGCCCATCACCATCAGGCCCATCACTATGAGGCCCATCACCATCAGACCCATCATATCAGACCCATCACCATCCGACCCATCACCGTCAGACCCATCACCATCATGCCCAAATTACGGGTTCCTTCAGACCGGCAAGCTGATGGAATTTTTGAGAGCAAAATTTTGCTCTCTCCAAGAGCAAGGGCATGCCCTTGCCCTTGGAGAATAGAACCTATTCGACAACAAAGCCACATACTGTCGTGGATGCTGACCGCCGTTGAGACAACCATGCACGTTTTTTTTTTACAAGTTTGCCGTTTCTCTCGAAGAGAGAATTGAACCCATTGGACAACAAAATCACATACTGTCGTGGATGCTGACCGTCGTGGAGACAACCATGCACATGCTTTTCTTTACGAGTTTGCCCGAGTTTTCGAGTTTTCTTTACGAGTTTTCTTTACGAGAACCTATTCGACACGACAACCAAGCCACATACTGTCGTGGATGCTGACCGTCGTGGAGACAACCATGCACATGCTCAGTCTACAAGCAGGACAACAAGAAGAAGTAGACATAAAGCCAGTGATTCCTGTCCTTTCAGACACCAAACGACAAGGAGAAAAAGAACAGGAAGACAGAAAGCCAGTGATTCCTGTCCTTTCAGACATCAAACGACAAGGTGAAAAAGAAAAGGAAGACATAAAGCCAGTGATTCCTGTCCTTTCAGACATCAAACGACAAGGAGAAAAAGAACAGGAAGACAGAAAGCCAGTGATTCCTGTCCTTTCAGACATCAAACGACAAGGAGAAACAGAACAGGAAGACAGAAAGCCAGTGATTCCTGTCCTTTCAGACATCAAACGACAAGGAGAAACAGAACAGGAAGACAGAAAGCCAGTGATTCCTGTCCTTTCAGACATCAAACGACAAGGAGAAACAGAACAGGAAGACAGAAAGCCAGTGATTCCTGTCCTTTCAGACATCAAACGACAAGGAGAAACAGAACAGGAAGACAGAAAGCCAGTGATTCCTGTCCTTTCAGACATCAAACGACAAGGAGAAACAGAACAGGAAGACAGAAAGCCAGTGATTCCTGTCCTTTCAGACATCAAACGACAAGGAGAAACAGAACAGGAAGACAGAAAGCCAGTGATTCCTGTCCTGTCAGACATCAAACGACAAGGAGAAAAAGAACAGGAAGACAGAAATCCAGTGATTCCTGTCCTTTCAGACATCAAACGACAAGGAGAAAAAGAACAGGAAGACAGAAAGCCAGTGATTCCTGTCCTTTCAGACATCAAACGACAAGGAGAAAAAGAACAGGAGGACAGAAAGCCAGTGATTCCTGTCCTTTCAGACATCAAACGACAAGGAGAAACAGAACAGGAAGACAGAAAGCCAGTGATTCCTGTCCTTTCAGACATCAAACGACAAGGAGAGACGGAACAGGAAGACAGAAAGCCAGTGATTCCTGTCCTTTCAGACATCAAACGACAAGGAGAAAAAGAACAGGAAGACAGAAAGCCAGTGATTCCTGTCCTTTCAGACATCAAACGACAAGGAGAAACAGAACAGGAAGACAGAAAGCCAGTGATTCCTGTCCTTTCAGACATCAAACGACAAGGAGAAACAGAACAGGAAGACAGAAAGCCAGTGATTCCTGTCCTTTCAGACATCAAACGACAAGGAGAAAAAGAACAGGAAGACAGAAATCCAGTGATTCCTGTCCTTTCAGACATCAAACGACAAGGAGAAACAGAACAGGAAGAAAGAAAGCCAGTGATTCCTGTCCTTTCAGACATCAAACGACAAGGAGAAACAGAACAGGAAGACAGAAAGCCAGTGATTCCTGTCCTTTCAGACATCAAACGACAAGGAGAAAAAGAACAGGAAGACAGAAAGCCAGTGATTCCTGTCCTTTCAGACATCAAACGACAAGGAGAAACAGAACAGGAAGACAGAAAGCCAGTGATTCCTGTCCTTTCAGACATCAAACGACAAGGAGAAAAAGAACAGGAAGACAGAAAGCCAGTGATTCCTGTCCTTTCAGACATCAAACGACAAAGAGAAAAAGAACAGGAAGACAGAAAGCCAGTGATTCCTGTCCTTTCAGACATCAAACGACAAGGAGAAACAGAACAGGAAGACAGAAAGCCAGTGATTCCTGTCCTTTCAGACATCAAACGACAAGGAGAAACAGAACAGGAAGACAGAAAGCCAGTGATTCCTGTCCTTTCAGACATCAAACGACAAGGAGAAACAGAACAGGAAGACAGAAAGCCAGTGATTCCTGTCCTTTCAGACATCAAACAAGGAAAAAAGAACAGGAAGACAGAAACCCAGTGATTCCTGTCCTTTCAGACATCAAACGACAAGGAGAAACAGAACAGGAAGACAGAAAGCCAGTGATTCCTGTCCTTTCAGACATCAAACGACAAGGAGAAACAGAACAGGAAGACAGAAAGCCAGTGATTCTTGTCCTTTCAGACATCAAACGACAAGGAGAAAAAGAACAGGAAGACAGAAAGCCAGTGATTCCTGTCCTTTCAGACATCAAACGACAAGGAGAAAAAGAACAGGAAGACAGAAAGCCAGTGATTCCTGTCCTTTCAGACATCAAACGACAAGGAGAAAAAGAACAGGAAGACAGAAAGCCAGTGATTCCTGTCCTTTCAGACATCAAACGACAAGGAGAAAAAGAACAGGAAGACAGAAAGCCAGTGATTCCTGTCCTTTCAGACATCAAACGACAAGGAGAAACAACAGGAAGACAGAAAGCCAGTGATTCCTGTCCTTTCAGACATCAAACGACAAGGAGAAACAGAACAGGAAGACAGAAAGCCAGTGATTCCTGTCCTTTCAGACATCAAACGACAAGGAGAAACAGAACAGGAAGACAGAAAGCCAGTGATTCCTGTCCTTTCAGACATCAAACGACAAGGAGAAAAAGAACAGGAAGACAGAAAACCAGTGATTCCTGTCCTTTCAGACATCAAACGACAAGGAGAAACAGAACAGGAAGACAGAAAGCCAGTGATTCCTGTCCTTTCAGACATCAAACGACAAGGAGAAAAAGAACAGGAAGACAGAAAGCCAGTGATTCCTGTCCTTTCAGACATCAAACTACAAGGAGAAACAGAACAGGAAGACAGAAAGCCAGTGATTCCTGTCCTTTCAGACATCAAACGACAAGGAGAAAAAGAACAGGAAGACAGAAAGCCAGTGATTCCTGTCCTTTCAGACATCAAACGACAAGGAGAAAAAGAACAGGAAGACAGAAAGCCAGTGATTCCTGTCCTTTCAGACATCAAACGACAAGGAGAAAAAGAACAGGAAGACAGAAAGCCAGTGATTCCTGTCCTTTCAGACATCAAACGACAAGGAGAAACAGAACAGGAAGACAGAAAGCCAGTGATTCCTGTCCTTTCAGACATCAAACGACAAGGAGAAACAGAACAGGAAGACAGAAAGCCAGTGATTCTTGTCCTTTCAGACATCAAACGACAAGGAGAAAAAGAACAGGAAGACAGAAAGCCAGTGATTCCTGTCCTTTCAGACATCAAACGACAAGGAGAAACAAAACAGGAAGACAGAAAGCCAGTGATTCCTGTCCTTTCAGACATCAAACGACAAGGAGAAACAGAACAGGAAGACAGAAAGCCAGTGATTCCTGTCCTTTCAGACATCAAACGACAAGGAGAAACAGAACAGGAAGACAGAAAGCCAGTGATTCCTGTCCTTTCAGACATCAAACGACAAGGAGAAAAAGAACAGGAAGACAGAAAGCCAGTGATTCCTGTCCTTTCAGACATCAAACGACAAGGAGAAACAGAACAGGAAGACAGAAAGCCAGTGATTCCTGTCCTTTCAGACATCAAACGACAAGGAGAAACAGAACAGGAAGACAGAAAGCCAGTGATTCCTGTCCTTTCAGACATCAAACGACAAGGAGAAAAAGAACAGGAAGACAGAAAACCAGTGATTCCTGTCCTTTGAGACATCAAACGACAAGGAGAAACAGAACAGGAAGACAGAAAGCCAGTGATTCCTGTCCTTTCAGACATCAAACGACAAGGAGAAAAAGAACAGGAAGACAGAAAGCCAGTGATTCCTGTCCTTTCAGACATCAAACTACAAGGAGAAACAGAACAGGAAGACAGAAAGCCAGTGATTCCTGTCCTTTCAGACATCAAACGACAAGGAGAAAAAGAACAGGAAGACAGAAAGCCAGTGATTCCTGTCCTTTCAGACATCAAACGACAAGGAGAAAAAGAACAGGAAGACAGAAAGCCAGTGATTCCTGTCCTTTCAGACATCAAACGACAAGGAGAAAAAGAACAGGAAGACAGAAAGCCAGTGATTCCTGTCCTTTCAGACATCAAACGACAAGGAGAAACAGAACAGGAAGACAGAAAGCCAGTGATTCCTGTCCTTTCAGACATCAAACGACAAGGAGAAACAGAACAGGAAGACAGAAAGCCAGTGATTCCTGTCCTTTCAGACATCAAACGACAAGGAGAAACAGAACAGGAAGACAGAAAGCCAGTGATTCTTGTCCTTTCAGACATCAAACGACAAGGAGAAAAAGAACAGGAAGACAGAAAGCCAGTGATTCCTGTCCTTTCAGACATCAAACGACAAGGAGAAACAGAACAGGAAGACAGAAAGCCAGTGATTCCTGTCCTTTCAGACATCAAACGAGAAGGAGAAACAGAACAGGAAGACAGAAAGCCAGTGATTCCTGTCCTTTCAGACATCAAACGACAAGGAGAAACAGAACAGGAAGACAGAAAGCCAGTGATTCCTGTCCTTTCAGACATCAAACGACAAGGAGAAAAATAACAGGAAGACAGAAAGCCAGTGATTCCTGTCCTTTCAGACATCAAACGACAAGGAGAAACAGAACAGGAAGACAGAAAGCCAGTGATTCCTGTCCTTTCAGACATCAAACGACAAGGAGAAACAGAACAGGAAGACAGAAAGCCAGTGATTCCTGTCCTTTCAGACATCAAACGACAAGGAGAAAAAGAACAGGAAGACAGAAATCCAGTGATTCCTGTCCTTTCAGACATCAAACGACAAGGAGAAACAGAACAGGAAGACAGAAAGCCAGTGATTCCTGTCCTTTCAGACATCAAACGACAAGGAGAAACAGAACAGGAAGACAGAAAGCCAGTGATTCCTGTCCTTTCAGACATCAAACGACAAGGAGAAAAAGAACAGGAAGACAGAAAGCCAGTGATTCCTGTCCTTTCAGACATCAAACGACAAGGAGAAACAGAACAGGAAGACAGAAAGCCAGTGATTCCTGTCCTTTCAGACATCAAACGACAAGGAGAAAAAGAACAGGAAGACAGAAAGCCAGTGATTCCTGTCCTTTCAGACATCAAACGACAAGGAGAAAAAGAACAGGAAGACAGAAAGCCAGTGATTCCTGTCCTTTCAGACATCAAACGACAAGGAGAAACAGAACAGGAAGACAGAAAGCCAGTGATTCCTGTCCTTTCAGACATCAAACGACAAGGAGAAACAGAACAGGAAGACAGAAAGCCAGTGATTCCTGTCCTTTCAGACATCAAACGACAAGGAGAAACAGAACAGGAAGACAGAAAGCCAGTGATTCCTGTCCTTACAGACATCAAACGACAAGGAGAAAAAGAACAGGAAGACAGAAAGCCAGTGATTCCTGTCCTTTCAGACATCAAACGACAAGGAGAAACAGAACAGGAAGACAGAAAGCCAGTGATTCCTGTCCTTTCAGACATCAAACGACAAGGAGAAACAGAACAGGAAGACAGAAAGCCAGTGATTCCTGTCCTTTCAGACATCAAACGACAAGGAGAAACAGAACAGGCAGACAGAAAGCAAGTGATTCCTGTCCTTTCAGACATCAAACGACAAGGAGAAAAAGAACAGGAAGACAGAAAGCCAGTGATTCCTGTCCTTTCAGACATCAAACGACAAGGAGAAACAGAACAGGAAGACAGAAAGCCAGTGATTCCTGTCCTTTCAGACATCAAACGACAAGGAGAAACAGAACAGGAAGACAGAAAGCCAGTGATTCCTGTCCTTTCAGACATCAAACGACAAGGAGAAAGAGAACAGGAGGACAGAAAGCCAGTGATTCCTGTCCTTTCAGACATCAAACGACAAGGAGAGACAGAACAGGAAGACAGAAAGCCAGTGATTCCTGTCCTTTCAGACATCAAACGACAAGGAGAAAAAGAACAGGAAGACAGAAAGCCAGTGATTCCTGTCCTTTCAGACATCAAACGAAAAGGAAAAACAGAACAGGAAGACAGAAAGCCAGTGATTCCTGTCCTTCCAGACATCAAACGACAAGGAGAAAAAGAACAGGAAGACAGAAAGCCAGTGATTCCTGTCCTTACAGACGCGATACGACAAGAAGAAAAAAAAGAAGACAAGAGAGCCGTTTTGTGTCTAAAAGGACACGACATGTACCAATGTAAGCAATTAGCAAGCTTATTTATTGTGTAAAGAGTTTAATATAGTACACTGTCACTGTTTGTGTATGTTATTTGAGCCTACTGTTCAGTTATCCATGAATGAATAGTTTCAGGAAAAAGTAGATGCTTCAGTATACATCTCTATTTAGAGAGCGCAACATAATAAACAAAAAAATTAATTTTTGCGCATTTTTTTTGTGTTTTAAGAAGTACAGGAATTGTATTTCATTCATTTCAGGAAGTCGCAGTGACCAAATGGATACCCACTGTCAGGTAAAGGTTCAGGCAGCTCGACTGTGCATCCATCATGCAACGATACAGCACCATTGCTACCCACACAGCCAATCTCATCCAGTGTTTTTATGGAAAGAAAATGCTATATGCAGTACCGCTCTCTGTCTGCAAACGCCTTACTGAGCTGTACGTCGTCAACTGCGCGCTCAGTCCCCGACCTCTTTTCAACCTCCTCTGTAAATCAATGCCTCTGGCAATCTGCGCTCTTCGAAGAGAGACCACTCCAGCCGGGTGAGCAGAGTAATATTAAGAAACAGGATAACTGCAGCTCGTGCAGGGCAAGGGATAACTAGGTATAACTTTCTTCAGCAGTAGACATAGGCTGATTATATTCTGTAGTTTTTGTGCAGTGAGAAGGTTTGAAAATATGTAGGGGAAACAAAATTTTATAGCTTGTATTGTTCATGGTTGCATATAGTGTCGTTGGATTAGCCTTAGAACTATGTTTGCTGCTGCTTTTTCGGGCCGCATGCGAGGGAACTGTTTTATCGCCTTGCATGTCTGTCTGCCTCTTAGTGATGGCTTTGTGACCGTACCCTTCCGCGTTTATTACTTTGAGCTGCGCACGCGTTGTCATGCCGCCTCGTGGGAAACCAGACATAACGTGTGTTTGAGGCGGCACCGGAGAGAAAGTGGGAGGGAGGTATTTGTTGATATATATCTGGAGTCCACTTTCTATTGGCTAATGAAGCACGAGATTTGCAAGGTTGACATATCGTATACAATGTGGGTTAAGAACTTAGTAGAGTTTCTTTGGACAAGTTCGGAAAATCTACGTGTAATCTGCACGCCCCCTTTTTGAAGCCTTAATTAAAGGGAAAAAAGGGCGAAATTTACACAAGTAAATATCCTGAATTTCTTCAAATAAAAGGGTGTACCTTGTGGACCACAGCCATTCTGCACTTAGCTTTTAGCTTTTCGTGTTTTTTGCTGCAGCCAGCAGAAATTGAAGCAAAAGCTATGAAAAACGAAGAGAATGTGAACAGGGCACCAACAAACTAGTGGCGATCCCATACATCCACTGTTTTCCGTAGTGTTTAAATGGCTGCCAGCAAGCCTGGCACACTGGCAAGCTGAACGGGCACCACATTTTATCAAAAAATATTGCATTATGGATGATGCAAGCTTTAAAGTAACAAGCTGCTTAGTACAAACTGCTGCAATTACCCACCTAAATTGTAAACTTCTTTTTCACTGCAGGGTCTAATGCCAATCACACCTTGTGTACTCTACTGTGGCGAGTCCATTGAAGACGCAGACTACTTTTACCTCGTCGTGGAACGCAAGCGCCCGTTTTCCACGTGCAATGCAGAAGGGGGACTAATTGTTTTGCTTGGAGCGTACTGGCTTTTCAACTTGCGTTATTCAAGTGACGCATTTAACACGGTAATTGTCTCGGAACGCCTGAGCCTAAAGATGAACGTGACAGCACCCCGAACAGTTGTCATGAAGTTTCTTTTAAACAAATTTGTAACAAAGCGTTCAGTGGTAAATGCTGGCTTCCAAGAAGCTTATTGCAAGAAACAGAAACCAAGTTCTAGCTTCTTTGGCATCATCTAAGAGGGTCAGCCAACTGAGCTGTTTGGTGTTAATGAATTTTTGTGAGCTCTACAGATGCCTTGTCTCAGTGACACTTTTTATAGCTTTTTTCTAAACCCATCACTACATCCATTTCTGCACAGTGGCTGAGCAACTTGGTATAAAGCGTAAGCAGAGTACTATCTTCAAGCATGCTTTTGGGGTGCAAGCTTGGAAAGTGTTTTACGTTTCTGTACAGGTATCAAAATTCATTCCATGTGGTTCTGTGAGAAACATTCTTCATATTCGCCCATTTTTACACTCCAGTAAGCAGGATGTTGCTGAAAGCCGACTTGGGAGTAAGGAGCGGAGGATGTCCGATTATGATCTTGCCTGTGAAATGAAAGTAGGTTGCCGCATTTATTTTCCACCTATACGGTTCAGTTATGTGTGCTTTTGTTTTCATTTTTAACTTTGCAACACTTCACAGTTGCAATTTTTTCGTCGGCAGGACTCGTGGGCCAAAGTGTCACTGGCACTGCCTCTAACAGGACGAAAGCTGATCCAAAGCCTCCGTTGGACTCAATGAACCTCAAAACCTTCAGTGATATGTGTGCAGCAGCATTGCTCTTGTATTCAAGAACTGCTGAACTGGATATACCATGCGTTCTCAACCTAGCTAGCATAGCTGCACTCGGAGCACAGGAACCTCTCTCTGCCTTTGGGCGATGTTTGCTGCGAATAAGAGCTGCAGCTACTCTTAGCTGTGGCCGAACCTGCACAATGAAAACGACCTTGTTTTTTTAAGATACAAAATGTGTGCCTCAATGCATTGATAATGGCTGGCCCAAGTGCTGAGATGACTAACTGAATGGTAAACATTCGCTAATTCAATCTGAGCACATGCGGCATATTTAAGTGAGCCTCAGATTAAGACAACCTTGGTTCCACTCAGTCATATGTTTATAAGGTGGCATACATTTTTTTGTTACTGATACAGCCCCCAAAGTCCACCATCGGAGAAATTCTACCAGAGTGTAAAATCGCAAGAAAGGCACCAAGAGCTTCTAAAAGTTGGAAGAAACAAATATGATCATCCAGTCACAGCAGGTTAACATAAGAATGGCCATTAGAGAAAGTTTGCTTTCATACCAGTTTCTCCACATCAAGAAACTGGGAAAGGGAAAGTACTGCGCCATTTCCTCAAAAACCAATTTACTATTTTTTACACAACCACAATAGCTTTGTCAAAAGCACTTTGTTGGTTTGAGATGCAACACCTTCCCATCGACTACGGTGTGTGTGCAGCGATGTCATTGATCTCCTTTCTCATGATTCTTGGTACGCCGATGACATCGCTATCCTACATTCTTGTGTCCACCAAGCCTTTTGGTTCTGGCACACCATTCCTGTGGACTGGGGAATCGTGCAGCATCGATGATACATTTCGTGAGAATTTCCTTTAGTTCGTCTATGCTAAGTGTCTCAGCGAAAATGCTTTGTAAACTGGCTTTTTCGCTGAATAATGCCCAGTCAGCTAAATGGAGCTTCCATCGTCATGGTTTAGTTGGGAGGATGGCAGGTGAGGATGGCAGGTGAGGATGATAGGCTAATAAAAACTGGTAGGTGATCACTCCCATACGGGTTGTCTAAAACATCCCATTTAAAATCATGAAAAACAGATGGTGAACTAAAAGACAAGTCTAAACAGCTCATTCTTCCAGACGATGGGGAATAGTACCTGGCCTTTTCTGTATTTAAAAGACACATATTATTTGTGAGAATAACGAACAACGGGGCAAGCCCAGCCACGGGGAGCTCTGGCCTCGTGACGAACGAGGAAGACAACAGCGGCGGACGCCAATAGCCGGAGCAGCGCCGGACACAGCCAATGAGGTCGTGTAGAGGAACCGCAACCGGGGACCAAGCATCCCGGCGTCTACGCAGCACCTATCGTGAACCCCAGCGTGCCGAGGCCACATGCGACCGTGGTGTCGTTGCCAAAGTTCAGCGTCGAAATGCTTCTACTCAGACTTGAATAAATCAAGCGAGACGGCTGTCTTTGCCGGCAAGTTTCCAGAATAAAATCTTCGATCATCTGACCCCTAGCGTCACAGCGTTCGCTGCCCCAAAAAGGGGAGTGAGCGTTAAAATCCCCGACTACAAGATATGGTTCTGGCAGTTCATTGATGAGTTCCTGTAGGTCACGAACTGTTAATGTTATATGTGGAGGAAGATATACAGAACAGATAGTTATAGTTTTGTAGCTGACAATGCTGACCGCAACTGCCTCCAGTTTTGTTTTGAGTCTGATCTCTTGAGCAGGGACGCCGCGTTGAACGACATTCGCGACGCCTCCTGAGAGTCTATTTGCCTGCTCGCGATCTCGTCTAAATGTTTTATAATGTGTCAGGATATTCATGTGTTGTGGACCAAGATTTGTTTCCTGTAGACATAAAGCTACAGGCAACATTGACGCCAAAATATCTGTTATATCATTTTAATTCCTCAAAAGTCCTCTACAGTTCCACTGAACCCGAAAAGCCATGTTTATGTTTGGGGTAGGAACAATAAAGGGTTTACTTATTTTCTGGGCCCGTTATGAGGGCCCTATCCTTCTTTCGCTCAAGGGAACTGTTCCGCCACTGCAAAGCAGGTGGGCTTGAAGTGTCACTGACAGCAGGTGGCTCGACAGGGTACCAAGACAGGCAATCAGTGTCTTGATGGAGACGTCCAGACTTGTACACGACAGTGTACGAATACTCCTGAAGGCGTACCGCCCAACGGACAAGATCAATGGAAGAAAAGTATTGAGATCCGTGGAGGCAGACAAGAAAATGGCTGAAAATCAGGGTGACCCCGAACAAGAAGTTGCAAATTTTTTTTACGAGTTTGCCCTTGATCTCAAAGAGAATAGAACCTATTCGACAACAAAGTCACATACTGTCGTGGATGCTAACCGTTGTGGAGACAACCCTGCACATGCTTTTTTTTACGAGTTTGCCCTTGCTCTCGAAGAGAATAGAACCTATTCGTGGATGCTCACAGTCGTGGAGACAACCATGCTCATGCTCCGTCTACAAACAGGACAACAGGATGTAGACATAAAGCCGGTGATTCCTGTCTTTTCAAACATGAAACAAGGAGAAAAACAAGAAGACAGAAAGCGAGCGATTCCCGTCCTTCCAGACCCAAAACAACAAGACGAAGAAAAAAAAGAAGACAAGAGAGCCGTTTTGTATCTAAAAGGACACGAAATGTACCAATGTAAGCAATTAGCAAGCTTATTTATTGTGTAAAAGAGTTTCATATAGTACACTGTCACTGTTTGTGTATGTTATTTGAACCTACTGTTCAGTTATCCATGAATGAATAGTTTCAGGAAAAAGTAGATGCTTCAGTATACATCTCTATTTAGAGAGAGCAACATAATAAACAAAAAATAAATTTCTGCGCATTTTTTTGTGTTTTAAGAAGTACAGGAATTGTATTTCATTCATTTCAGGAAGTCGCAGTGACCAAATGGATACCCACTGTCAGGTAAAGGTTCAGGCAGCTCGACTGTGCATCCATCATGCAACGATACAGCACCATTGCTACCCACACAGCCAATCTCATCCAGTGTTTTTATGGAAAGAAAATGCTATATGCAGTACCGCTCTCTGTCTGCAAACGCCTTACTGAGCTGTACGTCGTCAACTGCGCGCTCAGTCCCCGACCTCTTTCCAACCTCCTCTGTAAATCAATGCCTCTGGCAATCTGCGCTCTTCGAAGAGAGACCACTCCAGCCGGGTGAGCAGAGTAATATTAAGAAACAGGATAACTGCAGCTCGTGCAGGGCAAGGGATAACTAGGTATAACTTTCTTCAGCAGTAGACATAGGCTGATTATATTCTGTAGTTTTTGTGCAGTGAGAAGGTTTGAAAATATGTAGGGGAAACAAATTTTTATAGCTTGTATTGTTCATGGTTGCATATAGTGTCGTTGGATTAGCCTTAGAACTTTGTGCAAACTGTGGCAATTGGATTGTGCTTAAGATGCCAAAGTTTGGTGTAGTGACAGGATTTCTGTGTAAAATGCTTCGGCAATGTTCCAGCCTCTCGACAACTTCAATTTCCTTATCAATAAAGATGGAGGCATGAGGCCAAGCATTCAAACTGTGCTAAGCTTAGTTCTCAGGGATAGTCTTGGCATAAAAAGAAAAGAGATGCTGCTGACAGTCTGAGGCATCAACCCTTTTCTGCGCCCCTTATTATCCGGATTTATAAGAAAAAACTCTGATATTTTGAGCTCTGTGCTCTGGAAGCCCACCAGGATGCATGGAGGTGCACGCAAGGCAGGCTTCCGAAAAGTGGCAAAACCACGTTGCCACGCGCGGCTTTGAAAGGTGAGTGAGTGGTGTAAGAGAGTGAGTAATTCATTTGTAAATTTCTTCCAGTAAGAAAAGTAGCCGTTTACCCGCTTGCTCGCACATGCGGCCGCTTTCACGTACTAGCAGCTGCAAAAGAAAATTTTTAGTAACCTCTGGAGCGTGCACTGCGCCAGAATCCGAAACCGTCGAACTGTTACCTGCTATGTTTGCTGCTGCTTTTTCGGGCCGCATGCGAGGGAACTGTTTTATCGCCTTGCATCTCTGTCTGCCTCTTAGTGATGGCTTTGTGACCGTACCCTTCCGCGTTTATTGCTTTGAGCTGCGCACGCGTTGTCATGCCGCCTCGTGGGAAACCAGACATAACGTGTGTTTGAGGTGGCACCGGAGAGAAAGTGGGAGGGAGGTCTTTGTTGATATATATCTGGAGTCCACTTTCTATTGGCTAATGAAGCACGAGATTTGCAATGTTGACATATCGTATACAATGTGGGTTAAGAACTTAGTAGAGTTTCTTTGGACAAGTTCGGAAAATCTACGTGTAATCTGCACGCCCCTTTTTTGAAGCCTTAATTCAAGGGAAAAAAGGGCGAAATTTACACAAGTAAATATCCTGAATTTCTTCAAATAAAAGGGTGTACCTAGTGGACCACAGCCATTCTGCACTTAGCTTTTAGCTTTTGGTGTTTTTTGCTGCAGCCAGCAGAAATTGAAGCAAAAGCTATGAAAAACGAAGAGAATGTGAACAGGGCACCAACAAACTAGTGGCGATCCCATACATCCACTGTTTTCCGTAGTGTTTAAATGGCTGCCAGCAAGCCTAGCACACTGGCAAGCTGAACGGGCACCACATTTTATCAAAAAATATTGCATTATGGATGATGCAAGCTTTAAAGTAACAAGCTGCTTAGTACAAACTGCTGCAATTACCCACCTAAATTGTAAACTTCTTTTTCACTGCAGGGTCTAATGCCAATCACACCTTGTGTACTCTACTGTGGCGAGTCCATTGAAGACGCAGACTACTTTTACCTCGTCGTGGAACGCAAGCACCTGTTTTCTACGTGCAATGCAGGAGGACTAATTGTTTTGCTTGGAGCGCACTGGCTTTTCAACTTGCGTTACTCAAGTGACGCATTTAACACGGTAATTGTCTCGGAACGCCTGAGCCTAAAGATGAACGTGACAGCACCCCGAACAGTTGTCATGAAGTTTCTTTTAAACAAATTTGTAACAAAGCGTTCAGTGGTAAATGTTGGCTTCCATGAAGCTTATTGCAAGAAACAGAAACCAAGTTCTAGCTTCTTTGGCATCATCTAAGAGGGCCAGCCAGCTCAGCTGTTTGGTGTTAATGAATTTTTGTGAGCTCTACAGATGCCTTGTCTCAGTGACACTTTTTATAGCTTTTTTCTAAACCCATCACTACATCCATTTCTGCACAGTGGCTGAGCAACTTGGTATAAAGCGTAAACAGAGTACTATCTCCAAGCATGCTTTTGGGGTGCAAGCTTGGAAAGTGTTTTACGTTTCTGTACAGGTATCAAAATTCATTCCATGTGGTTCTGTGAGAAACATTCTTCATATTCGCCCATTTTTACAATCCAGTAAGCAGGATGTTGCTGAAAGCCGACTTGGGAGTAAGGAGAGCAGGATGTCCGATTATGTTCTTGCCTGTGAAATGAAAGTAGGTTGCCGCATTTATTTTGCACCTATACGGTTCTGTTATGTGTGCTTTTGTTTTCATTTTTAACTTTGCAACACTTCACAGTTGCAATTTTTTCGTCGGCAGGACTCGTGGGCCAAAGTGTCACTGGCACTGCCTCTAACAGGACGAAAGCTGATCCAAAGCCTCCGTTGGACTCAATGAACCTCAAAACCTTCAGTGATATGTGTGCAGCAGCATTGCTCTTGTATTCAAGAACTGCTGAACTGGATATACCATGCGTTCTCAACCTAGCTAGCATAGCTGCACTCGGAGCACAGGAACCTCTTTCTGCCTTTGGGCGATGTTTGCTGCGAATAAGAGCTGCAGCTACTCTTAGCTGTGGCCGAACCTGCACAATGAAAATGACCTTGTTTTTTTAAGATACAAAATGTGTGCCTCAATGCATTGATAATGGCTGGCCCAAGTGCTGAGATGACTAACTGAATGGTAAACATTCGCTAATTCAATCTGAGCACATGCGGCATATTTAAGTGAGCCTCAGATTAAGACAACCTTGGTTCCACTCAGTCATATGTTTATAAGGTGGCATACATTTTTTTGTTACTGATACAGCCCCCAAAGTCCACCATCGGAGAAATTCTACCAGAGTGTAAAATCGCAAGAAAGGCACCAAGAGCTTCTAAAAGTTGGAAGAAACAAATATGATCATCCAGTCACAGCAGGTTAACATAAGAATGGCCATTAGAGAAAGTTTGCTTTCATACCAGTTTCTCCACATCAAGAAACTGGGAAAGGGAAAGTACTGCGCCATTTCCTCAAAAACCAATTTACTATTTTTTACACAACCACAATAGCTTTGTCGAAAGCACTTTGTTGGTTTGAGATGCAACACCTTCCCATCGACTACGGTGTGTGTGCAGCGATGTCATTGATCTCCTTTCTCATGATTCTTGGTACGCCGATGACATCGCTATCCTACATTCTTGTGTCCACCAAGCCTTTTGGTTCTGGCACACCATTCCTGTGGACTGGGGAATCGTGCAGCATCGATGATACATTTCGTGAGAATTTCATTTAGTTCGTCTACGCTAAGTGTCTCAGCGAAAATGCTTTGTAAACTGGCTTTTTCGCTGAATAATGCCCAGTCAGCTAAATGGAGCTTCCATCGTCATGGTTTAGTTGGGAGGATGGCAGGTGAGGATGGCAGGTGAGGATGATAGGCTAATAAAAACTGGTAGGTGATCACTCCCATACGGGTTGTCTAAAACATCCCATTTAAAATCATGAAAAACAGATGGTGAACTAAAAGACAAGTCTAAACAGCTCATTCTTCCAGACGATGGGGAATAGTACCTGGCCTTTTCTGTATTTAAAAGACACATATTATTTGTGAGAATAACGAACAACGGGGCAAGCCCAGCCACGGGGAGCTCTGGCCTCGTGACGAACGAGGAAGACAACAGCGGCGGACGCCAACAGCCGGAGCAGCGCCGGACACAGCCAATGAGGTCGTGTAGAGGAACCGCAACCGGGGACCAAGCATCCCGGCGTCTACGCAGCACCTATCGTGAACCCCAGCGTGCCGAGGCCACATGCGACCGTGGTGTCGTTGCAAAAGTTCAGCGTCGAAATGCTTCTACTCAGACTTGAATAAATCAAGCGAGACGGCTGTCTTTGCCGGCAAGTTTCCAGAATAAAATCTTCGATCATCTGACCCCTAGCGTCACAGCGTTCGCTGCCCCAAAAAGGGGAGTGAGCGTTAAAATCCCCGACTACAAGATATGGTTCTGGCAGTTCATTGATGAGTTCCTGTAGGTCACGAACTGTTAATGTTATATGTGGAGGAAGATATACAGAACAGATAGTTATAGTTTTGTAGCTGACAATGCTGACCGCAACTGCCTCCAGTTTTGTTTTGAGTCTGATCTCTTGAGCAGGGACGCCGCGTTGAACGACAATCGCGACGCCTCCTGAGAGTCTATTTGCCTGCTCGCGATCTCGTCTAAATGTTTTATAATGTGTCAGGATATTCATGTGTTGTGGACCAAGATTTGTTTCCTGTAGACATAAAGCTACAGGCAACATTGACGCTAAAATATCTGTTATATCATTTTAATTCCTCAAAAGTCCTCTACAGTTCCACTGAACCCGAAAAGCCATGTTTATGTTTGGGGTAGGAACAATAAAGGGTTTACTTATTTTCTGGGCCCGTTATGAGGGCCCTATCCTTCTTTCGCTCAAGGGAGCTGTTCCGCCACTGCAAAGCAGGTGGGCTTGAAGTGTCACTGACAGCAGGTGGCTCGACAGGGTACCAAGACAGGCAATCAGTGTCTTGATGGAGACGTCCAGACTTGTACACGACAGTGTACGAATACTCCTGAAGGCGTACCGCCCAACGGACAAGATCAATGGAAGAAAAGTATTGAGATCCGTGGAGGCAGACAAGAAAATGGCTGAAAATCAGGGTGACCCCGAACAAGAAGTTGCAAATTTTTTTTACGAGTTTGCCCTAGATCTCAAAGAGAATAGAACCTATTCGACAACAAAGCCACATACTGTCGTGGATGCTAACCGTTGTGGAGACAACCCTGCACATGCTTTTTTTTACGAGTTTGCCCTTGCTCTCGAAGAGAATAGAACCTATTCGTGGATGCTCACAGTCATGGAGACAACCATGCTCATGCTCCGTCTACAAACAGGACAACAGGATGTAGACATAAAGCCATAAAGCCGGTGATTCCTGTCTTTTCAAACATGAAACAAGGAGAAAAACAAGAAGACAGAAAGCGAGCGATTCCCGTCCTTCCAGACCCAAAACAACAAGACGAAGAAAAAAAGAAGACAAGAGAGCCGTTTTGTATCTAAAAGGACACGAAATGTACCAATGTAAGCAATTAGCAAGCTTATTTATTGTGTAAAAGAGTTTCATATAGTACACTGTCACTGTTTGTGTATGTTATTTGAACCTACTGTTCAGTTATCCATGAATGAATAGTTTCAGGAAAAAGTAGATGCTTCAGTATACATCTCTATTTGTTATGTTATGTTATGTTAGGTTTAATGGCACATAGGCAGCTAAGGCCATCATGCGCCAAACACAAGGTATAATAATTTCTGTGCGATTTAATAAAAATGTGAAAAGGTGATCAGTGGTGTAAAGGGCCTAAAAAATTACCTATCTACTAATAACAGAGAGAAAAAGATTTAAGAATTGCTAAAGGTAAAAGCTTTAAAAAGGTCAGGTAGCCTCAGCAGCCATCCTTGGCTGGGCGAGGAGGTCGAGGAACCCGACCAATCAAATAAAAGCCTCAGCCCTTTCTTCACGGGTGAGGAAATGACTGAGGGACATCATGTGAAGCTGTGGGTCATGATTTATATTTTGTTGAGAAAACCTGCTTCAGTTAAAAATTTAAAAACACAAGATATGTCCACAATTGCATTATCGCCTATGAGTAGCGCTGGGTGGAAAGGAATGGTTTGCGTGTAAAACAGAGAAAAGCACTTTTTCCTTAGTTTTTCGTGTTTAGAACATGAAAATAAAATGTGGTTAACTGTAAGTTCACCTCCACATGCACAAACTGGTTTATCTTGTTTCGTGAGCAGAAAGTTGTGTGTAAGGTGCGTGTGACCTATACGGAGACGGCAGATAATCACTTCTTTGAAACGTTCTTGGTGTACACATGACTTCCATTCTCCTAAAACAGGTTTTACCAAATGTAGTTTATTGTTTATTTCACTATTCCAAGCAGATTGCCATTTTTGCCTTGCGTTAAGATTTACTAAGTTTATGCAGTCTCGATGCGGCACATTTACTTTTTTTATTTGCTTGTCACGTGCTTGGGCAGCGCATAAATCTGCTCTCTCATTGCCTTCTATTCCTACATGACTCGGGACCCAACATAGTTTTATGTTGTGTCCTTTAGCTGTGGATGTTACTATGTTGTGTATGATGTCACCGAGTAGAGGAGTGATAGCATTTCGAGAGTGGAGAGCTGTAAGCACACTTAAGGAGTCTGTATAAATGATACCGTTCTTGACGTTCTCGTTTACTATTTTTTCTATGGCAACATATACGGCGTAACATTCGGCAGTGAAAACAGATGCACACTGCGGAAGTCTTACTGTTTCCTCCCAATTACCTCGTACTACCGCGCTTCCTACATAATTATCTGTTTTTGAACCATCAGTATAAAATTCTGAAAAGCTACTGTATTTTTCTTTCAGTGCAAGAAATTCTTGTATGATATGCTGTTGTGGAGTTTTCTTTTTACGGAACTGTGTAAGTGTGAAGTCGCAGATTACAGGAAAATTGTACCATGGAGGTAGTGGGTCTCGTCTTCGGGAAACGTCAGGTAGTGTGTCCTGCATATCGAGATTTTGGCACATCTCTTCAAAACGCAAGAGCAGTGGCCTGGTAGCTTGAGGTTTGTTTGCAAATATTATTCTAGAAGGAGATTTTGTTACAACTGGATAGCAGATGTGTTTTGGTAGTGACCGTATTTTAAGGACATATGCACACGTTAGAGTGGTTCTTCTAATTTCTAGTGAGGGTTCATTTGTTTCTACATAGAGGCTTACTATGGGGGATGTCCTGTATGCACCGCATGAGAGGCGCAAGCCTGAGTTATGTACTGAATCTAATTTTTTTAGGTAAGATGGTCTTGCTGAGCCGTACACAATGCACCCATAATCCAAGGATGAACGTACCAACGAGCGATATATGTGCAGAAGACATGTTCTATCAGACCCCCAATGTTTCCTTGAGAGTACTTTGAGTATGTTTAAAGATTGCGAGGCTTTCTTTTTTAGTGTGTTTATGTGCGGTAGGAATGTAAGTCTTTTGTCGAATGTTATGCCTAAAAATTTATGTTCTCCTTTTACTGGCAGTATAGTTCTGTTCAAATTTAGGGTAGGGTCATTCTGCAAGCCTCTTTTTAGTGAGAAAAGAATCGCTACTGTTTTCTGTGGGGAAAACTTAAAACCATTTCTATCTGCCCATATCACTAGTCTGTTTAATGTTAGTTGTATTTGCCTCTCACAGGTTGATAAGCTGGAGGATGTACATGCAATCTGAAGGTCATCGACATAGACTGAATACATAATGGACTTTGGAATGAAGTTTGCTAGCGAATTCATTTTTATGACGAAGAGTGTAGTGCTTAGAATGCATCCTTGCGGTACTCCATTTTCTTGAATGAAGTTCCTCGAAAGTGTTGAACCCAGGCGTACCTGAAATGAACGGTCGGACAGAAAATCTTTCAGGCAGTTCAGCATCCTTCCACGGATACCTAGATCTGCTAGGTCGCGGAGAATGCCAAACCTCCAGGTAGTGTCGTAAGCTTTTTCCATATCAAAGAAGACTGCCAAACAGTGTTGTTTATGAATGAAAGCTTCTCGTACTGTGTTTTCAAGGCGGACAAGATGGTCAGTTGTTGAGTGCGCTTTTTTAAATCCACATTGGTGGACGTCCAGAAGTTCACGGGATTCGAGGATGAACATTAATCTAGTATTCAATACGCTTTCAAAACATTTTGCAAGACAACTTGTGAGTGCTATAGGCCTGTAACTATCAGGGGAGGTTGATGGTTTTCCATGTTTCAGGAGAGGGACAATTATTGCTTTTTTCCAGGTGTCCGGTATTTTTCCTGATACCCATATTTTATTAAAAAATCTTAAAAGTGCCTCTATGGCAGGTTCCGAGAGATGAGCTAGCATTTCATAATGTATTTCGTCTGGGCCGGGTGCAGTCATTTTACCGGCGGACAGTACTTTATGGATTTCCTGAAGAGTAATTGGGTTATTGTAAGGCTCCTTGGTACTGCTGTTAGTTGGGAGTCTTTGTTTTTCGGCTGTGTTCTTATACTTTAAGAATGACTGTGTATAATGCGAGGAACTGGAAATTGTAGAGAAATGTTCTCCTAGTATGTCTGCTTGTTCACCGATGCTTGTTTGGGTACCAGGGGGTGTCAGAAAAGGAATTGTGAATGGAGAGAAGCTGCCATTTAGTTTACGAACTTGCTCCCACATTTTTTTGGAAGTGATTGTACTATTTATGGATGATATATAATTCTGCCAGGAAGTTTTCTCAGCAGCGCGACGTACGTGACGTGATTTTGCTCTCGCCTTTTTAAAATTGATAAGATTTTCTTGTGTTGGGTATCGTCGAAAAATTCCCCAGGCTTTATTTCGTTTCTTTTTAGCTTCTTTACATTCTTGTGTATACCAGAACTTGTGGTTTTGTCTTACCAATCCCGAGGACTGAGGAATCGCTAGGCGCGCAGCAGCTATGATACAGGTTGTGAAGATTTCATTCAGTTCGTCAACGCTAAGGCTATCGGAGTATATATTATCCAGGCTGGCCTTTTCTCGAAAGAGTGACCAGTCGGCTAAGTGTAGTTTCCAACGGCGAGGTTTACTTTGGATGATTAAAGGTGACGATGGTATGCTGATAATTACTGGCAAATGGTCACTTCCATAAGGGTTGTCCAGGACTTCCCATTTAAAAACTGTAAAAACTGATGGTGAACTAAAAGATAAATCTAAGGGGCTAGTTTTTCCAGTACTTGGAGAGCAATAGGTGTGCTTTCCTGTATTGAGTAGGCACACATTGTTGCACAGTATAAAATCTTCTAAAATGCGACCTCTAGTATCAGTTTGATCACTTCCCCAGAAGGAGGAGTGGGCATTAAAATCTCCGACTAAAAGATATGGCTCTGGTAGTTGTTTTAAAAGTTCTTCCATGTCCTCAAGTGTTACTGTTATATGTGGTTCAAGATAGATGGAACATATTGTGATCGTTTTAAAATGAAGAACGGTGACTGCAACAGCTTCATATTTAGTCTGAAGTTTGACTTCGCGAGCTGGAACACCACTCTGAACAACGATAGCAGCGCCTCCAGAGAGCCGACATGCTTGCTGTCGGTCGCAACGAAACACTTGATATTTTTTCAGAATGTTTTTGTGTTGCGGGCCTAAATTGGTCTCTTGTAAACAAAAAATGACTGGGGAAAGTGAAATTAAAAGATCTGTTACATCACTGTAGTTTTTTATAAGTCCTCTACAGTTCCATTGGATTAAAAAAGCCATTTTTGTTGTTTTCCTTGTTTTGTTTTTTTTTGGAAAGATTGAGCTGAAACCTAAGTTTCTGGCTTTTCGGGTCCCGTTATTCTGGCCCGTCCTTTGCGACGCTCGAGTGAGCTGTGCCGCCCGAGCGGGACGGACGTGCCAGGGGTGACATCCATCACCTCGGAGGAGGTGCTGGAAACCCGCGAGGAAACCGTGCGTGTGCGGGTTTCAGGCCTCCCACGGCGGGGAGTAGCCTGGTTGTCCGCCGACTCAAGGGACGGCTGGACCTTTTTGGGAGACGACAGGGCAGCTTTCGCTGTCCCTGCCTGGGGCGTTGATGGCGCTGCCTGTGTCCCGGTAAACGAGACTTGGGCAGGCGCCTGATTGCGGTGTGATGCACCGCCCCTGCGCACCACATCCGCGAAGTTTGTCCTAGCTGTGAAGGCGAATGGATTAGACTGTGAAAATCGTTTACGTGCTTCTTTGAATGAAATGTTTTCTTTTGTTTTCAATGTTATGATTTCCTTTTCCATCTTCCATGATGGGCAAGACCTAGAATACGCTGGGTGTTCGCCTTCGCAGTTTGTGCAGTGTGGTGATGCTTGACAGTTCTCGGATTTATGTTCTCTTGATGCACATTTTGCACATGTTTGATGGCCACGGCAACTCTGGGAGCCATGACCAAACCTCTGGCAATTAAAACACCGACGGGGGTTTGGAATGTAGGCACGAACTCGGATTTTTTCATAGCCAACTTGAATAGATTCAGGGAGTGTGCTACAGGCAAAAGTGAGTACTAAGTGTTTGGTTGCTATTTCCTTGTCATCTTTTCTGATTTTTATTCGGTGCACATTTACAACATCTTGGTCACTAAGACCTTCCAACATTTCCTTTTCGGTGAGCAAAAGAAGATCATTTTCAGAAATTACACCTCTGACAGTGTTCAGGGATCGGTGTGCAGTGACAGAGACTGCAACCTCCCCAAAAGACACGTTTGGCAGTTTTTCATGTTGCGTGTTATCTTTGATTTCGAGCAATAGGTCACCACTTGCTAGTTTTGTTACCCTGTAGCCGGGGCCCAAGGCATCTGACAGACTCTTAGTAACTATGAATGGGGATATCTTTCTGGCTGGTTGCTCTGTTATTTCGCTATGAATAACATGATACTTTGGGAACGTTTCTTTTCTGGTGAGGAACTGAGCTGTTGCATCGGTCCGCCCTCTTTTGAGAGGGCGATCAGGTTTTGAAAGGGGGGGAGCCATAAAAAATTGATGTTTTTCGGTCATGGTGCCAGCCACCCACCATGGAGTCCAACAAGGGGACGCGACAGGTACTTGAAAGAAAGTCCTGCCCACGCCAGCTGTACACCTTAACTATAACCTAATATGACTCAACTCAGGGTAGTTGGTCACACACGGTTAACCCTCGCCGCCAGGAAAAAGGAAAAAACAAAGAAGAGAGGAGGATACAGGAAAGTTGTAAGAAAGGAAATAGGAAAGTGAAAGGTAGAGGGGAGGACAGGAAAAGGCGACTGCCGATTTCCCCCGGTCGGGTCAGGCCGGAGGTGCCGTCTACAGGAAGCTGGGGCCAAAGTGGTGTGTTGCCTCCGCCGAGGGGCCTTAAGGGTCCAAACGCTCGGCATCGGCTCAACCACCAGGATCCCCTTTTCCCCGGACACGGCGATGCCACGCACGGCTAAGCGCGGATGCTCGGGTCCGTGGTGACGCATTGTTCACCATCATCCCCCTGAGGGGATGTCCCTGCGGATGCTCGGGTTAACCCCGTGGTGTCGCCACTCACCAACGTCTGCATGCTGCAGACGCCTCCCTGCGGGGACACATCTCTATTTAGAGAGAGCAACATAATAAACAAAAAAAAAATAAATTTCTGCGCATTTTTTGTGTTTTAAGAAGTACAGGAATTGTATTTCTTTCATTTCAGGAAGTCGTAGTGACCAAATGGCATACCCACTGTGAGGTAAAGGTTCAGGCAGCTCGACTGTGCAGCCATCATGAAACGATACAGCACCATTGCTACCCACAACGCCAATCTCATCCAGTGTTTTTATGGAAAGAAAATGCTATATGCAGTACCGCTCTCTGTCTGCAAACGCCTTACTGAGCTGTACGTCGTCAACTGCGCGCTCAGTCCCCGACCTCTTTTCAACCTCCTCTGTACATCAATGCCTCTTCTCACCCGGCTGGAGTGGTCTCTCTTCGAAGAGCGCAGATTGCCAGAGTAATATTAAGAAACAGGATAACTGCAGCTGGTGCAGGGCAAGGGATAACTAGGTCAGCAGCAGAGGCTTTCTTCAGCAGCAGACATAGGCTGATTATATTCTGTAGTTTTTGTGCAGTGAGAAGGTTTGAAAATATGTAGGGGAAACAAATTTTTATACCTTGTATTGTTCATGGTTGCATATAGTGTCGTTGGATTAGCCTCAGAACTTTGTGCAAACTGTGACAATTGGATTGTGCGTAAGATGCCAAAGTTTGGTGTAGTTACAGGATTTCTGTGCGAAATGCTTCGGCAATGTTCCAGTTTGTCGACAACTTCAATTTCCTTATCAATAAAGATGGAGGCATGAGGCCATTGAGGCAAGCATTCAAACTGTGCTAAGCTTAGTTCTCAGGGGTAGTCTTCGCATAAAAAGAAAAGACATGCTGCTGACAGTCTAAGGCATCAACCCTTTTCTGCGGCCCTTATTATCCGGATTTAAAAGAAAAACTCTCATATTTTGTGCTCTGTGCTCTGGAAGCCCACCAGGATGCATGGAAGTGCACGCAAGGCAGGCTTGCCAAGAGTGGCAAAACCACGTTGCCACGCGCGGCTTTGAAAGGCGAGTGAATGGTGTAAGAGAGTCAGTAATTCATTTATAAATTTGTTCCAGTAAGAAAAGTAGCCGTTTACCCGCTTGCTCGCACATGCGGCCGCTTTCCCGTACTAGCAGCTGAAAAAGAAAACTTTCAGTAACCTCTGGAGCGTGTATTGCGCCAGAATCCGAAACCGTCGAACTGTTACCTGCTCTGTTTGCTGCTGCTTTTTCGGGCCGCATGCGAGGGCACTGTTTTATCGCCTTGCATCTCTGTCTGCCTCTTAGTGATGGCTTTGTGACCGTACCCTTCTGCGTTTATTGCTTTGAGCTGCGCACGCGTTGTCATGCCGTCTCGTGGGAAACTAGACATAACGTTTGAGGCGGGCACCAGAGAGAAAGTGGGAGGGAGGTATTTGTTGATATATATCTGGAGTCCACTTTCTATTGGCTAATGAGGCACGTGATTTGCAAGGTTGACATATCGTATACAATGTGGGTTAAGAACTTAGTAGAGTTTCTTTGGACAAGTTCGGAAAATCTACATGTAATCTGCACGCCCCTTTTTTGAAGCCTTAATTCAAGGGGAAAAAAAGGGGCGAAATTTACACAAGTAAATATCCTAAATTTCCTCAAATAAAAGGGAGTACGTTGTAGACCACACCCATTTTGCACTTAGCTTTTAGCTTTGGGTGTTTTTTGCTGCAGCCAGCAGAAATTTAAGCAAAAGCTATAGAAAACGAAGAGAATGTGAACAGGGCACCAACAAACTAGTGGCGATCCCATACATCCACAGTTTTCCGTAGTGCTTAAATGGCTGCCAGCGAGCCTGGCGCACTGGGAAGCTGAACGGGCACCAAATTTTATAACAAAAATATTGCATTATGGATGATGCAAGCTTTAAAGTAACAAGCTACTTAGTATAAACTGCTGCAATTAATCCACCTAAATTGTAAACTTCTTTTTCACTGCAGGGTCTAATGCCAATCACACCTTGTGTACTCTACTGTGGCGAGTCCACTGAAGACGCAGACTACTTTTACCTCGTCGTGGAACGCAAGCACCCGTTTTCTACGTGGAATGCAGAAGGAGGACTAATTGTTTTGCTTGGAGCGTACTGGCTTTTCAACTTGTGTTATTCAAGTGACGCATTTAACACGGTAATTGTCTCGGAACGCCTGAGCCTAAAGATGAACGTCACAGCACCCCGAACAGTTGTCACGAAGTTTGTTTTTAAACAAATTTGTAACAAAGCGTTCAGTGGTAAATGCTGACTTCCAAGAAGCTTATTGCAAGAAACAGAAACCAAGTTCTAGCTTCTTTGGCATCATCTAAGAGGGCAAGCCAACTCAGCTGTTTGGTGTTAATAAATTTTTGTGAGTTCTACAGATGCCTTGTCTCAGTGACACTTTTTATAGCTGTTTTCTAAACCCAGCACTACATCCATTTCTGCACAGTGGCTGAGCAACTTGGTATAAAGCGTAAGCAGAGTAGTATCTCCAAGCATGCTTTTGGGGTGCAAGCTTGGAAAGTGTTTTACGTTTCTGTACAGGTATCAAAATTCACTCCATGTGGTTCTGCGAGAAACATTCTTCATATTCACCCATTTTTACAATCCAGTAAGCAGGATGTTGCTGCAAGCTGACTTGGGAGTAAGATGCAGAGGATGTCCGATTATGTTCTTGCCTGTGAAATGAAAGTAGGTTGAAGCATTTTCCATCTATACGGTTCTGTAATGTGTGCTTTTGTTTTCATCTTTAACTTTGCAACACTTCACAGTTGCAATTTTTTCGTCGGCAGGACTCATGGGCCGAAGTGTCACTGGCACTGCCTTTAACAGGACGAAAGCTGATCCAAAACCTCCGTTGGACTCAATGAAGCTCGAAACCTTCAGTGATATGTGTGCAGCAGCATTGCTCTTGTATTCAACAACTGCTGAACTGGATATACCATGCTTTCTCAACCTAACTAGCATAGCTGCACTCGGAGCACAGGAACCTCTTTTTGCCTTTGGGCGATGTTTGCTGCGAAGACGAGCTGCAGCTACTCTTAGCTGTGGCCAAACCTCCACAATGAAAATGAGCTTGTTTTTTAAGATATAAAGTGCATGCCTAAATGCATTGACAATGGCTGGCCTAAGGGCGGAGATGAGTAACTGAATGGTAAACATTCTCTAATTCAATGTGAGCACAAGCGGCATATTTAAGTGAGCCTAAGATTAAGACAACCTTGATTCCACTCAGTGATGTGTTGTTTAGAAGATGGCAAACATTTTTTTGTTACTGATACAGCCACCTAAGTCCACCATCGCAGAATTTCTACCAGAGTGTAAAATCGCAAGAAAAGCACCGAGAGCTTCTAAAAGTTGGAAGAAACAAAATAGATCATCCAGTCACAGCAGGTAAACATAAGAATGGCCATTAGAGAAAGTTTGCTTTGATACCAGTTTCTTCACATCAAGAAACTGGGAAAGGGAAAGTACTGCGTCATTTCCTCAAAAACCAATTGAACATTTTTTACACCACCACAATGGCTTTGTCAAAAGCACTTCTTTGGCTTCAGATGCAACACCTTCGTATCGACGACGGTGGGTGTGAAGTGATGTCGTTGACGCCCTTTCTGATGATTCTTGCTAACTCGCTGACATCAATCCGTGCGTCAATAACTGAGAGTAGGCACAAGCTCTGCAGTGTCGGGGCAAAGTGCAATATGTGAACATTCGTCAGCCACCCGGTCTGTCCATCCTCCTGGTTAAGTACCAGACCAAAACCACCAAAGACACTCTTTCACCAGCAGTAGAGCAGCCATGGAAGCTCCTCGCCGATGGGCTTGAGCCACGTGTTGTGCATTCCCTTTTTTTTTCTTGAGGTAGGGAGAGTGCATCTCCCACAAACGCCATTGTTTACTCGAGCCTTTGTTTTTTGTCGCCCATGTGCCCTCCTTTACGTTTGTCTGTGTGTGTCTCCTAGTACGTGTGCGCGACGGGGGGCCAAAGGGGACCGGAACAGTGCGGGGGTACACTGCCTGTTTTCAGCACTGGTGGCTGGCCCGGGATCGGGCTTTGTGAGCAATAACTATGACGCGAGTTTGGGCACGAAACGGCCTGGTCAAGGAAAAACGGCCAGGCCCCCGCAAGACAGTGACCTCTTCTATGGCAAAGAAGATACGTTTGTGTCGAGTGTTCCATCCGATCACTCTTTGTGTATCTACCGTAAAGTTAATACAGGTTTCCTTGCTTGTTTGTTAAAGAATGTGTCTGTGTCTTCACTCTCTTCAATATGCCCCGTCGCAAGATTCCAGTGCTACATTTTGCAACAGCAAGTGGCCTAACTACGATCCAGCACGACGTCTCAGGGTCGTACTTGTGCATGTCTGCAAAGTAACGGGGCTGCAGCGCACTGCACCCTCAGAAACTGTAAAGCTCTTCATTGTACACTGAACGCCTTTTCCGACCCACAGGGGGAGTGCCTTGTATTACGTGTGGGCGCACCCACGTCGAGGTGGTCGTTTGCACTGTGTACACCCAGTTGTCGCAGACGCCACCGCCGAAAAAAGTGCTTATCTGGACACCACCCCACACATATATGTGGGTCCCAATGGCAGACACAGTGTGGAAGGTAAACCTAGACGGGACGTCTCCAGTGGCGGGGACACGATGCCATTCCATGGTATCCTAGTCAAGGACACGCGAATCTGACAAACGGTTCGAGAGCTCAAAGATATACATGTGGTTACCTACCACACATGCTGTGTTGCCGTAAAGCAATGCAGGCACCTCACCACACACCTGCAGTCGGATCCATGCCAAGGTGTTGGTGTTGAAGCGGTAAAGGGCGTTGCCCCATGCCGAGCTGTACGGGCCGCCCCACAGATTCGTAAAGTGGCCGCAAGCTACAACTGTGGAGTTAACAAATGTCAATTGGCTAGCCGTTGGGGAGTTACGTTTGCACTGTATGCCACGGGTATGTGACGGTGTCAAGGACGAACATGTCGATGGCATTCTGTAAGTCGAGTCCTCGCTGCGTGAGGCCTATCCAACGAGTAGACCTTGCCGTTGATGGAGACAACCTTTTCGGTAACGCGCTCTGCAACACCGTGCAGTCACACTGTCTACATCTTATCTCCCACAGGCAGACAGCACCCTCACAAATGAGGACTGGCCATTCTAGCGATGGCAGCAGCGTCTTCCTGAAGCAGCAAAACATTGGTAGGTGTCCCACAGCGCGTGCGCATGCAGTGTTCGAAAGGTGACTACGTGAGTCAGATATGCAAATACCTTTGATATTTTATGGCGTGCAAATGATAAAACGTCTGAATAAGAAAATATAGTACTGCTCTCACCAAGAAAAAAAGCAAGAAAAGCTGTCACGAAGTGCTCAGAACTGGACAGAAAGGCCCTTCATCAATTACACGTACACTGCTGAGCAAAGTACTTTTTTGACGCTGCTAACCACGATGCAGTTGACAACGTCTCAGGTTGTGAGACCATTAAACCTGATCACAGTTCTGGCCTGCAAGATGTGGGTAACACTCCTTCCGGCAATATTGGTGAACCAGCTCCTATTACTGTGAATGAGGAAGAAGGCAATGCCGATCTTACAGGCCGGAGTGGTGTGATCGATGACACAGCGTCCGTAGGTACACCTCACGACCACGTTAGGGCCTATTTCGAGAAATGTTGCAGAGAACCACTACCAAACTAAGATATTACCAAAGCACAGACTGTTTTGCTCATTCTGACCTAAATAGTGCATGCAGGTCTCACCTGCTCACAGGTGGAAGGCCTCTTAAAGAAAACACACTTTGTGGAACAAACATGGTACCCGCCACTGCACATCTATTCCGAAAAATGTGAGAAAAGAAAATGGATTGACTTCGGGTTCATTTCATTTGCATACGCTGCTTCTCAAATTTCGACTGAAAAACCAGAAAGGACCATTGCACTTATTGTTGCAGAAACAAGGCTTTATTTGAAAGCTATCATGTGGCCAGCTCCTGGCACATATCTCTCATCAACTGCACATGCAAAGCCTCATCGGGGAGAGCGCTCGCAAGAAAAGCGGGTTTCATTCTCTGAAACTCATCTTGGGACGATGAAGTGGTACCTTTTTACTGAGTGAGTTCTTGTTTAAGGCCATCAAAAAAACAACTGAGACCATAGTTCGGTGCCATGATTTCAGTCAGCATTTATTCAAAACAATCTACAACTTCTGATTTAACACTTTGACCTGAAGACAATAGTAAAAATGTTTCCCATTCATTGTTTATTAATCAATATATTTTGAAGAATGAAAAAATACTGCAGACTAGGCAGTGCGACTCTGAAAAGTGCTCAGTAGGGTAGAATCTGCTAGGATACTGAGCATTAAAACATTGGTTATGTTAAGCTGCGACACCCAATAAACAGTGGTTCTGAAACTTGACTCTCAGAAAAGAGTTCGGCTGTGGGGTGTTCCTTCTTCACATATTATGCATCATTTGGCAATGCGTCAGAAAAACTTCAGGCTGGGTTACATCTTCTGCTCAGAATTCTAGTGTATATTTGCTCAGGTGTACACTAAGGTGTAACAGGTGTAACACTGTCACCTGCGAAGGTGGCCTCAGTGTCAGATGAGCTGACATATTTTATTCGGCATAATAGATTATGGACAAATATCATTTTATAATATGTGAGGACATTACTGTGTACTCAAGCCTGCCCGATTTTTTAAAGGAAGTTTTAAAGAAGAAAAAGTCATTTCAACTTTGTAAGTTAGTTGGTGTTTTCTTTTGTGGTTGGTGACCTTTTTCAGATGCTCCTGGGAGAGGGTGCGTGGGTTCCAGTGACCACCTAAGAACGACCAATCAGCCGCAATAATGACAGTGTGTTTGTGTGGGAGCCAACAGTGGCAATTTTCTCGTAGGCAGGACTCAGAGGCAGTGCCAGTGACACTTTGGCCCACAACAGGACGAAAGCTGATCCAAAGCCTCCGTTAAGACTCAATGAAGCTCAAAACCTTCAGTGATATGTGTGCAGCAGCATTGCTCTTGTATTCAAGAACTGCTGAACTGGATGTGCCATGCGTTGTACACCTAGCTAGCATAGCTGCACTCGGAGCACAGGAACCGTTTTTTGCCTTAGAGTGATTTTTGCTGCGAAGACGAGCTGCAGCTACTCTTAGCTCTGGCCGAACCTGCACAATGAAAATGACCGTTTTTTAAGATATAAAATGTGTGCCTCGATGCATTGACAATGGCTGGCCCAAGTGCTGAGATGACTAACTGAATGGTAAACATTCGCTAATTCAATCTGAGCACATGCGGCATATTTAAGTGAGCCTAAGATTAAGACAACCTTGGTTCCACTCAGTAATGTGTTGTTTATAAGGTGGCATACATTTTTTTTTACTGATACAGCCACCAAAGTCCACCATCGGAGAAATTCTACCAGAGTGTAAAATCGCAAAAAAGGCACCAAGAGCTTCTAAAAGTTGGAAGAAACAAATATGATCATCCAGTCACAGTAGGTTAACATAAGAATGGCCATTAGAGAAAGTTTGCTTTCATACCAGTTTCTCCACATCAAGAAACTGGGAAAGTGAAAGTATTGCGCCATTTCTTCAAAAACCAATTTACTATTTTTTACACAACCACAATACCTTTGTCAAAAGCATTTTGTTGGTTTGAGATGCAACACCTTCCCATCAACTACGGTGGGTGTGAAGCGATGTCATTGATCTCCTTTCTCATGATTCTTGGTACGCCGATGACATCGCTATCCTAAATTCTTGTGTTCTGGCACACCATTCCTGTGGACTGGGGAATAGCTAGGCGTGCAGCATTGATGATACATTTCGTGAGAATTTCATTTAGTTCGTCTACGCTAAGTGTCTCGGCGAAAATGCTTTGTAAACTGGCTTTTTCGCTGAATAATGCCCAGTCAGCTAAATGGAGCTTCCATCGTCGTGGCTTAGTTGGGAGGATGGCAGGTGACGATGATAGGCTAATAAAAACTGGTAGGTGATCACTCCCATACGAGTTCTCTAAAACATCCCATTTAAAATCGTTAAAAACAGATGGTGAACTAAAAGAAAAGTCTAAAGAGCTCATCCTTCCAGACGATGGGGAATAGTATGTGGCCTTTTCTGTATTTAAAAGACATATATTATTTGTGAGAATATCGAACAACGGAGCAAGCCCAGCCACGGGGAGCTCTTGCCTCGTGACGAACGAGGAAGACAACAGCGGCGGACGCCAACAGCCGGAGCAGCGCCGGACACAGCCAATGACGTCGTGTAGAGCGACCGCGACCGGGGACCAAGCATCCCGGCGTCGACGCAGCACCTATCGTGAACCCCAGCGTGCCGAGGCCACATGCGACCGTGGTGTCGTTGCCAAAGTTCAGCGTCGAAATGCTTCTACTCAGACTTGAATAAATCAAGCGAGAAAGGGCGTTTTGTACAGAACTGATGGGAACCTGGTGCTGCATCTAAACAGGATAATATCTCTAATGACCTCAAGGCATCCACGAGATAAGGGAGTCTTCACAAACTGTCACAGACCTTAACGCATTCCACCAGTTCTTAGATGACTGGGAGGAAGCAGCAAAAAAGGCTGGGAGCGGGTTTGTAAGCAGCAGTACTGCTCAAGGCCTTCATGTCACAATACACAGCACTCTGTCTGTGCTGAAGTATGTGACATCTTTAGGATTTAAATGCCTGCTGACTTCCAGATTGAGCCAAGACAAGTTATGAAACCTATTTGGGATTATTAGGCAATATTCGGGTAGTAATGACCACCCATCCCCAGGCCAGTTCCTAATAACTGTGAACTGTTTAAGTTTCTATAATTTGGCACAAGCCCCAAAGTCAAGCAATTGCAGAGAAGAAGTGGTAAATTCACTTCTGGCCTCTCCATCTAAAGCAAACGGGGCTATGTTTGGCATTCAAGACATTATCGAAGATATGCTCGAGTTTGGGGATGTAGATAATGCAGGGGAAGTAATTTGTTCTGGATTGTGCTCTGATCACAGCAGCTTGTGGTGGAATTCAGGGACAGCCACCTCGTTTATTACATGGCAGGCTACGTCGCAAGGAAGTCTGGGGTTAAGAATGCCTGCAAATAATGTGCATTATGCCTCATGAGTAGCAGAACAGCAGCTGTGCGCAACACGAACAGCACACTCACTGCACATTTTGATGAAGGAGGTCTCCTCTACCCATGTGAGAAGCTGGGTAAACTGGAGGATGCCTTTACGATGTTTTTCTCAAAGGAGAAGCTCCATGCATTCAGTATGCACGACTTTGTAAACACTTCGAGCAGCCTAAGATTCGACACTGTTGGCTGCGAGGAGCACTGTAAAGAACTCACTGCCAAAATCATACAATTCTTTGAGGTGACATGGCGACATTTTTTTTACAAAGGCTGTTAATAAGGAAAGGGTTGAAAAGAGGGAGCAGCAAAAACTTTTAAAGCTTCGAAGATGCCACTCAGTACCAGCAGGTAGAACTTGACACGAGCTCACAGCGGCTAGTGGCCATCAACATGCCTCAAGGCCTCTTCCAGTACACTAGACTGCCTTTCGGAGTAGCTTCAGCACCGGCCATATTCTAGAGAGAAATGGAAAACTTGCTACAAGACATGCGCCATGTCACCGCATACTTTGATAACATCTTTGTAACGGGACTGGATGACGCAGACCACTTGAGTAACGTAGCCAGTGTGCTATACAGCCTCTACAGGAAGCAGGCCTCAAGCTCAAGAAGTGTTCATTTCTGGCGACATAAGTTGAGTGCCTGGGCCATGTCATGAATGCAGATGGACTGAGGCCAACACCAAAGAAAATAAAAGCTGTCATGAATGCTCCAAGTTCCAAGGACAGCAAGCAACATCAAAGCTACCTTGGACTCATTAATTTCTACAAGCATTTTCTGCCTAACCTTTGGACAGTTCTCCGATCCTTGAATCTGCTACTGACAAAAGAAACTCCATGGAAGTGGACAAGCGTAGATGAACAAGTTTTCAGAGAAAGTAAAGATCTACTGACTTCCGTCCCGATACTGCATCATTTCGATTCTTCGAAGCAAATCGTTCTCAGTTGCGACGCTTCACCGTACGGAATCGGAACACCCCACTGCTTTCACATCGAGAAGCCTTCTTCCAGCAAAAGAGAATTACAGTCAGCTGGATAAGGAATCCCTCCGGCGTCTCGAAGCTTCACCAGTATCTCTGGCACCAAGATTTGGAAGTGATAAGTGAACACAAACCACTTCTAGGACTTCTCGGGCAGGACAAGCCTATTCCCGACCGATCACCACCGAGAATGATACGTTGGGCAATTACCCTGTCAGCATACAAGTATACGCTTCTGTACCGCCCTGGCACCAGCATCAGTAGTGCCAACGCGCTAAGCCGGCCACCGCTTCCTACAGTGCCCTCATCAGTACCCAAGCCTGCTGATATCTGCACGCTTGAAACTTCATATCCTCGACTTCTTTCGCCATCCGCCATTGCCAAAGCTACAGATCATGAACCTCTTTTGTCACACCTACGCCGGGCGCTCCTTACTGGTGACGCTCCTTACTGGATACTTCATAAAAATGCTCACCTAAAATATCAGCCTGCCCTTTTGTACACACTTCTGGAGTCGGAGTCATTTGTGTTGAGAACAGGGGTAGTAAATACCCGACTTTCGCCATCGACCTTGCGTCTTTTTTTCCCGTACTAATTTATTTGAAGTGTCACTGAGAGCAGGTGGCTCGACAGGGTACCAAGAAAGGCAATCAGCATCTTGATGGAGACGTCCAGACTTGTACACGACAGTGTACGAATAATCCTGAAGGCGTAGCGCCCAACGGACAAGATGAATGGAAGTATTGACATCCACGGAGGCAGAAAAGCAAATGGCTGAAAACCAGGGTGACCAGGAGCGAGAAGTTGCAAATTTTTTTTACGAGTCTGCCCTTGCTCTCGAAGAGAGAATAGAACCTATTCGACAACAAAACCACATACTGTCGTGGATGCTGACCATCGTGGAGACGAGTCTGCCCTTGCTCTCGAAGAGAGAATAGAACCCCACATACTGTCGTAAATGCTGACCGTCGTGAAGATAACCCTGCACATGCTTTTTTTTTATGAGCCTGCCCTTGCTCTCGAAGACAGAATAGAACCTATTCGACAACAAAGCCACATGCTGTCGTGGATGCTGACCATTGCGGAGACAACCATGCACATGCTTTTTTTACGAGTTTGCCCTTGCTATAGAAGAGAAAATAGGACCTATTCGACAACAAAACCACATGCTGTCGTGGATGCTGAGCATCATGGAGACAACCCTGCACATGCTTTTTTTTACGAGTCTGCCCTTGCTCTCGAAGAGAGAATAGAACCTATTCGACAACAAAGCCACATACTGTCGTGGATGCTGACCGTCGTGGAGACAACCCTGCACATGCTTTTTTTTACGAGTTTGCCCTTGCTCTCGAAGAGAGAATAGAACCTATTCGACAACAAAGCCACATACTGTCGTGGATGCTGAGCATCGTGGAGACAACCCTGCACATGCTTTTTTTTTTACGAGTCTGCCCTTGCTCTCGAAGAGAGAATAGAACCTATTCGACAACAAAGCCACATACTGTCGTGGATGCTGACCGTCGTGGAGACAACCCTGCACATGCTTTTTTTTACGAGTCTGCCCTTGCTCTCGAAGAGAGAATAGAACCTATTCGACAACAAAGCCACATACTGTGGTGGATGCTGAGCATCGTCATAGTCCTTCAATGCTTTTTCTGGTCACGAAACTCCTCCGTAACTCTATGGGAGAGGTTCATATACCGCCCGCGCCTGCCGCGGCGCGGCGCCACGGGGCACTGAAGGGCATCATTCGGCGAGCTCAGCGCTGTCGCGACCGGTCAGAAAGCGTCGCCGCTCGTTATCAGAGTTCGAATTTCACCGCCTGCTGCTGTGTTGTGTGTTGACATAATGTAAGTCGTGTGCGTGACACCATGCCGAACACTTGTTGCGCACCAGGGTGCCGGTCCGGCTACAAAGGCGTGACAGAGAAGCTCTCGTTGTTTCGCTTCCCTGCTGACAAGGGGCTGTCGGAAAAGTGGAAGCGTGCTATTCCTCGGGAAGAGACTGGTGACGTCAGTTTCGATTCGAAATATGTGCGTGTTTGCGAAAAGCACTTTCACGCTGCGGACATCATTCGTGTAGAGGAATTCGCTGTGAATGGCGACGCGGTATCTTTGCAGCGGGGGAGGCCGGCGCTCCGCCCTGACGCTATCCCAAGCATTTTTGAAGGCCTTCCAGGCTATTTGACAAACTGTAAACGACGTAGGCGGTCGCCAGTAGCTCGGAAACAGGTGAAACGACGTCGCGAGCTATCGTGTTCCAGCCTGCCGTCTCAAGATTCCGCCGAAGCCTCGTCTGTGACTGATCCTGCACCCGCGGTTGACTGCATTGACGGTAAGCATTGCTTCTTAGCCTTGTTTTTTTTTTCGCTTATTGTGTCTAAAAATCCGTGGCTTCCTGGCACGAGTTCGGGAGGATTAGTTTTAAGCAGTATTTTAATCTTTTTGCAGCGCTAGCACTTTCGACGAGCGACAGCGGTCGGGACCGGACCGCGGACGCGGCCTGCCAAACGGATCAAGTTGTCGGCTGTATAACTTGCGTTGAAGTGCAGTCATTGAAGCGCCAGCTTCGTGCCGCAAAGCAGCAGCTTGAGCACAGCCAGAAAAAGGTGGCAACGTTGAAAGTTGAGGCTAAAAAGCTCCAGAGGCTTCACCAGAACGTTGGCAAGCTCTCGGAGCGCGGAAGGCTGGTATTTCATCAGAGCGTGATGAAGGCAAACGCAGTCTGCGAGAGCTGTGCGGTAAGTGTCAAATGTGCATTGCGCGTGAAATATCGAAGGAGTTTCCTGCTTTTTACTAGACTGTATTACTATTTGGTCATAGGAGGAATAATATGCGTAATCTGTAATCTATTAATCTGCGACCTGTAAGATTTCAGTCGAGCTAGGGAAATGTATCTTCTTTCAGTGTAAAACGCCATCTTTCGTATTGATAACTACGTTCATTATAGACCATAACAGAGAATGGCATCAGAACATACATGCACTCTGTTAAATAACTGATGGTGCAGACTGAAGCACTTGTTCGTATTCACGTGTCCACATCCTGTTAGCCTCTTTTTTGTCCTTGTAGAATGCAGTTTCGAATACATAAAGAATGGCGTTTGTAGTTGAAGAAAATAATGAATTCTTGGCGACATATTTGCAAAATTTAGGAATGCTGACAAGTTTCCTGTGTCCTGTGGTTTCCTTTTTTGACTGCCAGCCCAAAACGGCTTGTGTGCATGTGCTGGCATGTGTTACGACCATGCTTGCAAAACCCTCAATGTAGCTGACAGACGTGAGACATAACAGGCTTTGATGCTTTGCAGTCAATTCTATGATGCACAGGTCAAACATACGTGCTACAATTTCTTCAAGGCGTGCACTGAAGCATTGTGGAGTTTAATTGGCATGTTTGTCCGTCACTTATCTGGTTGCCTTTATGTGATTGCAATGTGCACGGGGCAAATTTTCTAGATGTCTGAATTAAGAGCATGCCTATGAATGCAAAATATTAGTCTTCCACTTCAGGATAGAGAATAGAGAATAGAACCTATTCGACATCCAAGCCACATACTGTCGCGGATGCTGACCATCGTGGAGACAACCATGCACATGCTCCGTCTACAAGAAGCAGGACAAGTAGCCATAAAGCCAGTGATTCCTGTCCTTCCAGACCCGAAAAAAAAAGAAGACACCACTCAGGTGCTGTAAATGTAGGATTTTGCATGAAGCAAAGGCTCACTCACAGATGCAAACAACACAAAACTGCCTATCAATAAATAAAATGTAAAATGGCTAAGCAAAAACTCTTCAAAGACGCATAAAGAAAAATCTGTCAGCAAGTGCATCAGCTTCATTTTCACAAGTAAAGTACAAAGCAGCAGATGACAGGAAACATTGAAGCATTCCCTCATTCCATGAGATGCATTGTATAGAGAGAGTGCAGTGTACAATTAATAATGACAAGGCAGCGACCATCATGAATTTCCACCAAAATACCTGCAAATAAATACAATGTGTCATTTCAAGACAGGGATCACCTATCCAATTTATAAAACAGCCAAGAGAAATGTGCCAGAGCCATATTTCCTGCAAAAATTGTTGTACGCTACAAAAACAAAGATGAACCCTTCTCCCATCTGATTTTAGAAAGGGAACCATTTTGAATGAAGCAAGCATTCCAAGAACGCACTGTGCACAGTCTGCCCAATTTTTCAGAAATGGTTTGTTAACTACTCTTTCCCTTACAAGCAAACAAGAGGCAAAAAGAAAGCTGCTTGAGATAATTTGAAACCAAACAAAACATTAATACGCTGCAAACACATCTAATAGTGTTGTTCACATTTCAGGTGCAGAATAGCAAATTACTTTGCAGTCAGTTACCTTAAAATTTTGTAACCGCTCATACTTTCCTACAAATATTACAACATGTATCAGATAGTGTCAACATGATTAATGTCAAAATATCCTTCTGGATCATTTCAATCAAAACATCAGGACGAAATTGGCAGACTCTTACAACGCACAATGGCTCACAATAACTTCTCCAATAAATGCTCGCAGAACACGCTGTAACATATTTCAATAGCAGATGCCTTGAGATGAATACACTGTGCACCAACAGGACTTCAGGCACAGCCTCCACGAAAACTTACTTGCTAAAAAAAAAATACTACACATTTGCCGTCTTGTGAGATTGCACGTGGTGACGTAGGCTCGCTTTGCACGGAAAGACTTCGGGACATAGATGGCACTGGAACAGCTTCTCGCCTGTGTGGACGCGGAGGTGTTTTTTCAGGTGGCCCTTTTGTGTGAAGCATTTGCCACAGTGATCACAGCGGTACGGCTTATCACCTGTGTGGATGCGAAAATGCTCTGTCAGGTTGCTCTTGTCTGAGAAGCTCTTGCCCCAGTGAATGCACTGGTATGGCTTCTCGCCCGTATGGATACGGATGTGCCTCGCAAGGTTGTCTGAAGTAGTGAACGCCTTGCTGCAATGGCTGCACTGGTAAGGACGCTTTCCAGTGTGGGTTCTCTGGTGTCTCTTGAGAAGATGGTTATGCACTGTAGCATAGCCACACTGGGGGCACAAAAAGCACTTTTTGCATCCTTGTGAATTTTGTTGTGGAGATGAGGTGCAGCTACTCTTAGCTGCGACCAAACATGCGCAAAGAAACAATGCATGAGCTTTTTTAGATATAAAGGGTATGCCTCAATGCATTGATAACAGCTGGCCTATGTCGCTAGGTTAGTTAATGAACGGTGAGGTTGCTCAAACTCAAACTGACCAGATCTTGTCATGATCGAAGAACCAATCCTTGCTTAAGACCATGCATGCCTAAAATAAAAGCTGTTCTCTTTTAGACTAGACCCATATTTCATATCATGAGGACAGCTAATCACGAGCACATGACTCAAAAAACACTGTTGCTTTTGTAGCTGAGCTGAGCGGAGCATAAACTACAAACATTACATCCCATTGCATGACATTATCTGTGTATGTCATGACTTGTTACAAAGAGAGAAGGACACGTTTATCACTTTCTAGCTCACAGGCATTGACCTGCTCACAGTGCAGGGTTGCAGGGCACCACTTCCCCTGAATCACACCACAACAAACAAGAATCCGCGGAACACAACTGAACTTTCAGCTGCTGCTGTCGTTCATGCACTCTCCACTTTCCAACCATGTCAACACCGCACATGAAAAACAACAAACAAAAAAAGGTGTGAGGCATAAATTAAAGTGAGAACTACAACAAAGCAGAAATGTGAGACTTTGTAAATATGGAATAGTTTTAACGGTCATAGCAATTGAAAACATGCATAGATGCCAACCACATCAGTAACAATGGTATTACTATATTAATATAGTTACATAAGGTTTCATACACAATAATATATAACAGCAGGAGTTTCAGTGGCAGAGTTTAGCTTCCAAACGAATACCTAAAATAACGCAAAGTCACGGCATACATGAAGATACTAAACAGTGCAAGCCACACAGAGATTGACAAGGCCCTTTAGAGAGATCAGACACAATGATACCAACTATTATCTACAGTATAAGACCTCAAGCACAGCAAATAAAAAAAACAGAGATAAGAAGAGCAGGAACTGAACACCACTATTTCACTGTCACCAATCTAAAACCAATGCAATACTCGTTAAAATAAACACACCTTCTCCCGCCTTGTGCAACAGATTTAAAATCCAGAAACCTGGTTATTTAGCCACCTGGGAAGAATATGTCAGCATCCATGTTGTGCAAGCTTGATAAGTGCTTGGGAGGCACCGAGCACATTGATGTGTATTTTATAAACTCCATCAGCTGCCAAACCGTCTGCTGCCAGCATCATTTCCACAAAACATCATGTCAAGCATGTTTACCTTTCTGAGTAGATTTACACCTAAGAGGGCATACTTCCTGGCTGGGAAAAGTAGAACTTTGATGAGACCAGCTAAGTCGTCATAAAATTATCATCAAAATAAATGACGTAATCTGGCATCGCCATTTCAAAAGCAAGTAGTGTTTATCATGGTTCTAAATACAATAGTGAATAATACAATAGTGAATGGTATATAGACAAGGAATGGTCACAGCATCAACTGCATATTCTGTTTACACATGAGTGCACACCCTCAGAAGAAGGATGGGCCCACATGATGTGCGGCCTCTGCTGAAAGTTGTACTGAGAGAAACCTCAGCGCAGACACCTGCAGTGGTAAGAGGCACTCTGCTAGAAGTCAAAACGTGAAAGTCGAACAGTGCGGACTTGTGCCCCATCAGTTCAGAACAATTCAAGGCAAAAGAAATAACAAGTGAAGGTGAAAGCTTGTGCCTGAAGAAGACCACCAGTTATTTTGGTCAAGTGCAGGTCCAGATGGGATAGAACAGTCGCGCTCGAAATGAGAAAAATGCAATGACAAAATTAGATTAACATTTTTCCCATATGCACCAACAAGCCCAAAAAGCCACACAGACTGGATTGGCAAGGGTGTCCAGTGCAGATGTTATTTGTTTTATGGCGCAAAATCAGCAAAGGCTATGATGCGCCAAACAGAGGGTTAGAATTAATGGAGATACCTATAGTTTGTTTAAAATACTGGTTTCTTTAGGAACTTGAAAATACTTGAAAAATCAACCAGTGCTCAATCGTCTAAAACCAGCATGGGGTGTAACAGGATGCATTCATTGTAAAATGTGAAATATTTCTTAGTTCTTCTAGCTTCTAGCACACATTTCACAGAGGTTTGTCTTGTTTTGCCCGTAGGAAGTTGTGTGTTAGGTAAACTTCATACAATCTCTGTGCGGTATGTTCACTTGTTTTATTTGACCACTTCAGGCTTGTGCAGCACATGCATCTGCTATCTCATTACCTACAATATCAAAATGTCTAGGGACCCAGCAGAATTTAACAGTACGTTTTTGTTTTGTAATTTTAGCTCATCGTTCATAGTAAACAAATAGAAAAGCCAGCCAGACAAATATCCTCATTCCTTGTGTCAAAAGTTCTGATTTTTGGGCCCTCTGTACAAAGTAACAAAATTGGCTCCTGGTGACCTCCTGCTCGAACTGCTCGACATAACTCAAATGTCAAAGCTTGCAAACTTTGAGACCTTCGTTGGTATTCCTCTCTCCGTCACACCACACAGATCATCGAACGCAGTATACGGTGTCATATCAATGACTTTCTACACCTAACAGAGAAAGAGATGCTTGAAGGACTGTCTCCTCAGAATGTGACTAATGTACACAGAATTACAATCTGCAAAGAAAACAAAGAAAATTCCTACGAAACATTTGGTCCTGACCTTTGCCTCCTGCACCCTGCCCGAGTCAAGCGAGGTAGGGTACGCAAAAATCTCCGTTCGATCATATATACCTAACCCTAGACGCTGCTTCAAATGCCAGAGGTTTGCCCGCGGCTCCCAAAGCTGCCGCGGCCGTGATACCTGTGTTAAATGTGCCTCAAATGACCACCATTCCGACAATTGTGATGCTGCACTACGCTGTGCAAACTATGAAGGTGACCACACAACTCATTCAAGGTAATATCCTGCTTGGAAGAAAGAAAAGGAAACAATTACCTTAGAGACACAAGACAAGATAACAAAGAAGCAGGAAGGCATTACAGAATGACAGAGGGCACATACTCTTTCTCACCCCACACAAATTTTGCAGATGTGGTTTGCCTGTCTTTTAAGAGATTTTAAGTGGGATGTTCTAGACAACACATGGAAGTGGTCACCTTTTTGCTGCGAAGATAACCTGCAGCTACTTTTAGCTGTGGCCGAACCTACACAATGAAAATGAGCTTGTTTTTTTAATATATAAAGTGTGTGCCTCAATGCACTGACAATGGCTGGCCCAAGTGCGGAGATGACTAACTGAATGGTAAACATTCTCTAATTCAATCTGAGCACATGCAGCATATTTAAGTGAGCCTCAGATTAAGACAACCTTGATTCCACTCAGTGATGTGTTGTTTCTAAGGTGGCATACATTTTTTTGTTACTGATACAGCCACCTAATCCACCATCGCAGAATTTCTACCAGAGTGTAAAATTGCAAGAAAAGCACTGAGAGCTTCCAACAGTTGGAAGAAACAAAAAAGATCATCCAGTCACAGCAGCTTAACATAAGGATGGCCATTACAGGAAGTTTGCTTTGATACCAGTCTCTTCACATCAAGAAACTGGGAAAGGGAAAGTACTGCGCCATTTCCTCAAAAACCAATTTACTATTTTTTTTACACCACCACAATGGCTTTGTCAAAAGCACTTCTTTGGCTTCAGATGCAACACCTTCTTTTCGACTACGGTGGGTGTGAAGTGATGTCGTTGATCTCCTTTCTGATGATTCTTGGTAGGTCGCTGACATCGAGCCGTGCATCGATGACTGCAAGTAGGCACAAGCTCTGCAGTGTCGGGCAAAGTGCAATACATGAATATTCGTCAGCCACCCGGTCTGTCCATCCTCCTGGTTAAGTAGCGGACCAAAGAGATCACGTGATCACTCCCATACGGGTTGTCTAAAACTTCCCATTTCAAATCAATAAAAACAGATGGTGAACTAAAAGACAAGTCTAAACAGCTCATTCTTCCAGACGATGGGGAATAGTACGTGGCCTTTTCTGTATTTGAAAGACATATATTTGTGAGAATAACAAACGGGGCAAGCCCAGCCACGGGGAGCTCTGGCCTCGTGACGAACGAGGAAGACAACAGCGGCGGACGCCAACAGCCGGAGCAGCGCCGGACACAGCCAATGAGGTCGTGTAGAGGAACCGCGACCGGGGACCAAGCATCCCAGCGTCGACGCAGCACCTATCGTGAACCCCAACGTGCCGAGGCCACATGCGACCGTGGTGTCGTTGCCAAAGTTCAGCGTCGAAATGCTTCTACTCGGAGTTGAATAAATCAAGCAAGACGGCTGTCTTTGCCGGTAAGTTTCCAGAATAAAATCTTCAATCATCTGACCCCTAGCGTCACAGCGTTCGCTGCTCCAAAAATGGGACTGAGGGATCATGTAAAAGCCCTTGTACATACTGTACATAAAAGTCATTTGACTCACCGTCGCTTCGACCGTTTCCTGGCTCGGACTCCCAGTCCCAACAGTGCCCGTGGTGTCGCAACTCACCATCGTCTGCATGAATCAGACGCCCCTGCGGGGTGCTGTGGCCCAAGGTTCGTTTCCTGCAGGCACACAGCTGTAGGTGCCATTTTTTTTAGCATAGCGGTTATGTCTGTGTAGTTTCTGTGTAGACCTCTACAGTTCCGTTGTATTAGATATGCCATTGTGGTAAGCTGGGGATTGGGGAAAGTTACTTATTTTCAGGAGCAGTGATTCGTGGTTTCCCTTTTTTCTCTAGGGAGTCTCGCCGCCACTGCAGCAATGGCGAACCAGGAGTTGAATCCGTCGCCACTTTCATGCCGCCGGATTTCCGCGGAGGCGCCGCAGATGCGTGAGTTCTAGATGTCGGCGAATTTCCGCTGACATATCCTCCACGGTGGACGTGGAGGATGCTTCTTGGTTGCGATGGCCCGTGGCCTTCGCATTCGTCTTTTTCACTGGCACCGCTGAACCAGGCCCTGCTACAGCGGCAGTCTCTTGGGCCAGCAGTTGCCTTCTTAGAGGGGTGGGGCGACAGGTCCAGTTCAGCAGAGCTGTTCTGTGTGTCTGTCGCCGAGGACGCCGCTGCTGAAAGTGGGGCCTGAGGGCCTCCGGTGAGGATCGCGTGGTCTTCTCACGAAATTTTCAGCCCTGTGAACTGTACCACCGACTTCTGTGGTGGGGACTTGGTTGTCGACGCCAGGTCCACCGGATTGACCTGTGTGCCGACAGAAACCGATGGCGGCGGCGGTCCCCGCGTCACCACTTCGGAGTATGTCCCTTTCTGTTGGAAAGAGACGCGTTTTTTTGCCTCAAGGTAGGATAGGTTTTCTGTGGTCTTCAAAGTTATGATTTTTTTTCTGTTTTCCAGACTGGGCACGACCTGGAGTACGCGCTATGTGCGCCATTGCAGTTGATGCATTTTGGTGTACGTTCGCATCTTTCCTCTGTATGTGCGTCTTCTGCGCATGTGACACAAGTGGGTTTACCCTGGCAAGCCAACATGCTGTGTCCAAAGCGCTGGCATTTGAAACATCATCTCGGATTCGGTATGTACGGGCGGACTTTACAATGGAGGTATGCGGCGTGGATAGAATTAGGCAGAGTTGTGCTATTGAAAGTTAGGACAATGTGTTTGGTCTTGATTTCAGCATTGTTTCTCCGGATGGTTATTCGTCGGGCTGCTACTACTCCTTGTTCGGCTAGTTCTTCCATTTCCGCATCGGTACTCTGTAGGAGTTCATATTCAGATATGACGCCCTTTGAGTGGTTCAGGGTGCAGTGCGGGGTTACCTGTACACTCATTTCTCTAAGATTCTGTAATGACATCAGTTTGGTGCTGTGTTCTTTTGTGTTTATTTCTACAACGAGATCTGCGGTTCGCTGCTTTCTTGCTTTGTAGTCTTTGCTTACACAACTTTTTAGGGTGTTGGTGATGACAAATGCAGACAGGTTGGCTACCGGTACAGGGTCGTCCACTCTTAGTTAGAATGCGCTAGCACATGGCCGTGCTCTTTGGAGGGTCACTGTGTCCGAAACGGCTGCGCATCGAAGTGAAGTGGCAGATGACGCGAAGCACCACGTCCAGGTACACCCCCTCCTGCACCACTTTGCTGCGATGAGCGACTGTGTCGCACGCGGTGGCCCTCAGAAGAGTGCGGCCATGCGCTAGTGTGTTCTAACTAAGAGTGGACGACCCTGTACATCAGTGTTTGAGTGAAGCATAAAAAACTTCGCAAACGTTTCTGGCTTCTGTGGGCTCAGTTTCTTCACATCAGTGCGACCCCTTTTCAGGGGCCGATCAGATTTTTTGCAGATTTTTCCATACAGCATGTACTAACTAAGGGTTCATAATCCTTTGTCGCCTCTGATTCACCCTTATACACAGAGGAAGGTCCCGGGACTCCCCGCCTGGTAGACAGACGAAGAGTCCATCGGCCGAGGATTGACCACTTCCTCGACCGCCACCGTTCATGGTTTCCCAAGTGAAATTGGCCGACGGCCGACCATCGGTAAGCAATTGGACAGTGCTCGGCAGCCGGTATCCTCGGCCAACCAATGGCGGCCCCTAGTCGGGCCGTGGTTGGCTGCCAATTGGGCTGGTTAATAGTTGGCCAAAAACGTTCAGCCAACTACCGGCAAATGATAGGGAATTAGTCGGCACCCAACGCTCGGGCAACCACACGGGGACCATCGTAGGGCCATGGTTGGCTACCCACTGGCTTGGCCGGTGACGTATATGCCAGACCCACGCGCAGTAGGCGCGTGGAAATTGTGGACGAAACGCTCGATCGACGTACGTTTCATATTATCCCAATATTTTTTTACGAATACACTGCGCGCATGACTGCATGCATGTTGAGCCTAACATGCATGCAGTCATTATCAATCAATTATCAATCATTATTACCAATTTATCAATCGGTGAAATGTAATGCGTAAGCAATATGCAGGTGCAATGCTGCGGCATCAATTTCGTTTTAATGCAGAGTATTTAAATAATTGTCGGACGAGTGCTGTTTCACCGAGATAAAAGGAAAGTCCCGTAATTCTGACACCAAACGAAACCGAAACTCAAAAGTTTCTGTTTTGATGTTTTATTGAAATTGGCAAGCAATTGTTTCTTTATCTAGACGTAGTGAAGCAATGTAAATTTTCACTTGCATAATTTGAGAAAAATGAATGAAACAACACATTTATTTTATTTTTTGTTCCTTGCGAACATATTTTTGACAGCACATCTACGAAAGGGCGGTGTCAGTCACAACGACTGAATCTGCAACGCGATGCTCTTCCCACGCTTTTCACAGACATGCTCTCGTAGCGGCGTAGCTGGCGAAGTGCTTCGTTTGGATTTGAAGCATTGGTTGTTCCTGCAGTGTCGTGTCTTGGCCTTTCACCATGACAACACCACCTGACCTAAACGTTGGAAGGTAAGACCTCATCATGGAGCGGTTCTTGAGGGCGAAACGTCGCCGAGAGCTTTATCTGCTGAAGGCGGGCAGCGTTCGGTGTTTGCAGCAAGTCGCAGAAAACGCAGAGGCGGCAGCATGCTCTGAGACATTCCCCAATTTGCAATCCGACAATCCATCACGTTTAGCAATTGTTGGAAACGATAGATTTGCACCGTTCGGGGACAACTTAGGGCAAGCACATGCAGCAGTTTATCCTTTTTTGAATCGTCTGTCGTGGCAGCTGAGGCACAGTGTTCAAGTGCAGATCAAGCTGAGTCAGTTGGAAGTGACTTGCACGGTCAAAACACTGGTCCCGTGGAGCCTTATGAACATGACTTGGTTGATGTTCCCGACAATGCCGAGTGTTCAGAGGAGATAAGGAGCCAGTTGAGGGCTTGGGCTGTGAAGTATCATATCAGGAGAGCGGCAGTTAATTCACTGCTTGACATTCTTAGGCCGCACTTCACTGATCTTCCTAAGACACAGTATGCTCTAGTGTCCACTCGACAAAGCGTGCCACTTCAACTCGGCAGTGGTGAGTACGTTCATTTTGGCCTTCAGAGAGGCTTATTGCGTGCATTGGACATGTGGCATTCGGCTCCAAGTAATGGAGACGGAAATTCTTCAGCACACTGGTGAAGAATTGTCATGCTGTGCTAAACATGCTGGTCATTTTATCAGCCATATATTCTTCAGTACAATACATTTGTCCCAGGTGGTGGAAATTCCTGGAGCCCTCCACTAAGGTGTCCCTCATAGTCCATCTGTTGCTTCTGGGACATTAAACCCCGCAATGTTTTCCCAGGAAAAAAAAATTTGAGTGCTTCGAGATTCTATTCTATTTAGTCTACTTTGTCATGAAAAAAATTCGTATTCATTCTTAATTTTGGCACTGCTTTGACGTGGATGTAATGCAATGCAGGTTTTAAATGATTTGCCTGTATTGAAGGGTAAATATGCATGTTGGCGGTAATGTAGCTGTTTTATTGTTGGCTTAGATTGCCTCATTAAAGCAACTTGTTAAAACAATTGCTACTGTATACTACATCAGGTTTCATGCAATTGTAAAGATATTGAATTTCTAGTACTGTTTGCAATTGTTTAGTGCTTACACACAATGCCAAATTTTTCAGTATATAATGCCCTGATTTTAGCTAAAACATTGTGAAGACATTGAAGACTGCCCACAAATATATCACAATGGATGCTATGTACAAAGGACAGATATTCTACTTTATTGCATTTTGCCCTCATTGCTGCAAGTTATTTTGGGTTCAAAGTGAATATTGCAATGATTATAGAATATAGTGCAGACTACTGTTATATCCGAGTCTGGACTACAAAGCTCTGGATTATTTGGTTGGAATATCACTGCTGAGCTGGTTTGAGCCTTTTTGAAGTGGTGGCATTTGTTTTTGCTCTCTTCTTTTATCGTAGCCTGCCTGAGAGCACACTACCCTGAACAAGCAACCCCGAAGAATAGCAGCGCTGTTATAAAGCGCTGGCTGATTGGCGCGCAGGATCGGGAGTGTGGCCGCAGCCAGAGGCGCCAGCCGACTCGAGCAAGCGAGGCAGTGGGCACAAAAGAATAAGACATCACTTCACTTTCTTCACTTTAAAGACCCCTTCAGGGAGTATTACATAAGGGGTGGCTTAATGTATTCAACAATCATAAATATGCGTGCGGCAATCATAAACAATCATATTGAGCAATCTTGGAAGTATAATACAAATGGTTACAGCGGATAAGAATGAAGGTGGGCACGTGACGGCGACAACATCGGCGGGGAGGGAATTCTAGTCAACAATGGTGCAGGGAAAAAAGAACTGAAAAAGTAGCAGTACGCAATAGAGGCCGGGCGATCTGAAATGGGTGTGCCGTGCGGTGAGATATGCGGGTCGGATGAGAAATGTAAGGTGTTTGATTCTGAGTGCTATGGAAAAACTTGTGGAGCAAACACATGCAGGTGACGCGATGGCGAGCTTCAAGGCTTTCGAGACCGGAAGTATTCTTTAGAGATGAAACGCTGATTGTATATGCATAAGCAGAATGAACAAAGCGAATGGCGCGGTTTTGAACTGATTGGAGTGCATTTGTTAGGTATATTTGGTGTGGATTCCAGATGAGACTGGCGTACTCGAGTTTAGGTCTAATAAGGGTTTTGTAAGCTAGAAGTTTCACTTGCTGCGGTGCATGACGAAGATAATGGTTTAGGAATCCTAGAGATCTATTGGCAGATGATATGATTCTGGTAATGTGTATTCGCCAAGAAAGATCGGTACAGAGTGTTGCACCGAGGTACTTGAACGATTGGATGCTTTCTATAGATCAGTTCGCAACTGTATAGGAAAAAACAAGGGGGTTGCGTTGACGCTGAAATGAGACGAGTTTGCATTTTTTAGCGTTTAGTGTCATTAGCCAGAGGTCACACCATTCATGGATGCGGTTGAGCTCATTTTGAAGAGCCACTTGTTCAGAAATATTAGTAACGGTACAATAGATTACACAGTCATCGGCGAATGTGCAAGTTTTACACGATACTTGTGGCGCCAGATCGTTAATATATATTGGGAATAAAAGCGGGCCGAGCACAGATCCTTGCGGAACACCGGATGTTATGGGGAGAGTGCCTGAGTTGTGATTGTTAATAGAAACAAAACTGAGAACGCTTAGCTAGGGATTCTTTAATTCAGCCTAGAATATTAGGGTGCAAATTTAAAAAGGCTAGTTTCAGTGACAAGCATTGGTGTGGTACCTTGTCAAAAGCCTTCGCGAAATCTAAAAATAATGCATCGGTCTGTATGTTACGGTCGAGGTTAGCAAGCAGGTCCAAAGTGAAGATTGCCAATTGGGTATCGCAGGAAAGTCCCCTACAAAACCCGTGCTGAGCCGGATGAAGAAAGTTGTTAGAATCTAGGAAGTTTACGACATGGGAATAGATATATGACATGTACCATGATTTTGCAAGGCACACTGGTTAAGGAGATGGGGCGATAATTCAATGGAGTGTCCTTTACACCTGATTTGTGGACCAGAATGACCCTCCCCACCTTCCAGTCATCCGGTAGCATTCCTGTTGAAAGTGATTGTGAATAGAGTATTAATAAAATATATATGGCTGAAATGTGTTTGGTGTTTTTCAGTGTTTTGTAAGATTGCACAGTACGCGTGCGTTTACAGCAAGTGGAACTGCTTGTTAGTTAGTTAGTTATATTGATTTTTATGGCGCAAAAGCAACTGAGGCTATGCTGCGCCAAACACAAGGTTAGAGTTTTTGTTAATGGTGAAGCTTTCTAAAAATACTTAGAGTTTGTTTAAAACGTTGGCTTCCTTGAGAAACCTAAAAATACATGAAATATCAACCAGTGCTCGATCACCTAAGAGTAGCATGGGGTGTAATGGGATGCTTTCCCTGTAAAATGTTGTGAAATATTTCTTTCTTAGTTCTTCTAGTTTTATGCATGAAATTAAAATGTGGTTCACTGTGAGTTCAGCACCACACATTTCACAGAGAGGTTTGTTTTGTTTGGCTAGCAGAAAGTTGTGCGTGAGGTGGGTGTGTCCAATGCGGAGCCGACATAAAATAACTTCGGTAAAACGTTCTTGATGCCTACATGATTGCCATTCCCCTATAATTGGTTTCACAGAATTTAATTTGTTGTTTACGTGATCTTGCCATGCGGCCTGCCACTTATTTCTGAGTTTACTGTTGATAAACTTTAAGCAATCCCTGTGCGGTATGCTCACTTGTTTTATTTGGCCATTCCGGGCTTGTGCAGCGCATACATCTGCTTTTTCATTACCTACGATTCCAACATGGCTAGGAACCCAGCAGAATTTAATGTTATGTTTTTGTTTTGTGATTTTAACAATGCTATGTATGATGTTACCTATTATGGGTTCAGCAGCATTTCTGGAGTGCAGTGCTTTGAGCATACTCAGGGAATCGGTGTAAATGATGCTATTTTTGATATTCTCTCTTACTATTTTTTCCACAGCTACAAAGATGGCATAACACTCAGCAGTAAAAACCGATGCGAATTCTGGTAGTCGCATTATCTGTTTGTTTTTTCCTTGGATTACTGCACTTCCAACGTGACTTTCTGTTTTTGAGCCATCGGTATAAAATTCAATGTAAGTGTCATACTTTTCTTGTAGTGCAAAGAATTCCTGTAATATGTACTCATGTGGCGTTTGCTTTTTATCTAAATGTGTCATTGTGAAGTCACATACTGAAGGCAGGCTGTACCATGGTGGCAAACATTCATTCCTTTGTGCAATATTTGGTAGGGCATCTAGCACTGTTAGCTCTTCGCATTTATCTTCAAAGCGCAGTAGTAATGGTCTGATAGAGTGTGGTTTGTTGATGAATAATCTTTTAGATGGGCACTTGGTGACAATTGGATGGCAGAGATGTTTCGGAAGAGAACGGATTTTTAAGACATATGAGCATGTAAGGGCAATTCTTCGATCCTCAAGAGCGGCTTCATTAGTTTCAACGTAAAGGCTAACTACTGGTGATGTTCTGTATGCTCCAGATGATAGGCGCAGACCAAGGTTATGAATGGGGTCTAATCTTTTTAAGTAGGATGCTCTTGCCGAACCATATACTATGCACCCGTAGTCCAGCTTGGAGCGAACCAGAGAGCGATATATTTGTAAAAGGCTTGCTCTATCGGACCCCCACCGCTTCCGTGAGAGAACTTTTAAGATATTGAGGGCTTGAGAAGCTTTCTTTTTAAGGTTGTTAATGTGTGGTAGAAATGTGAGTTTCTTGTCGAAAGTTAGGCCTAAAAATTTGTGTTCTAGTTTAATTGGTAGCGTAGTGTGATTCAAGTATAGATTGGGATCGACCTGTAGGCCTCGTCGCAATGAAAAAAGAACAGCTACTGTTTTTTCAGGAGAAAATTTAAACCCATTTATGTCTGCCCAAGCACCTAGTTTATTTAGTGTGATTTGTATTTGTCTCTCACAGGTTGATATGCTGGAGGACGTGCATGCTATTTGTAGGTCATCTACATAGACTGAATACATTATGGACTTGGGTATTACTTTAGCTAAGGAATTCATTTTTACTATGAAGAGTGTCGTGCTTAGAATGCACCCCTGGGGTACGCCGTTCTCTTGGGTGAAAGTCATGGAGAGAGTTGCTCCTAGGCGGACTCGGAATGTGCGGTTAGCCAGGAAGTCGTTCAAGCAGTTCAACATCCTGCCGCGGATACCTAGCTCTGCTAGGTCACGGAGGATGCCGAACTTCCACGTAGTATCGTAGGCCTTCTCCAAGTCGAAGAAGACCCCAATACAGTGCTGCTTGTGGATGAACGCCTCCCGGATGGTGTTTTCTAGACGGACAAGGTGATCTGTGGTTGAGCATGCTTTCTTAAACCCACATTGGTGTGTATCTAATAGTTGCCGAGATTCAAGTATGAAGGTCAATCTAATGTTTATTACACTTTCGAAAGATTTAGCAATGCAGCTGGTGAGGGCTATTGGTCTGTAACTGCTAGGACTTGTTGGTGGTTTTCCGGGTTTGAGAAAAGGTATTATGACTGCTTTTTTCCACTCGTCAGGTATATTGCCAGTTATCCAGATTTTATTAAAGAATTTTAATAGTGCCTCTACAGCAGCCTCGGAGAGATGTGCAAGCATAGCGTAATGCACGTTGTCTGGTCCCGGTGCTGTCTTTTTGCCAGAAGATAGTACCTTATTTAATTCTTGTAGTGTGAGAGGCTGGTTATAATCCTCATGAACACCTGCTCCAGATGGGAATCTTTGTTTCTCAGCTATTGCTTTGTGTTTTTGAAATGTGTTTGTGTAGTTGGATGAGCTTGAGATCTCAGCAAAATGCTCGCCCAGTATGTTGGCCTGTTCTTCTAAAGATGTTTGTGTCCCGGGTGCTGTCAAGAGAGGAAGTGTGAAAGTGGTATGGTCACCAGTAAATTTACGCACTTTTTCCCACATTTTCTTTGATGTTATTGAACTATTTATTGAGGAGACATATTTCTGCCAAGAGGTTTTCTCTGCATTTCTTCGCACATACCGCGCTCTGGCTTTTGCCTTCTTAAAGGTGAGTAGGTTTTCTGCAGTGGGATATCGACGCAGAGCGCTCCAGGCTTTCTTTTGTTGTTTTTTTGCTAATGTGCATTCTTTTGTCCACCACACTTTGTGTTTCTTTTGTGCAAGTCCTGTTGTTTGTGGTATAGCGAGTGTTGCGGCCGATATTATGCATTCAGTAAACTTCTCATTAATTCCATCTGTGCTAAGGTCCTCACAAAATTCCTTTTCCAGAGTGGCACTTTTTGTAAAAAGTGACCAGTCGGCGAGCTGAATTTTCCAGCGCCGTGGCCTTGTGGGGATGATTGGAGTGGACGATGAGAGCCTGATGATGGTAGGTAAGTGATCGCTGCCCATGGGGTCATTTAAAACATCCCATTTAAAATCGTTAAAAAGTAATGGTGATGCGAAAGCTAAATCGAGAGAGCTCATTTTTGCTGAGCTTGGACAGCAATATGTGGCTTTTCCCGTATTTAAAAGACAGACATTATTAGAAAGTATAAAATCTTCGATTGTTTGTCCTCTAGAGTCACAGCGTTCGCTTCCCCAAAAAGGGGAGTGAGCGTTGAAGTCCCCAACTACTAGATACGGTTCTGGAAGTTCATTGATAAGTTCTTGTAAATCGTGGACTGTTAATGTAAAATGTGGAGGAATATATACAGAACAGATAGAAATTGTTTTATGGCTGACGATACTGACCGCGACGGCTTCAAGTTTTGTTTTGAGTGTGACTTCTCGAGCAGGGACGCCGCTTTGCACGACGATCGCAACGCCTCCAGATAGTCTATTTGCCTGCTCACGATCGCGTCTAAAAGTTTTATAATGTTTCAGGATATTTGTATGTTGTGGACCTAGATTTGTTTCTTGAAGACATAAGACTACGGGCGAGATTGACCCTAGGATATCTTTTATGTCATTGTAGTTCCTCAACATTCCTCTACAGTTCCACTGAACTAGGAAAGCCATGTTTTATGTTTTGGGGTAGGAACGATTGAGAGTTTACTTATGTTCTGGGGCCGTTATGGTGGCCCTGCCTTTTTTCCGCTCAAGAGAGCTGTTCCGCCGCTGTAAAGCAGGCGGGCTGGGAGTTTGGTCCATCACCTCGCAGGAGGTGCTGGACGACCGCGGAGATTCCGCCGGTGTGTGGGTGTCGGGCCTCCCCCGACGGGGGGAAGTCCTGCGGGGTGTTGACCCGTGGGCCGGCACTCCCTGGCTTGTAGTTGGCAGAGCAGCTTTCGCTGTCTCTGCCTGGGGCGTGGATGGCACTGCCACAGGCGCGGTGGAAGTGGCCGCGGCAGGTGCCGGAGTGCTGTGTGGTGCTACGCCCCTGCGCACCACATCAGCGAAGTTTGGTTTCGCTGTGAAGGAGAATGTGTTGTTAAGTGCAAAACGCCTTCTGGCTTCTTTGAATGAAATGTTTTCTTTGGTCTTAATGATGATGATTTCTTTTTCCTTTTTCCAGGACGGACACGCCCTGGAGTACGCAGCGTGGTCGCCTTCGCAGTTTGCGCAGCGTAGTGCTGCGTCGCATTCCTCAGACTGGTGGTCCTTTGATGCGCATTTCGCGCAGGTTTTGCGGCCGCGGCAGCTTTGTGAGCCATGGCCAAACTTCTGGCAATTGAAACAGCGACGAGGATTGGGTATGTAGTGTCTTACGTTGACTTTCAGGTATCCTACTTCGATTGTTTCGGGCAAGCTGCTGGTGTTAAATGTGAGGACCATGTGTTTGGTGTCTATTTCCTTGTTATCCTTGCGGATTTTGATTCTGTGGACGTCTATTACATTTTGTTCGGATAGTCCTTGAAGCATTTCAGTTTCTGTTAGGTGGATAAAGTCAGCTTCTGAGATAACGCCTTTGACTGAGTTGAGGGATCGGTGGGGAGTCACGGAGACAGAGATGTCCCCTATGGAATCGATGTTTGCAAGTTTCGAGCACTGGATGCTCTCGCGTAGTTCGAGGAGTAGGTCGCCGCTTGACATTTTGGATACCTTGTAGCCAGGCCCTAAGGTATCTGTTAGGCATTTGGTAACAAGAAATGGGGATATGATTCGGGCTTGCTTTTGTTCACAGTTACTGTGTATAACATGAAACTTAGTGAATGTCGGTTTCTTTTTTGAAAAAAAGTCTGCTGCTTCGTTCCGCCCTCTTTTCAGAGAGCGATCAAGTTTGGAAAGGGGGGGAGCCATAAAAAAATTTGGTTTTTCGGTCATGGTGCCAGCCACCCACCATGGAGTCCAACAAGGGGACGCGACAGGAACTTGAAGGCAAGTCCTGCCTACGCCAGCTGTACACCTTAACTATAACCTAATATGACTCAACTCAGGGTAGTTGGTCACACACGGTTAACCCTCGCCGCCAGGAAAAAGAGGAAAAACGAAGAAGAGAGGAGGAGACAGGAGAGTTGTAAGAAAGGGAATAGGAAAGTGAAAGATAGAGGGGAGGACAGGAAAAGGCGACTGCCGATTTCCTCCGGTCGGGTCAGGCCGGAGGTGCCGTCTACAGGAAGCTGGGGCCAAAGTGGTGTGTTGCCTCCGCCGAGGGGCCTTAAGGGTCCAAACGCTCGGCATCGGCTCAACCACCAGGATCCCCTTTTCCCCGGACACGGCGATGCCACGCACGGCTAAGCGCGGATGCTCGGGTCCGTGGTGACGCATTGTTCACCATCATCCCCCTGCGGGGATGTCCCTGCGGATGCTTGGGTTAACCCCGTGGTGTCGCCACTCACCAACGTCTGCATGCTGCAGACGCCTCCCTGCGGGGAGGAACTGCTTGTATACTGATGTCTGCATAAAGGGACCCATTAATAATTGCTGCAAGTTCGTCTTCATTGTTTCTGTCTCCTCAAGATGCCTGTGCATACAGGTCGGATTCCTCATGGCCAAAATTTAGTTTTCAGACGTCATATATAGATAAGGTAACCACGATTTGTCATTGATTCACAATCTAGCAGGGCGCTGGCTGGCGACGGCAAGGTCGGCATACGGCCTCGGCCCTATGTTGGCAGCCAAAGGTCGGCCGGTGTGAGGCCAATAACCAATCCCGACCTCGGCCCAACCTAGTTTGCCAAGCTAGGGCCAAGGTCGGCCAGGCCGGCTACCGACTTTGGCCCAACATAGGGCCGAGGTCGTTTTTTCAGTTGGGTTCTTCCTTCCACCTCTCAACCTATCGCCACGGTACGGATGACAGCTTCGGTACGGGGGCTAAGGGTCCGTGGTGCCACCAAGCACCAACACCTCGTTACACACGGTGCCCCTGTGGGTCATATCAAAAAGCATGTTATTGTAATTAACAATGTGCATCTTTTAATATATTGAGGAATTTGCTAAATAAGCAAAGTAACATACAGAGGTATGCTTATTGCTAATCAGTTTTATTGCTTTTTCAGCGCAATCAGGCCACATCTCATGTAAAACTACCCACCCCGTGGACTCAACAAGGCCTCTTACTAAGTGTGAAAAGTCTGAGCAAAAGTGAAGTGTCTTTGGAATTCTTTTGTGAGCAAAGGTTTCTCAACACCTGATGGCCGAGTGCATCCAACACCTATAAGCAGCTCGGGACAAAGACAGAAGTTCCATCGCTCTGAAGGCAATGCCAAGTTTAACTAAAGCTCATATCAGGCCTAAATAATTTGAGAAAATGAAAGCTAATCTGGCCTTCACTCAGAAATGAGGTACTGAAGGCCGTTTTGTACAGAACTGATAGTGCAATGTAATAAGAGATCTTCCTAACGGAAAACCTGGTGCTGCGTCTAAACAGGATAATATCTCTAATGACCTCAAGGCATCCACGAGATAAGGGAGTCTTCACAAACTGTCACAGACCTTAACGCATTCCACCAGTTCTTAGATGACTGGGAGGAAGCAGCAAAAAAGGCTGGGAGCGGGTTTGTAAGCAGCAGTACTGCTCAAGGCCTTCATGTCACAATACACAGCACTCTGTCTGTGCTGAAGTATGCGACATCTTTAGGATTTAAATGCCTGCTGACTTCCAGATTGAGCCAAGACAAATTAGAAAACCTATTTGGGATTATTAGGAAATATTTGGGTAGTAATGAGCACCCATCCCCAGGCCAGTTCCTAATAACTGTGAACTGTTCTATAATTTGGCACAAGCCCCAAAGTCAAGCAATTGCAGAGAAGAAGTGGTAAATTCACTTCTGGTCTCTCCATCTAAAGCAAACGGGACTGTGTCTGGCATTCAAGACATTATCGAAGATATGCTCGAGTTTTGGGATGTAGATAATGCAGGGGAAGTAATTTGTTCTGGATTGCGCTCTGATCACAGCAGCTTGTGGTGGAATTCAGGGACAGCCACCTCGTTTATTACATGGCAGGCTACGTCGCAAGGAAGTCTGGGGTTAAGAATGCCTGCAAAGAATGTGCATTACGCCTCATGAGTAGCAGAACAGCAGCTATGCGCAACACAAACAGCACATTCACTGCACATTTTGATGAAGGAGGTCTCCTCTACCCATGTGAGAAGCTGGGTAAACTGGAGGATGCCTTTACGATGTTTTTCTCAAAGGAGAAGCTCCATGCATTCAGTATGCACAACTTTGTAAACATTTCGAGCAGCCTAAGATTCGACACTGTTGGCTGCGAGGAGCACTGTAAAGAACTCACTGCCAAAATCATACAATTCATTGAGGTGACATGGCCACATTTTTTTACAAAGGCTGTTAATAAGGAAAGGGTTGAAAAGAGGGAGCAGCAAAAACTTTTAAAGCTTCGAAGATGCCACTCAGTACCAGCAGGTAGAACTTGACACGAGCTCACAGCGGCTAGTGGCCATCAACATGCCTCAAGGCCTCTTCCAGTACACTAGACTGCCTTTCGGAGTAGCTTCAGCACCGGCCATATTCTAGAGAAAAATGGAAAACTTCCTAGAAGACATGCGCCATGTCACCGCATACTTTCATGACATCTTTGTAACGGGGCTGGATGACGCAGACCACTTGAGTAACGTAGCCAGTGTGCTATACAGCCTCTACAGGAAGCAGGCCTCAAGCTCAAGAAGTGTTCATTTCTGGCGACATAAGTTGAGTGCCTGGGCCATGTCATGAATGCAGATGGACTGAGGCCAACACCAAAGAAAATAAAAGCTGTCATGAATGCTCCAAGTTCCAAGGACAGCAAGCAACATCAAAGCTACCTTGGACTCATTAATTTCTACAAGCATTTTCTGCCTAACCTTTGGACAGTTCTCCGATCCTTGAATCTGATACTGACAAAAGAAACTCCATGGAAGTGGACAAGCGTAGATGAACAAGTTTTCAGAGAAAGTAAAGATCTACTGACTTCCGTCCCGATACTGCATCATTTCGATTCTTCGAAGCAAATCGTTCTCAGTTGCGACGCTTCACCGTACGGAATCAGAACACCCCACTGCCTTCACATCGAGAAGCCTTCTTCCAGCAAAAGAGAATTACAGTCAGCTGGATAAGGAATCCCTTCGGCGTCTCGAAGTTTCACCAGTATCTCTGGCACCAAGATTTGGAAGTGATAAGTGAACACAAACCACTTCTGGGACTTCTCGGGCAGGACAAGCCTATTCCCGACAGATCACCACCGAGAATGATACGTTGGGCAATTACCCTGTCAGCATACAAGTATACGCTTCTGTACCGCCCTGGCACCAGCATCAGTAGTGCCAACGCGCTAAGCCGACCACCGCTTCCTACAGTGCCCTCATCAGTACCCAAGCCTGCTGATATCTGCACGCTTGAAAGTTCATATCCTCGGCTTCTTTCGCCATCCGCCATTGCCAAAGCTACAGATCATGAACCTTTTTTGTCACACCTACGCCGAGCGCTCCTTACTGGTGACACTCCTTACTGGATACTTCATAAAAATGCTCACCTAAAATATCAGCCTGCCCTTTTGTACACACTTCTGGAGTCGGAGTCATTTGTGTTGAGAACAGGGGTAGTAAATACCCGACTTTCGCCATCGACCTTGCGTCTTTTTTTCCCGTACTAATTTATTTGAAGTGTCACTGAGAGCAGGTGGCTCGACAGGGTACCAAGAAAGGCAATCAGCATCCTGATGGAGACGTCCAGACTTGTACACGACAGTGTACGAATACTCCTGAAGGCGTAGCGCCCAACGGACAAGATGAATGGAAGAAAAGTATTGAGATCCACGGAGGCAGAAAAGCAAATGGCTGAAAACCAGGGTGACCAGGAGCGAGAAGTTGCAAATTTTTTTTACGAGTCTGCCCTTGCTCTCGAAAAGAGAATAGAACCTATTCGACAACAAAACCACATACTGTCGTGGATGCTGACCGTCGTGGAGACAACCCTGCACATGTTATTTTTCCGAGTCTGCCCTTGTTCTCGAAGAGACAATAGAACCTATTCGACAACAAAGCCACATACTGTCGTGGATGCTGACCGTCGTGGAGACGAGTCTGCCCTTGCTCTCGAAGAGAGAATAGAACCCCACATACTGTCGTAAATGCTGACCGTCGTGAAGATAACCCTGCACATGCTTTTTTTTTACGAGCCTGCCCTTGCTCTCGAAGACAGAATAGAACCTATTCGACAACAAAGCCACATGCTGTTGTGGAAGCTGACCATTGCGGAGACAACCATACACATGCTTTTTTTACGAGTTTGCCCTTGCTATAGAAGAGAAAATAGAACCTATTCGACAACAAAGCCACATGCTGTCGTGGATGCTGACCGTCGTGGAGACAGCCATGCACATGCTTTTTTTTACGAGTTTGCCCTTGCTCTCGAATAGAGAATAGAACCTATTCTACAACAAAGCCACATACTGTCGTGGATGCTGACCGTCGTGGAGACAGCCATGCACATGCTTTTTTTTACGAGTTTGCCCTTGCTCTCTAAGAGAGAATAGAACCTATTCGACAACAAAGCCACATACTATCGTGGATGCTGACCGTCGTAGAGACCACCATAAAAATGCTCCGTCTACAAGAAGCAGGACAACAAGAAGAAGCAGAAATAAAGCCAGTGATTCCTGCCCTTTCAGACATGAAACAATAAGGAGAAAAACAAGAAGACAGAAAGCCAGTGATTCCTGTTCTTCCAGAACCGAAAAAAAAGAAGACAGGGAGCCGTTTTGTGTCTAAAAGGACACGAAACGGCTGTCCTAAGCTGCAACCAAAAAGCATGGTGCCAGCACCATCAGCCTGTTCTTCTTCCTTCGTCCCTTTCACGCGGGAATCCATTTCGTCTTCCACTTCAGAACAACACAACATGGCCAACAAACAGTACAACCCGGCCAGGGGGCTACTGTTGGAATCACGGGGGGCTCGAAGAAAGCGGCCAGTTAATTAGATAATTTAGGAGTATAGAATGAATGCTTCATAGATAGATGCTGACAAAAGACTAATATACATTGGGCGAAAATTCAAGATCAAGAAGTGGTAGCCAGCTTTTTGCACTGGACCTAAGAATAATGATTCAGGCAATCAACGTTAACCTCAGGATAAGCATTAGCCAGTCGCAATTTCTGCAGCGTTAGCCCTCAGAACATAGTCCCAAGTGCGAGTGGTTTCCTGAGGAATCTAATTCGCTATACCGGAAGCCACGTCTTTTCAAAGACAGGGTGACCAGGTGTTTATACAGACTGCCTGCGACCTTTCAATTTTGACTTCTTACCAGAATACACCTTGACAACGAAGTGGAAGCTTGTATCAAGCATTTTTCAGCTAGAATAGCATGTGTGTCTCTTCTTGATATATATTCCAACGGAACAACAGAAATTTTCCCAAGAAACACAAACCTACTATGTTAAAGATCCCTAGTTATCTGCTTGTTAAGCCCACCAACTCGACTACAAGCCAGGGTGATTTAGCCAGTAGGTGAAAAGAGAGCATGAGGTGGGTTGCATCTTGGTCAATACTCCCTCCAATATGTTCGCAGATGTCTGGGCAAGACATCCTGAGGTCGTGCTTTAGGCTATCTCCACATTAGGTTCTATGCTGCCTTTCCAGTGCTTCTCCCACCACAATTAGTGGTATCCACATGTTGCACAATGTGTGCGTGCATGTGTGCGTTTGCGTGTGCGCGTGTGTGTGTGGTAATGAATTTCGTCAGGACCAACCGCGGTAGCTTTGCAGTTCGCTAGTACGAGTTCTAAATCATGCAGCGTAAGCTCACAGTTGTACTCTTCGCCTATGCTCGCACGTGGAAGTTTCTTGCATTCAGCGTTCTTTTTAAGTTTCAGAAAGTCGTCCGCATATCCTGCAGAACTCGATACTTCATAAAAATGCTCACCGAAAATATTAGCCTGCCCTTTTGTACACACTTCTGGAGCCATTTGTGTTGAGAACAGGGGTAGTAAATTCCAGACTTTCGCCATCGACCTTGCGTATTTTTTTCCCGTACTAATTTATTTGAAGTGTCACTGAGAGCAGGTGGCTCGACAGGGTACCGAGACAGGCAATCACCGTCTTGATGGAGAAGTCCAGACTTGTACACGACAGTGTATGAATACTCCTGAAGGCATAGCACCCAGCGGACAAGATCAATGGAAGAAAAGTATTGAGATCCGTGGAGGCAGACAAGAAAATGCCCGAAAACCAGGGTGACCCCGAGCGAGAAGTTGCAAATTTTTTTTACGAGTTTCCCCTTGCTCTCGAAGACAGAATAGGACCTATTCGACAACAAAACCACATACTGTTCTGGATGCTGAGCATCGTGGAGACAACCCTGCACATGCTTTTTTATACGAGTTTGCCCTTGCTCTCGAAGAGAGAATAGAACCTATTCGACAACAAAGCCACATCCTGTTGTGGATGCTGACCGTCGTGGAGACAACCCTGCACATGCTTTTTTATACGAGTTTGCCCTTGCTCTCGAAGAGAGAATAGGACCTATTTGACAACAAAGCCACATCCTGTTGTGGATGCTGACCGTCGTGGAGACAACCCTGCACATGCTTTTTTATACGAGTTTGCCCTTGCTCTCGAAGAGAGAATAGAACCTATTCGACAACAAAGCCACATCCTGTTGTGGATGCTGACCGTCGTGGAGACAACCCTGCACATGCTTTTTTATACGAGTTTGCCCTTGCTCTCGAAGAGAGAATAGAACCTATTCGACAACAAAGCCACATAATGTCGTGGATGCTTACCGTCGTGGAGACAACCATGCACATGCTTTTTTCATGAGTTTTCCTTGCTCACGAAGAGAGAATAGACCCTATTCGACAACAAAGCAAAATACTCTCATGGATGCTAACAGTCGTGGAGACAACCATGCACATGCTCCGTCTACAAGCAGGACAACAAGTAGACATAAAGCTGGTGATTCCTGTCCTTTCAGACATGAAACGACAAGGAGAAAACCAAGAAGACAGAAAGCCAGTGATTCCAGGCTTTCCAGACCCGAAACGACAAGAAGAAAAAAAAAGAAGACAGCGAGCCGTTTTGTGTGTAAAAGGACACAAAACGGCCGCCGTAAGCTGCAACCAAAAAACATGCTGCCAACACTATCAGCCTCTTCTTCTTCGTTCGTCCCTCTCAAGCGGGAATTCATTTAGTCTTCCACTTCAGGATAGAGAATAGAGAGAATAGAACCTATTCGACATCCAAGCCACATACTGTCGCGGATGCTGACCATCGTGGAGACAACCATGCACATGCTCCGTCTACAAGAAGCAGGACAAGTAGCCATAAAGCCAGTGATCCCTGTCCTTCCAGACCCGAAAAAAAAGAAGACACCACTCAGGTGCTGTAAATGTAGGATTTTGCATGAAGCAAAGGCTCACAGATGCAAACAACACAAAACTGCCCATCAATAAATAAAATGTAAAATGGCTAAACAAAAACTCTTCAAAGATGCATAAAGAAAAATCTGTCAGCAAGTGCTGCAGCTTCATTTTCACCAGTAAAGTACAAAGCAGCAGATGATAGGAAACATTGAAGCATTCCCTCATTCCATGAGATGCAATGTATAGAGAGAGTGCAGTGTACAATTAATAATGAGAAGGCAGCGACCATCATGAATTTCCACCAAAATACCTGCAAATAAATACAATGTGTCATTTCAAGACAGGGATCACCTATCCAATTTATAAAACAGCCAAAAGAAATGTGCCACAGCCATATTTCCTGCAAAAATTGTAGTACGCTACAAAAACAAAGATGAACCCTTCTCCCATCTGATTTTAGAAAGGGAACCATTTTGAATGAAGCAAGCATTCCAAGAACGTACTGTGCACAGTCTGCCCAATTTTTCAGAAATGGTTTGTTACTACTCTTTCCCTTACAAGCAAACAAGAGGCAAAAAGAAAGCTGCTTGAGATAATTTGAAACCAAACAAAACATTAATACGCTGCAAACACATCTAATAGTGTTGTTCACATTTCAGGTGCAGAATAGCAAATTACTTTGCAGTCAGTTACCTTAAAATTTTGTAACCGCTCATACTTTCCTACAAATATTACAGCAAGTATCAGATAGTGTCAACATGATTAATGTCAAAATATCCTTCTGGATCATTTCAATCAAAACATCAGGACGAAATTGGCAGACTCTTACAACGCACAATGGCTCACAATAACTTCTCCAATAAATGCTCGCAGAACACGCTGTAACATATTTCAATAGCAGATGCCTTGAGATGAATACACTGTGCACCAACAGGACTTCAGGCACAGCCTCCACGAAAACTTACTTGCTAAAAAAAAAATACCACACATTTGCCGTCTTGTGAGATTGCACATGGTGACGTAGGCTCACTTTGCACGGAAAGACTTCGGGACATAGATGGCACTGGAACAGCTTCTCGCCTGTGTGGACGCGGAGGTGTTTTCTCAGGTGGCCCTTTTGTGTGAAGCATTTGCCACAGTGATCACAGTGGTACGGCTTATCACCTGTGTGGATGCGAAAATGCTCTGTCAGGTTGCTCTTGTCTGAGAAGCTCTTGCCACAGTGATTGCACTGGTGTGGCTTCTCGCCCGTATGGATACGGATGTGCCTCGCAAGGTTGTCTAAAGTAGTGAACGCCTTGCTGCAATGGCTGCACTGGTAAGGACGCATTCCAGTGTGGGTTCTCTGGTGTCTCTTGAGAAGATGGTTATGCACTGTAGCATAGCCACACTGGGGGCACAAAAAGCACTTTTCGCATCCTTGCGAATTTTGTTGTGGAGATGAGGTGCAGCTACTCTTAGCTGCGACCAAACATGCGCAAAGAAACAATGCATGAACTTTTTTAGATATAAAGGGTATGCCTCAATGCATTGATAACAGCTGGCCTATGTCGCTAGGTTAGTTAATGAATGGTGAGGTTGCTCAAACTCAAACTGACCAGATCTTGTCATGATCGAAGAACCAATCCTTGCTTAAGACCATGCATGCCTAAAATAAAAGCTGTTCTCTTTTAGACTAGACCCATATTTCATATCATGAGGACAGCTAATCACGAGCACATGACTCAAAAAACACTGTTGCTTTTGTAGCTGAGCTGAGCGGAGCATAAACTACAAACATTACATCCCATTGCATGACTTTATCTGTGTATGTCATGACTTGATACAAAGAGAGAAGCACACGTTTATCACTTGCTAGCTCACAGGCATTGACCTGCTCACCGTGCAAGGTTGCAGGGCAGCACTTCCCCTGAATCACCTCACAACAAACAAGAATCCGCAGAACACAACTGAACTTTCAGCTGCTGCTGTCATTCATGCACTCTGTGACACAGCTTTTCCAGCCATGTCAACACCGCACATGAAAAACAACAAACAAAAAAGGTGTGAGGCATAAATTAAAGTGAGAACTATAACAAAGCAGAAATGTGAGGCCTTGCAGATACGGAATAGTTTTAGCAGTCATAGCAATTGAAAACATGCATAGATGCCAACCACGTCAGTAACAACGGTATTACTATATTAATATAGTTACATAAGGTTTCATACACAATAATATATAACAGCAGGAGTTTCAGTGGCAGAGTTTAGCTTCCAAACGAATACCTAAAATAACGCAAAGTCACGGCATACATGAAGATACTAAACAGTGCAAGCCACACAGAGATTGACAAGGCCCTTTAGAGAGATCAGACACAATGATACCAACTATTATCTACAGTATAAGACCTCAAGCACAGCAAATAAAAAAAACAGACATAAGAAGAGCAGGAACTGAACACCACTATTCCACTGTCACCAGTCTAAAACCAATGCAATACTCGTTAAAATAAACACACCTTCTCCTGCCTTGTGCAACAGATTTAAAACCCAGAAACCTGGTTATTTAGCCACCTGGGAAGAATATGTGAGCATCCATGTTGTGCAAGCTTGATAAGTGCTTGGGAGGCACCGAGCACATTGATGTGTATTTTACAAACTCCATCAGCTGCCAAACCGTCTGCTGCCAGCATCATTTCCACAAAACATCATGTCAAGCATGTTACCTTTCTGAGTAGATTTACACCTTAGAGGGCATACTTCCTGGCTGGGAAAAGTAGAACTTTGATGAGACCAGCTAAGTCGTCATAAAATAATCATCAAAATAAATGACAAAATCTGGCATCGCCATTTCAAAAGCAAGAAGTAGTGTTTATCATGGTTCTAAATACAATAGTGAATGGTATATAGACAAGGAATGGTCACAGCATCAACTGCATATTCTGTTTACACATGAGTGCACACCCTCAGAAGAAGGATGGGCCCACATGATGTGCGACCTCTGCTGAAAGTTGTACTGAGAGAAACCTCAGCGCAGACACCTGCAATGGTAAGAGGCACTCTGCTAGAAGTCAAAACGTGAAAGTCGAACAGTGCAGACTTGTACCCCATCAGTTCAGAACAATTCAAGGCAAAAGAAATAACAAGTGAAGGTGAAAGCTTGTGCCTGAAGAAGACCAGCAGGTATTTTGGTCAAGTGCAGGTCCAGATGGGATAGAACAGTCGCGCTCGAAATGAGAAAAATGCAATGACAAAATTAGATTAACATTTTTCCCATATGCACCAACAAGCCCAAAAAGCCACGCAGACTGGATTGGCAAGGGTGTCCAGTGCAGATGTTTTTTGTTTTATGGCGCAAAATCAGCAAAGGCTATGATGCGCCAAACAGAGGGCTAGAATTAATGGAGATACCTATAGTTTGTTTAAAATACTGGTTTCTTTAGGAACTTGAAAATACTTGAAAAATCAACCAGTGCTCAATCGTCGAAAACCAGCATGGGGTGTAACAGGATGCATTCATTGTAAAATGTGAAATATTTCTTAGTTCTTCTAGCTTCTAGCACACATTTACAGAGGTTTGTCTTGTTTTGCCCGTAGGAAGTTGTGTGTCAGGTAAACTTCATACAATCTCTGTGCGGTATGTTCACTTGTTTTATTTGACCACTTAAGGCTTGTGCAGCACATGCATCTGCTATCTCATTACCTACAATATCAAAATGTCTAGGGACCCAGCAGAATTTAACAGTATGTTTTTGTTTTGTAACTTTAGCTCATCGTTCATAGTAAACAAATAGAAAAGCCAGCCAGACAAATATCCTCATTCCTTGTGTCAAAAGTTCTGATTTTCGGGCCCTCAGTACAAAGTAACAAAATTGGCTACTGGTGACCTCCTGCTCGAACTGCTCGACATAACTCAAATGTCAAAGCTTGCGAACTTTGAGACCTTCGTTGGTATTCCTCTCTCCGTCACACCACACAGATCATCGAACGCAGTATGCGGTGTCATATCAATGACTTTCTACACCTAACAGAGAAAGAGATGCTTGAAGGACTGTCTCCTCAGAATGTGGCTAATGTACACAGAATTACAATCTGCAAAGAAAACAAAGAACGAAACATTTGGTCCCGACCTTTGCCTCCTGCACCCTGCCCGAGTCAAGCGAGGTAGGGTACGCAAAAATCTCTGTTCGACCATATATACCTAACCCTAGACGCTGCTTCAAATGCCAGAGGTTTGCCCGCGGCTCCCAAAGCTGCCGCGGCCGTGATACCTGTGTTAAATGTGCCTCAAATGACCACCATTCCGACAATTGTGATGCTGCACTACGCTGTGCAAACTATGAAGGTGACCACACAACTCATTCAAGGTAATATCCTGCTTGGAAGAAAGAAAAGGAAACAATTACCTTAGAGACACAAGACAAGATAACAAAGAAGCAGGAAGGCATTACAGAATGACAGAGGGCACATACTCTTTCTCACCCCACACAAATTTTGCAGATGTGGTTTGCCTGTCTTTTAAGAGATTTTAAGTGGGATGTTCTAGACAACAATCACCTTTTTGCTGCGAAGATGACCTGCAGCTACTTTTAGCTGTGGCCGAACCTACACAATGAAAATGAGCTTGTTTTTTAATATATAAAGTGTGTGCCTCAATGCACTGACAATGGCTGGCCCAAGTGCGGAGATGACTAACTGAATGGTAAACATTCTCTAATTCAATCTGAGCACATGCAGCATATTTAAGTGAGACTCAGATTAAGACAACCTTGGTTCCACTCAGTGATGTGTTGTTTCTAAGGTGGCATACATTTTTTTGTTACTGATACAGCCAACAAAGTCCACCATCGCAGAATTTCTACCAGAGTGTACAATCGCAAGAAAAGCACCGAGAGCTTCTAAAAGTTGGAAGAAACAAAAAAGACCATCCAGTCACAGCAGCTTAACATAAGGATGGCCATTACAGGAAGTTTCTTTTGATACCAGTTTTTTCACATCAAGAAACTGGGAAAGGGAAAGTACTGCGCCATTTCCTCAAAAACCAATTTACTATTTTTTTTACACCACCACAATGGCTTTGTGTGGGTGTGAAGTGATATCGTTGATCTCCTTTCTGATGATTCTTGGAAAGTTGCTAACATCGAGCCGTGCATCGATGACTGCAAGTAGGCACAAGCTGTGCAGTGCCGGGGCCAAGTGCAATACGTGAAGATTCATAAGCCGCCCGGTCTGTCCATCCTCCTGGTTAAGTACCGGACCAAAGCCACCAAAGACACTCTTTCACCAGCAGCAGACCAGCCGTGGAAGCTCCTCGCCGATGGGCCTGAGCCACGTGTTGTGTACTCCTTTTTTACTTGAGGAAGGGAGAGTGCATCTCCCATGAATGGAATCGTTTATTCTAGCGTGTGTTTTTCGTCACCCGTGTGCTTTCCTTTACATTTTTCTGTGTGTTTCCTATGTCCGTGTCCACAACGGGGGGCCTTAGGGGACCGGCACAGTGCGGGGACAGTCCCTGTTTTCAGCACTGATGGCTAAACCGAGATCGGGTTTCGTCAGCAGTGCCTGTGAGGCGAGTTTGGGCACGAAACGGCCTGGTAAAGGAAAAACGGCCGGGCCCCCTCGGCAAGACAGTGGCCTCTTCGACGGCAAAAAAGAGACGTTTGTGTCGTGTTCCATCCGACCACTCTTTGTGTATTTGTACTGTAAAGTTAATACAGGTTTCCTTGCTTGTTTGTTAATGAATGTGCTCCTGTGTCTTCAACGTGTCTTCAATATTCACCGTCGCAAGATTCGAGTCTCACATTCCACAACACCAAGTGGCCTTACTACGATCCAGCACGACGTCTAGGGGTCCTACTTGTGCATGTCTGCAAAGTAACGGGCCTGCAGCGCACTGCACCCTCAGAAAATGTAAGGCTCTTCATTGTACACAAAGGCTGCACGCCCTTTCCGACCCACAGGGGGAGTGCCTTGTATTACGTGTGGGCGCACCCACGTCGAGGTGGTCGTTTCCATTTTGTACAACGAGTTGTCACAGAAGTCACCGCTGAAAGAAGGGCTTACCTGGACACCACCCCACACGTATATGCGGGTCCATATGGCAGTCGCGGTGTGAAAGGTACACCAAGACGGGACGTCTCCACTGGCGGGGACACGATGCCAATCCATGGTATCCAAGTCAACTACATGCAAATCTGACGAATGGTTCAAGAGCCTAAAGATATACAAGTGGTTACCTACCACACAAGCTGTGTTGCCGTAAAGCAATGCAGGAACCTCACTGGACACCTGCAGCCGGCTCCATTCCAAGGTGTTGGTGTTGACGCGGTAAATGGCGTTGCCCAGTGCCGAGGTGTACGGGCCGCCGTAAGCTACAACGGTGGAGCTAGAAATGCCAATTGGCTCGCCGTCGGGGAGTTGCATTTGCACTATATGCACGTCAATGGCATTCTGAAAGTTGAGTCCTGGCTGCGTGGGGGCTATCGAGATTATTTGTTGAAGAGTCAGAAAAAGTGTAGTGAAAAGTGTAGTGAAAAAGTGTAGTGATGCGTAGTGACATCAGCGTGTGCCATCATGACTCGAAATATTTTAACACATTCAAGCAAATTCCTCAAACTGGATGATATACAGAAAAGGAATGGTCACAGCATCAACTGCATCTTCTGTTTAAACATGAGTGCACTCACTCAGAAGAAGGATGGGCCCACATGATGTGCAGCCTCTGCTGAAAGTTGTACTGAGAGAAACCTCAGCGCAGACACCTGCAATGGTAAGAGGCACTCTGCTAGAAGTCAAAACGTGAAAGTCGAATAGTGCGGACTTGTGCCCCATCAGTTTAGAAAAATTCAAGGCAAAAGAAATAACAAGTGAAGGCGTAAGCTTGTGTCTGAAGAAGACCAGCAGGTATTTCGGTCAAGTGCAGGTCCAATGGGATTGAACAGTCTTGCTCGAAATGGGAAACGAAGTTACAGATAAAATTACAGATTAACATATCTCCCATATGCACCAACAAGCTCAAAAAGCCACGCAGATTGGATTGGCAAGCGTATCCAGTGCAGATGTTTTTTTGTGTTTCAAGACAACAAAAACTTCTTGTTGTTTCTTGTAATGTTCAACGGTTCTTTCAATGATGTTGTGGAGAGGGCTGTCTACTTTTTCAAGTCATATGTGTTGCCTTGTAACTGAATGACAACTAGTGTCCACCATGCCCATGGTTGACGATAAAGAGTTTGTGTTCACACATTTCAAACTTTGCTGGTACCGAGACCACGAAAATTCAACTTGCACGCTTAGTGTCATGCTGTTTGCTGCATAGGTACTGGTATAAAGAAATACCCAGTTATTCCAAATGGGTAACACATTTGGAGGGACTGACACACAGAAGAAAGAGTGTGTACAGAATATTTTATAATATGTGAGGACATTATGGTGTGCCCAAGCCTGCCCGATTTTTTAAAGGAAGTTTTAAAGAAGAAAAAGTCCTTTCAACTTTGTAAGTTGGTGTTTTCTTTTGTGGTTGGTGATCTTTTTCAGATGTTCCTGGGAGAGGGTGTGTGGGTCCCTGGCTGGATACCGGCCAGCTCGAATTTGGCAAATCAGGAAATCTGGAGGTTAGCGATGAGGCTTGAAGAGCAAAGCAAAGTATGGAAAGAAAATGCTATATGTAGTATCGCTCTCTGTCTGCAAACGCCTTACTGAGCTGTACTGCGTCAACTGCGCGCTCAGTCCCGACCTCTTTTCAACCTCCTCTGTACATCAATGCCTCTGCTCACCCGGCTAGAGTGGTCTCTCTTCGAAGAGCGCAGATTGCCAGAGTAATATTAAGAAACAGGATAACTGCAGCTGGCGCAGGGCAAGGGATAACTAGGTCAGCAGCAGAGGCTTTCTTCAGCAGTAGACATAGGCTGATGATAATCTGTAATTTTTTTGCAGTGAGAAGGTTTGAAAATATGTAGGGGAAGTTAATTTTTATACCTTGTATTGTTCATGGTTGTATATAGTGTCGTTGGATTAGCCTTAGAACTTTGTGCAAACTGTGACAATTGGATTGTTCGTAAGAAGCCAAAGTTTGGTGCAGTTACAGGATTTCTGTGTGAAATGCTTCGGCAATATTCCAGTTTCTCGACGACTTTAATTTACTTATCAAAAAAGATGGACACCAGGCGCTTAGGCAGGCATTCAAACTGTGCCAAGCTTAGTTCTCAGGCAGTCTTGGCATAAAAAGAAAAGACATGCTGCTGACAGTCTAAGGCATCACCCCTTTTCTGCGCCAGTTATTATCCGGATTTAAAAGAAAAACTCTCATATTTTGCGCTCTGTGCTCTGGAAGCCCACCAGGACGCATGGAGGTGCACGCAAGGCAGGCTTCCGAAAAGTGGCAAAACCACGTTGCCACGCGCGGCTTTGAAAGGCGAGTGAATGGTGTAAGAGAGTCAGTAATTCATTTATAAATTTGTTCCAGTAAGAAAAGTAGCCGTTTACCCGCTTGCTCGCACATGCGGCCGCTTTCCCGTACTAGCAGCTGCAAAAGAAAACTTTTAGTAACCTCTGGAGCGTGCACTGCATCAGAATCCGAAACCGTCGAACTGTTACCTGCTCTGTTTGCTGCTGCTTTTTCGGGCCGCATGCGAGGGCACTGTTTTATCACCTTGCATCTCTGTCGGCCTCTTAGTGATGGCTTTGTGACCGTACCCTTCCGCGTTTATTGCTTTGAGCTGAGCACGCGTTGTCATGCCGCCTCGTGGGAACCTAGACATAACGTGTGTTTGAGTCGGGCGCCAGAGGGAAAGTGGGAGGGAGGTATTTGTTGATATATATTTGTAGTCCACTTTCTATTGGCTAATGAGGCATGCGATTTGCAAGGTTGACATATCGTATATACAATGTGGGTTAAGAACTTTGTAGAGTTTCTTTGGACAAGTTCGGAAAATCTACGTGTAATCTGCACGCCCCTTTTTTGAAGCCTTAATTCAAGGGGAAAAAAAGGCGAAATTCACACAAGTAAATATCCTAAATCTCCTCAAATAAAAGGGAGTACCTTGCGAACCACACCCATTCTGCACTTAGCTTTTAGCTTTGTGTGTTTTTTGCTGCAGCCAGCAGAAATTGAAGCAAAAGCTATAGAAAACGAAGAGATTGTGAACAGGGCACCAACAAACTAGTGGCGATCCCATACATCCACAGTTTTCCGTAGTGTGTAAATGGCTGCCAGCAAGCCTGGCGCACTGGCAAGCTGAAAGGGCACCACATTTTATAAAAAAATATTGCATTATGGATGATGCAAGCTTGAAAGTAACAAGCCACTTAGTACAAACTGCTGCAATTAGCCACCTAAATTGTAAACTTGTTTTTCACTGCAGGGTCTAATGCCAATCACAGCTTGTGTACTCTACTGTGGCGAGTCCATTGAAGACGCAGACTACTTTTACCTCGTCGTGGAATGCAAGCACCTGTTTTCCACGTGCAATGCAGAGGAAGGACTAATTGTTTTGCTTGGAGCGTACTGGATTTTCAACTTGCGTTACTCAAGTGACGCATTTAACACGCTAGCTGTCTTGGAGCACCTGTACCTAAAGATGCACGTGACAAACCCCGAACAGTTGTCACGAAGTTTGTTTTTAAACAAATTTGTAACAAAGCGTTCAGTGGTAAATGCTGACTTCCAAGAAGCTTATTGCAAGAAACAGAAATCAAGTTCTACCTTCTTTGGCATCATCTAAGAGGGTCAGCCAACTCAGCTGTTTGGTGTTAATAAATTTTTGTCACTGAGACAAGGCATCTGTAGAACTCACACTTTTTATAGCTGTTTTCTAAACCCAGCACTACATCCATTTCTGCACAGTGGCTGAGCAACTTGGTATAAAGCGTAAGCAGAGTACTATCTCCAAGCATGCTTTTGGGGTGCAAGCTTGGAAAGTGTTTTACGTTTCTGTACAGGTATCAAAATTCATTCCATGTGGTTCTGTGAGAAACATTCTTCATATTCGCCCATTTTTACAATCCAGTAAGCAGGATGTTGCTGAAAGCCGACTTGGGAGTAAGGAGCGGAGGATGTCCGATTATGTTCTTGCCTGTGAAATGAAAGTAGGTTGCCGCATTTATTTTCCACCTATACGGTTCTGTTATGTGTGCTTTTGTTTTCATTTTTAACTTTGCAACACTTCACAGTTGCAATTTTTTCGTCGGCAGGACTCGTGGGCCAAAGTGTCACTGGCACTGCCTCTAAGAGGACGAAAGCTGATCCAAAGCCTCCGTTGGACTCAATGAACCTAAAAACCTTCAGTGATATGTGTGCAGCAGCATTGCTCTTGTATTCAAGAACTGCTGAACTGGATATACCATGCGTTCTCAACCTAGCTAGCATAGCTGCACTCGGAGCACAGGAACCTCTTTCTGCCTTTGGGCGATGTTTGCTGCGAATAAGAGCTGCAGCTACTCTTAGCTGTGGCCGAACCTGCACAATGAAAATGACCTTGTTTTTTTTAAGATACAAAATGTGTGCCTCAATGCATTGATAATGGCTGGCCCAAGTGCTGAGATGACTAACTGAATGGTAAACATTCGCTAATTCAATCTGAGCACATGCGGCATATTTAAGTGAGCCTCAGATTAAGACAACCTTGGTTCCACTCAGTCATATGTTTATAAGGTGGCATACATTTTTTTGTTACTGATACAGCCCCCAAAGTCCACCATCGGAGAAATTCTACCAGAGTGTAAAATCGCAAGAAAGGCACCAAGAGCTTCTAAAAGTTGGAAGAAACAAATATGATCATCCAGTCACAGCAGGTTAACATAAGAATGGCCATTAGAGAAAGTTTGCTTTCATACCAGTTTCTCCACATCAAGAAACTGGGAAAGGGAAAGTACTGCGCCATTTCCTCAAAAACCAATTTACTATTTTTTACACAACCACAATAGCTTTGTCAAAAGCACTTTGTTGGTTTGAGATGCAACACCTTCCCATCGACTACGGTGTGTGTGCAGCGATGTCATTGATCTCCTTTCTCATGATTCTTGGTACGCCGATGACGCCGATGACATCGCTATCCTACATTCTTGTGTCCACCAAGCCTTTTGGTTCTCGCACACCATTCCTGTGGACTGGGGAATCGTGCAGCATCGATGATACATTTCGTGAGAATTTCATTTAGTTCGTCTATGCTAAGTGTCTCAGCGAAAATGCCTTGTAAACTGGCTTTTTCGCTGAATAATGCCCAGTCAGCTAAATGGAGCTTCCATCGTCATGGTTTAGTTGGGAGGATGGCAGGTGAGGATGATAGGCTAATAAAAACTGGTAGGTGATCACTCCCATACGGGTTGTCTAAAACATCCCATTTAAAATCATGAAAAACAGATGGTGAACTAAAAGACAAGTCTAAACAGCTCATTCTTCCAGACGATGGGGAATAGTACCTGGCCTTTTCTGTATTTAAAAGACACATATTATTTGAGAGAATAACGAACAACGGGGCAAGCCCAGCCACGGGGAGCTCTGGCCTCGTGACGAACGAGGAAGACAACAGCGGCGGACGCCAACAGCCGGAGCAGCGCCGGACACAGCCAATGAGGTCGTGTAGAGGAACCGCAACCGGGGACCAAGCATCCCGGCGTCTACGCAGCACCTATCGTGAACCCCAGCGTGCCGAGGCCACATGTGAAAGTGGTGTCGTTGCCAAAGTTCAGCGTCGAAATGCTTCTACTCAGACTTGAATAAATCAAGCGAGACGGCTGTCTTTGCCGGCAAGTTTCCAGAATAAAATCTTCGATCATCTGACCCCTAGCGTCACAGCGTTCGCTGCCCCAAAAAGGGGAGTGAGCATTAAAATCCCCGACTACAAGATATGGTTCTGGCAGTTCATTGATGAGTTCCTGTAGGTCACGAACTGTTAATGTTATATGTGGAGGAAGATATACAGAACAGATAGTTATAGTTTTGTAGCTGACAATGCTGACCGCAACTGCCTCCAGTTTTGTTTTGAGTCTGATCTCTTGAGCAGGGACGCCGCGTTGAACGACAATCGCGACGCCTCCTGAGAGTCTATTTGCCTGCTCGCGATCTCGTCTAAATGTTTTATAATGTGTCAGGATATTCATGTGTTGTGGACCAAGATTTGTTTCCTGTAGACATAAAGCTACAGGCAACATTTGACGCTAAAATATCTGTTATATCATTTTAATTCCTCAAAAGTCCTCTACAGTTCCACTGAACCCGAAAAGCCATGTTTATGTTTGGGGTAGGAACAATAAAGGGTTTACTTATTTTCTGGGCCCGTTATGAGGGCCCTATCCTTCTTTCGCTCAAGGGAGCTGTTCCGCCACTGCAAAGCAGGTGGGCTTGAAGTGTCACTGACAGCAGGTGGCTCGACAGGGTACCAAGACAGGCAATCAGTGCCTTGATGGAGACGTCCAGACTTGTACACGACAGTGTACGAATACTCCTGAAGGCGTACCGCCCAACGGACAAGATCAATGGAAGAAAAGTATTGAGATCCGTGGAGGCAGAGAAGAAAATGGCTGAAAATCAGGGTGACCCCGAACAAGAAGTTGCAAATTTTTTTTACGAGTTTGCCCTTGATCTCAGAGAGAATAGAACCTATTCGACAACAAAGCCACATACTGTCGTGGATGCTAACCGTTGTGGAGACAACCCTGCACATGCTTTTTTTTACGAGTTTGCCCTTGCTCTCGAAGAGAATAGAACCTATTCGTGGATGCTCACAGTCGTGGAGACAACCATGCTCATGCTCCGTCTACAAACAGGACAACAGGATGTAGACATAAAGCCGGTGATTCCTGTCTTTTCAAACATGAAACAAGGAGAAAAACAAGACAGAAAGCGAGCGATTCCCGTCCTTCCAGACCCAAAACAACAAGACGAAGAAAGAAAAGAAGACAAGAGAGCCGTTTTGTATCTAAAAGGACACGAAATGTACCAATGTAAGCAATTAGCAAGCTTATTTATTGTGTAAAAGAGTTTCATATAGTACACTGTCACTGTTTGTGTATGTTATTTGAACCTACTGTTCAGTTATCCATGAATGAATAGTTTCAGGAAAAAGTAGATGCTTCAGTATACATCTCTATTTAGAGAGAGCAACATAATAAACAAAAAAATAAATTTCTGCGCATTTTTTTGTGTTTTAAGAAGTACAGGAATTGTATTTCTTTCATTTCAGGAAGTCGTAGTGACCAAATGGCATACCCACTCTGAGGTAAAGGTTCAGGCAGCTCGACTGTGCAGCCATCATGAAACGATACAGCACCATTGCTACCCACAACGCCAATCTCATCCAGTGTTTTTATGGAAAGAAAATGCTATATGTAGTATCGCTCTCTATCTGCGAACGCCTGACTGAGCTGTACTGCGTCAACTGCGCGCTCAGTCCCCGACCTCTTTTCAACCTCCTCTGTACATCAATGCCTCTGCTCACCCGGCTGGAGTGGTCTCTCTTCGAAGAGCGCAGATTGCCAGAGTAATATTAAGAAACAGGATAACTGCAGCTGGTGCAGGGCAAGGGATAACTAGGTCAGCAGCAGAGGCTTTCTTCAGCAGCAGACATAGGCTGATTATAATCTGTAGTTTTTGTGCAGTGAGAAGGTTTGAAAATATGTAGGGGAAGATAATTTTTATACCTTGTATTGTTCATGGTTGCATATAGTGTCGTTGGATTAGCCTCAGAACTTTGTGCAAACTGTGACAATTGGATTGTGCGTAAGATGCCAAAGTTTGGTGTAGTTACAGGATTTCTGTGTGAAATGCTTCGGCAATGTTCCAGATTCTCGACAACTTCAATTTCCTTATCAATAAAGATGGAGGCATGAGGCCATTGAGGCAAGCATTCAAACTGTGCTAAGCTTAGTTCTCAGGGGTAGTCTTGGCATAAAAAGAAAAGACAAGCTGCTGACAGTCTAAGGCATCAACCCTTTTCGGCGCCCCTTATTATCCGGATTTATAAAAAAAAACTCTCATATTTTGACCTCTGTGCTCTGGAAGCCCACCAGGATGCATGGAGGTGCACGCAAGGCAGGCTTCCGAAAAGTGGCAAAACCACGTTGCCACGCGCGGCTTTGAAAGGTGAGTGAGTGGTGTAAGAGAGTCAGTAATTCATTTATAAATTTGTTCCAGTAAGAAAAGTACCCATTTACCCGCTTGCTCGCACATGCGGCCGCTTTCCCGCACTAGCAGCTGCAAAAGAAAACTTTTAGTAACCTCTGGAGCGTGCATTGCGCCAGAATCCGAAACCGTCGAACTGTTACCTGCTCTGTTTGCTGCTGCTTTGTCGGGCCGCATGCGAGGGCACTGTTTTATCGCCTTGCATCTCTGTCTGCCTCTTAGTGATGGCTTTGTGACCGTACCCTTCCGCGTTTATTGCTTTGAGCTGCGCACGCGTCGTCATGCCGTCTCGTGGGAAACTAGACATAACGTGTGTTTGAGGCGGGCACCGGAGAGAGGTGGGAGGGAGGTATTTATTGATATATATTTGGAGTCCACTTTCTATTGGCTAATGAGGCACGCGATTTGCAAGGTTGACATATCGTATACAATGTGGGTTAAGAACTTAGTACAGTCTCTTTGGACAAGTTCGGAAAATCTACGTGTAATCGGCACGCCCCCTTTTTGAAGCCTTAATTTAAGGCAAAAAAGGGCGAAATTTACACAAGTAAATATCCTAAATTTCCTCAAATAAAAGGGAGTACCTTGTGAACCACACCCATTCTGCAGTTTGCTTTTAGCTTTGTGTGTTTCTTGCTGCAGCCAGCAGAAATTGAAGCAAAAGCTATAGAAAACGAAGAGAATGTGAACAGGGCACCAAAAAACTAGTGGCGATCCCATACATTCACAGTTTTCTGTAGTGCGTAAATGGCTGCCAGCAACGGGCACCACATTTTATCAAAAAATATTGCATTATGGATGATGCAAGCTTTAAAGTAACAAGCTACTTAGAACAAACTGCTGCAATTACCCACCTAAATTGTAAACTTCTTTTTCACTGCAGGGTCTAATGCCAATCACACCTTGTGTACTCTACTGTGGCGAGTCCATTGAAGACGCAGACTACTTTTACCTCGTCGTGGAACGCAAGCGCCCGTTTTCCACGTGCAATGCAGAAGGGGGACTAATTGTTTTGCTTGGAGCGTACTGGCTTTTCAACTTGCGTTATTCAAGTGACGCATTTAACACGGTAATTGTCTCGGAACGCCTCAGCCTAAAGACGAACGTGACAGCACCCCGAACAGTTGTCACGAAGTTTGTTTTTAAACAAATTTGTAACAAAGCGTTCAGTGGTCAATGCTGACTTCCAAGAAGCTTATTGCAAGAAACTGAAACCAAGTTGTAGCTTCTTTGGCATCATCTAAGAGGGTTAGCCAACTCAGCTGTTTGGTGTTAATGAATTTTTGTGAGCTCTACAGATGCCTTGTCTCAGTGACACTTTTTATAGCTGTTTTCTAAACCCAGCACTACATCCATTTCTGCACAGTGGCTGAGCAACTTGGTATAAAGCGTAAGCAGAGTAGTATCTCCAAGCATGCTTTTGGGGTGCAAGCTTGGAAAGTGTTTTACGTTTCTGTACACGTATCAAAATTCACTCCATGTGGTTCTGCGAGAACCATTCTTTATAATCACCCATTTTTACAATCCAGTAAGCAGGATCTAGCTGCAAGCCGACTTGGGAGTAAGGAGCGGAGGATGTCCGATTATGTTCTTGCCTGTGAAATGAAAGTAGGTTGCCGCATTTGCCACTTAAACAGTTCTGTAATATGTGCTTTTGTTTTCATTTTTAACTTTGCAACACTTCACAGTGGCAATTTTTTCGGCGGCAGGACTCGTGGGCCAAAGTGTCACTGGCACTGCCTCTAACAGGACGAAAGCTGATCCAACACCTCCGTTAGACTCAATGAAGCTCAAAACCTTCAGTGATATGTGTGCAGCAGCATTGCTCTTGTATTCAAGAACTGCTGAACTGGATATACCATGCGTTCTCAACCTAGCTAGCATAGCTGCACTCGGAGCACAGGAACCTCTTTTTGCCGTCGGGCGATGTTTGCTGCGAAGACGAGCTGCAGCTACTCTTAGCTGTGGCCGAACCTGCACAATGAAGATGAGCTTGTTTTTTAAGATATAAAGTGCGTGCCTAAATGCATTGACAATGGCTGGCCCAAGTGCGGAGATGAGTAACTGAATGGTAAACATTCTCTAATTCAATCTGAGCACAAGCGGCGTATTTAAGTGAGCCTAAGATTAAGACAACCTTGATTCCACTCAGTGATGTGTTGTTTGTAAGGTGGCATACATTTTTTTGTTACTGATACAGCCACCTAAGTCCACCATCGGAGAAATTCTACTAGAGAGTAAAATTGGAAGAAAGGCACTAAGAGCATCTAAAAGTTGGAAGAAACAAAAAAGATCATCCAGTCACACCAGGTTAACATAAGGATGGCCATTAGAGAAAGTTTGCTTTGATACCAGTTTCTTCACATCAAGAAACTGGGAAAGGGAAAGTACCGCGTCATTTCCTCAAAAACCAATTGAACATTTTTTTACACCACCACAATGGCTTTGTCAAAAGCAATTCTTTGGCGTCAGATGCAACACCTTCCTATCGACAACAGTGGGTGTGAAGTGATGTCGTTGATCTCCTTTCTGATGATTCTTGGAAAGTGCATCGATGACTGCAAGTAGGCACAAGCTCTGTAGTGTCGGCGCAAAGTGCAATACGTGAAGATTCATAAGCCGCCCAGTCTGTCCATCCTCCTGGTTAAGTACCGGACCAAAGCCACCAAAGACACCAAAGACAAACACTCTTTCACCAGCAGCAGACCAGCCGTGGAAGCTCCTTGCCGATAGGCCTGAGCCACGTGTTGTGCATTCCGTTTTTTTTTTCTTGAGGAAGGGAGAGTGCATCTCACACGAACGCCATTGTTTACTCAAGCCTGTGTTTTTCGTCGCCCCTGTGCCCTCCTTTACATTTGCCTGTGTGTGTTTCCTATGTACGTGTACGCGACAGGGCGCCACAGGGGACCGGAACAGTGCGGGGACTGTGGACACTCCGTTTTCTGCCCTGGTGGCTGGCCCGGGATCGGGCTTAGTCTGCAGTGCCTGTGAGGCGAGTTTGGGCACGAAACGGCCTGGTCAAGGAAAAACGGCCAGGCCCCCTCGCCAAGACAGTGGCCTCTTCAATGGGAAAAGATAAGTTTGTGTGGTGTTCAATCCGACCACTCTTTGTGTATCTGTACTGTAAAGTTAATACAGGTTTATTGCTTGTTTGTTAAAGAATGTGTCTGTGTGTCTTCACTGTCTTTTCAATATTCCCCATCGCAAGACTCCAGTCTTAAATCTTGCAACATCATGTGGCCTTACTACAATCCAGCACGACGTCTCGAGGTCATACTTGTGCATGTCTGCAAAGTAACGGGCCTGCAGTGCACTGCACCCTGAGAAAATGTAAAGCTCTTCATTGTACACAAAGCGTGCACACCCTCTCCGACCCACAGGAGGACTACTGTGTATTTGGGCGCACCCACTTCGAGGCAGTCGTTTCCATGTAGTACACTGAGTTGTCGCAGAAGCCACCGTCGAAAGGAGAGCTTACCTAGACACCGCCGCACAAATATATGCGGGTCCCAATGGCAGACATACTGTGGAAGGTACAATGATAAGGGACGTCTCTACTGGTGGAGACACGATGCCATTCATTGGTATCCAAGTCAAGGACCCGCAGATCTGACCATTGGTTCGAGACCCCAAAGATATATATATGAGGTTGCCTACCACACAAGGTGTGTTGCAAAAAGATATGTAGGCACCTCAGCAGACACCTGCAGCCGGCTCGATGCCAAGATGTTGGTGTTGAAGAGGTAAAGGACATTGCCTATCGCCGAGGTGTACGGGCCGCCCTACAGATACACGCAGTGGCCAGAAGCTACAACGGTGGAGCTAGAAATGTCAACCGGCTCGCCGTCGGCGAGTTCCGTTTGCACTATATGCCACCGACATGATGCAGTGTCGAAGATCAAAAAACAATATCCAATATATGCAAAAACAATATTGAATTAAACGGGATTCCGCATGACGTGGTCAGCTTGACAAACCAAGATTCTTTCTTATCTACTGTCATGTCTCTGTTATAGATGCAGTGTGTTTGTTCAAGCTCTTTTTAAGCATTTTTGTATTTTTGAGAAACCCAGAGTATTTGTTCTTGCTTCCGTGCTCGCTTTTTATTTTTTATTTTGTGTGTGTTTCCTTTGTTACATCGTGCTGCACAACGATGTATGCTTGTTCCACTCCTGCCTTGGCTACCAAATGGCAGCTGGAAGTATTGAATTAAAAAAATGAATACCTCAATGGCGTTCTGTAAGTTGCGAGTCCTGATGCGTGGGAGCTATCGAACGAGTAAACCTTGCCGTTGATGGAGACAACCTTTTCGTTAACGCGCTCTGCAACGCCGTGCAGCCGAAATGTCCACATCTTATCTTACACAGGCGGACAGCACGCTCAGAAAAGAGGGCAGGTCGTTCAAGCGATGGGAGCAGCGTCATGCAGAGTCTTCCTGAAGCAGCAAGACAATGGTAGGTGTCTGCAGCGCGTGCGAACACAGTGCTCGAAAGGTGACTATATGCGTCAGGTATGCAAACATCTTTGATATTTTATGGCGCGCAAATAGTTTAACATTCGAACAAGAAAACATAGTACTGCTCGCACCAAGGAAAAAAAGCGCGAAAAGACGTCACAATGTGCGCACAAAGTGCACAGGACAGGACAGAAAGGCCCTTCATCCATTACCCGTGCATTGCTGAGCAAAGTACTTTTTTCACACTGCTAACCACGATGCATGTCACAACATCTCAAGTTGCGAGACCAATAAACCTGATCACACTTCTGGCCAACAAGATGTGGGTGACACTCCTTCCAGTGATATTGGTCAACCAGCTCCTATTGCGGTGGATGAGGAAGGAGGCGACGACGATCTTACAGGCCAGAGTGGTGGGATCGATGACTCAGCGTCCGAAGGTACACACCTGACGAGAATGTTAGGGGCTATTTCGACAAAAGTTGAAGAGGACCACAACCAAAATAAGACATTATAAAAGCACAGGCTGTTTTGCTCATTCTGACCTAAGCTGTCTATGCAGGTCTCACCAGCACACAGGCGGAAGGCCTCTTGAAACTTGTAAATACACTTTGTGGACAAACATGGTCCCCGACACTGCACATCTGTTCCGAAAATTGTGGGAAAAGAAAATGGATTCACTTTGGGTAGATTTCTTTTGACATATGTTATTTGTGAGAATAACGAACAACGGGGCAAGCCCAGCCACGGGGAGCTCTGGCCTCGTGACGAACGAGGAAGACAACAGCGGCGGACGCCAACAGCCAGAGCAGCGCCGGACACAGCCAATGAGGTCGTGTAGAGGAACCGCGACCGGGGACCAAGCATCCCGCCGTCAAAGCAGCACCTATCGTGAACCCCAGCGTGCCGAGGCCACATGCGACCGTGGTGTCGTTGCCAAAGTTCAGCGTCGAAATGCTTCTACTCAGACTTGAATAAATCAAGCGAGACGGCTGTCTTTGCCGGCAAGTTTCCAGAATAAAATCTTCAATCATCTGACCCCTAGCGTCACAGCGTTCGCTGCCCCAAAAAGGGGAGTGAGGGATCATGTAAAAGCCCTTGTACATACTGTACATAAAAGTCATTTGACTCACCGTCGCCTCGACCGTTTCCTGGCTCGGACTCCCAGTCCCAACAGTGCCCGTGGTGTCGCAACTCACCATCGTCTGCATGAATCAGACGCCCCTGCGGGGTGCTGTGGCCCAAGGTTCGTTTCCTGCAGGCACACAGCTGTAGGTGCCATTGTTTTGAGCATAGCGGTTATGTCTGTGTAGTTTCTGTGCAGACCTCTACAGTTCCGTTGTATTAGATATGCCATTGTGGTAAGCTGGGGATTTGGGAAAGTTACTTATTTTCAGGAGCAGTGATTCGTGGTTTCCCTTTTTTCTCTAGGGAGTCTCGCCGCCGCTGCAGCGGTGGCGAACCAGGAGTTGAATCCGTCGCCATTCGTGGCGCCGGATTTCCGCGGAGACGCCGCAGATGTGTGAGTTCTAGGTGTCGGCGGACTTTCACTGACATCCATATTGTGGAGGATGCTTCTTGGTTGCGATGGCCCATGGCCTTCGCATTCGTCTTTTTCGCTGGCACCGCTAAACCAGGCCCTGCTCCAGCGGCAGAGTCTTTTGGGACAGCAGGCGCCTTCTTAGAGGGGTGGGGCGACAGGTCCAGTTCAGCAGAGCTGTTCTGGGTGTCTGTCGCCGAGGACGCCGCTGCTGAAAGTGGGGCCTGAGGGCCTCCGGTGAGGATCGCGTGGTCTTCTCGCGAAATTTTCAGCCCTGTGAACTGTACCACCGATTTCTGTGGTGGGGACTTGGTTGTCGACGCCAGGTCCACCGGATTGACCTGTGTGCCGACAGAAACCGAAGGCGGCGGCGGTCCCCGCGTCACCACTTCGGAGTATGTCCCTTTCTGTTGGAAAGAGACGCGTTTTTTTGCCTCAAGGTAGGATAGGTTTTCTGTGGTCTTCAAAGTTATGATTTGTTTTTCTGTTTTCCAGACTGGGCACGACCTGGAGTACGCGCTATGTGCGCCATTGCAGTTGATGCATTTTGGTGTACGTTCGCATCTTTCCTCTGTATGTGCGTCTTCTGCGCATGTGACACAAGTGGGTTTACACCGGCAAGCCAACATGCTGTGTCCAAAGCGCTGGCGTTTGAAACATCGTCTCGGATTCGGTATGTACGGGCGGACTTTACAATGGAGGTATGCGGCGTGGATAGAATGAGGCAGAGTAGTGCTATTGAAAGTTAGGACAATGTGTTTGGTCTTGATTTCAGCATTGTTTCTCCGGATGGTTATTCGTCGGGCTGCTATTACTCCTTGTTGAGCTAGTTCTTCCATTTCCGCATCGGTACTCTGTAGGAGTTCATATTCAGATATGACCCCCTTCGAGTGGTTCAGGGTGCGGTGCGGGGTTACCTGCACACTCACTTCTCCAAGATTCTGTAATGACATCAGTTTTGTGCTCTGTTCTTTTGTTTATTTCTACAAGGAGATCTGCGGTTCGCTGCTTTTTTGCTTTGTAGTCTTTGCCTACACAACTTTTTAGGGTGTTGGCGATGACAAATGCAGACAGGTTGGCTACCGGTACATCAGTGTTTGAGTGAAGCATAAAAAACTTCGCAAATGTTTCTGGCTTCTGTGGGCTCAGTTTCTTCACATCGGTGCGACCCCTTTTCGGGGGCCGATCAGATTTTTTTGCAGATTTTTCCATACAGCATGTACTGACTAAGGGTTCCTAATACTTTGTCGCCACTGATTCACCGTTATACACAGAGGAAGGTCCCGGGACTCCCCGCCTTGTAGACAGACGAAGAGTCCATCGGCCGAGGATTGACCACTTCGACCGCCACCGTTCATGGTTTCTTCCCTCCACCTCTCAACCTATCGCCACGGTACGGATGACAGCTTCGGTATGGGGGCTAAGTGTCCGTGGTGGCGCCAAGCACCAACACCTCGTTACACACAGTGCCCCTGTGGGTCATATCAAAAAGCATGTTATTGTAATTAACAATGTGCATCTTTTAATATATTGAGGAATTTGCTAAATAAGCAAAGTAACATACAGAGGTGTGCTTACTGCTAATCAGTTTTATTGCTTTTCAGCGCAATCAGGCCACATCTCATGTAAAACTACCCACCCCGTGGACTCAACAAGGCCTCTTACTAAGTGTGAAAAGTCTGAACAAAAGTGAAGTGTCTTTGGAATTCTTTTGTCAGCAAAGGTTTCTCAACACCTGATGGCCGAACATGCATCCAACACATAGAAGCAGCTCGGGACAAAGACAGAAGTTCTATCGCTCTGAAGGCAATGCCAAGTTTAACTAAAGCTCATATCAGGCCTAAATCATTTGAGAAAATGAAAGCTAATCTGGCATTTAAACTCACTGATGAGGTACTGAAGGGCGTTTTGTACAGAACTGATAGTGCAATGTAATAAGAGATCTTCCTAACGGAAAACCTGGTGCCGCGTCTAAACAGGATAATATCTCTAATGACCTCAAGGCATCCACGAGATAAGGGAGTCTTCACAAACTGTCACAAAGCCAAAACCAGGGCGAGGCATTCACATTCCGTAATGGAGTAGTTGCGCTCTGCACGTGACAGCAGGCGGCTAGCATACGCAACCATGCAGTGTGGGCCCCTGGAGCGTTGTGCCAGCACGGCTCCAATCCCGTAGCCCCAGGCGTCCATGCGGATTTCAGTAGGGGCCGTGGGATCAAAATGTGCCAGAATCTGGGATTAAGTCAGAAGGCGGACAAGCGTGGAAAACGCATTTTGTTGATCAGTGCCCCAGATAAAGTCTGTGTCAGTCTTCAGGAGGTCAGTGAGGGGACGAGCGATAAGGGCAAAATCTTGAATAAAACGGCGAAAGTAGGAATACAACCCAAGAAAACTTCACACGTTTCTGCAAATGTGGACGAGGAAAGTGCTGCACCGCTGCAATTTTAGCTGGATCAGGACGTACACTGGAGGCGTCGACGAGATGTCCAAGAATGGTAAGTTGCCAGAGGCCGAATTGGCATTTGGACGAGTTGAATTGATGCCCAGCTGTATGAAAGACACTCAGGATACTCCTGAGACATTCAAGGTGCGAGGGAAATGTGGGCAAAAAGACGAAGACAACAACATCGTCAAGGTAGCACATACACGTAACGTAGTCCACTTAAATCCGCGAAGGAGCGAGTCCATCATCCTTTCGAAAGTAGCAGGCGCATTACAAAGTCCGAACGGCATGACTTTCAACTGGTATAAGCAGTCAGGTGTGACAAAAGCTGTGCTTTCGCGGTCCTGCTCGTCAATGGCGATTTCCCAATAACAAGAACGAAGATCAATGGAAGAAAAGTATTGAGATCCGTGGAGGCAGAAAAGAAAATGGCCGAAAACCAGGGTGACCAGGAGCGAGAAGTTGCAAACTTTTTTTACGAGTTTGCCCTTGCTCTCGAAGAGAGAATAGAGCCTATTCGAGAACAAAGTCACATACTGTCGTGGATGCTGACAGTCATGGAGACAACCATGCACATGCTTTCTTTTACGAGTTCGCCCTTGCTCTTGAAAAGAGAATAGAGCCTATTCGAGAACAAAGTCACATACTGTCATGGAATCTGACCGTCATGGAGACAACCATGCACATGCTTTATTTTACGAGTTCGCCCTTGCTCTTGAAGAGAGAATAGAGCCTATTCGAGAACAAAGTCACATACTGTCGTGGATGCTGACCCTCATGGAGACAACCATGCACATGCTTTATTTTACGAGTTCGCACTTGCTCTTGAAGAGAGAATAGAGCCTATTCGAGAACAAAGTCAAAGACAACCATGCACATGCTTTATTTTACGAGTTCGCACTTGCTCTTGAAGAGAGAATAGAGCCTATGCGAGAACAGAGTAAAATACTGTCGTGGATGCTGACCGTCATGGAGACAACCATGCACACACTTTTTTTTATGAGTTCGCCCTTGCTCTTGAAGAGAGAATAGAGCCTATTCGAGAACAAAGTCACATACTGTCGTGGATGCTGACCGTCATGGAGACAACCATGCACATGCTTTATTTTACGAGTTCGCACTTGCTCTTGAAGAGAGAATAGAGCCTATTCGAGAACAAAGCCACATATTGTGGTAAATGCTGACCGTCATGGAGACAACCATGCACACGCTTTTTTTTTACGAGTTTGAACTTGCTCTTGAAGAGAGAATAGAGCCTATTCGAGAACAAAGTCAAATACTGTCGTGGATGCTGACCGTCATGGAGACAACCATGCACATGCTTTATTTTACGAGTTCGCACTTGCTCTTGAAGAGAGAATAGAGCCTATTCAAGAACAAAGTCAAGTACTGTCGTGGATGCTGACATGGAGACAACCGTGCACATGCTTTATTTTACGAGTTCGCCCTTGCTCTTGAAGAGAGAATAGAGCCTATACGAGAACAGAGTAGAATACTGTCGTGGATGCTGACCGTCATGGAGACAACCATGCACACGCTTTTTTTATGAGTTCGCCCTTGCTCTTGAAGAGAGAATAGAGCCTATACGAGAACAGAGTAGAATACTGTCGTGGATGCTGACCGTCATGGAGACAACCATGCACACGCTTTTTTTATGAGTTCGCCCTTGCTCTTGAAGAGAGAATAGAGCCTATTCGAGAACAAAGTCACATACTGTCGTGGATGCTGACCGTCATGGAGACAACCATGCACATGCTTTATTTTACGAGTTCGCACTTGCTCTTGAAGAGAGAATAGAGCCTATTCGAGAACAAAGCCACATATTGTGGTAAATGCTGACAGTCATGGAGACAACCATGCACATGCTTTATTTTACGAGTTCGCCCTTGCTCTTGAAGAGAGAATAGAGCCTATTCGAGAACAAAGTCACATACTGTCATGGAATCTGACCGTCATGGAGACAACCATGCACATGCTTTATTTTACGAGTTCGCCCTTGCTCTTGAAGAGAGAATAGAGCCTATTCGAGAACAAAGTAAAATACTGTCGTGGATGCTGACCGTCATGGAGACAACCATGCACATGCTTTATTTTACGAGTTCGCACTTGCTCTTGAAGAGCCTATTCGAGAACAAAGTCAAATACTGTCGTGGATGCTGACCGTCATGGAGACAACCATACACATGCTTTATTTTACGAGTTCGCACTTGCTCTTGAAGAGAGAATAGAGCCTATTCGAGAACAAAGTCAAAGACAACCATGCACATGCTTTATTTTACGAGTTCGCACTTGCTCTTGAAGAGAGAATAGAGCCTATGCGAGAACAGAGTAAAATACTGTCGTGGATGCTGACCGTCATGGAGACAACCATGCACATGCTTTATTTTACGAGTTCGCACTTGCTCCTGAAGAGAGAATAGAGCCTATTCGAGAACAAAGCCACATATTGTGGTAAATGCTGACCGTCATGGAGACAACCATGCACACGCTTTTTTTTTACGAGTTCGCCCTTGCTCTTGAAGAGAGAATAGAGCCTATTCAAGAACAAAGTCAAGTACTGTCGTGGATGCTGACCATCATGGAGACAACCATGCACATGCTTTATTTTACGAGTTCGCCCTTGCTCTTGAAGAGAGAATAGAGCCTATGCGAGAACAGAGTAAAATACTGTCGTGGATGCTGACCGTCATGGAGACAACCATGCACACGCTTTTTTTTACGAGTTCGCCCTTGCTCTTGAAGAGAGAATAGAGCCTATTCGAGAACAAAGTCAAAGACAACCATGCACATGCTTTATTTTACGAGTTCGCACTTGCTCTTGAAGAGAGAATAGAGCCTATGCGAGAACAGAGTAAAATACTGTCGTGGATGCTGACCGTCATGGAGACAACCATGCACACGCTTTTTTTTATGAGTTCGCCCTTGCTCTTGAAGAGAGAATAGAGCCTATTCGAGAACAAAGTCACATACTGTCGTGGATGCTGACCGTCATGGAGACAACCATGCACATGCTTTATTTTACGAGTTCGCACTTGCTCTTGAAGAGAGAATAGAGCCTATTCGAGAACAAAGTCAAATACTGTCGTGGATGCTGACCGTCATGGAGACAACCATGCACATGCTTTATTTTACGAGTTCGCACTTGCTCTTGAAGAGAGAATAGAGCCTATTCAAGAACAAAGTCAAGTACTGTCGTGGATGCTGACATGGAGACAACCATGCACATGCTTTATTTTACGAGTTCGCCCTTGCTCTTGAAGAGAGAATAGAGCCTATACGAGAACAGAGTAGAATACTGTCGTGGATGCTGACCGTCATGGAGACAACCATGCACACGCTTTTTTTATGAGTTCGCCCTTGCTCTTGAAGAGAGAATAGAGCCTATACGAGAACAGAGTAGAATACTGTCGTGGATGCTGACCGTCATGGAGACAACCATGCACACGCTTTTTTTATGAGTTCGCCCTTGCTCTTGAAGAGAGAATAGAGCCTATTCGAGAACGAAGTCACATACTGTCGTGGACGCTGACCGTCATGGAGACAACCATGCACATGCTTTTTTTTACGAGTTTGAACTTGCTCTTGAAGAGAGAAAAGAGCCTATTCGAGAACGAAGTCACATATTGTCGTGGATGCTGACCGTCATGGAGACAACCATGCACACGGTTTTTTTTACGAGTTTGAATTTGCTCTTGAAGAGAGAATAGAGCCTATTCGAGAACAAAGCCACATACTGTCGTGGATGCTGACCGTCGTGGAGACAACCATGCACATGCACAGTCTACAAGCAGGACAACAAAAAGAAGTACACATAAAGTCAGTGATTCCTGTCCTTTCAGACCTGAAACAACAAGGAGAAAAACAAGAAGACAGAAAGCCAGTGATTCCTGTTCTTCCAGATCCGAAAAAAAGAAGACAGGGAGCCGTTTTGTGTCTAAAAGGACACGAAACGGCTGTCCTAAGCTGCAACCAAAAAACATGGTGCCAGCACCCTCAGCCTCTTCTTCTTCCTTCGTCCCTTTCACGCAGGAATCCATTTCGTCTTCCACTTCAGAACAACTCAACACGGCCAACAAACAGTACAACCCGGCCAAGGGGCTACTGTTGGAATGACGGGGAGCTCAAAGAAATAGGCCAGTTAATGAGATAATTTAGGAGTATATTAATGAATGCTTCATAGACAGGATGCTGACAAAAGACTAATATACCTTGGGCGAAAATTCAAGATTCAAGAAAATTCAAGTTGTTGTGGTAGCTTGCTTTTTGCACTGGACCTAAAAATAATGATTCAGGCAATCAAATTTAACCTCAGGCTAAGCATTAGCCAGTCGCAACTGCTGCAGCGTTAGCCCTCAGAACATGGTCCCAAGTGCGAGTGGTTTGCTGAAGTATCTAATTCGCTATACCGGAAACGTCTTCACGAAGACAGGGTGACCAGGTGTTTATACAGACTGCCTGCGACCTTTCTGTTTTGACTTCTTACTAGAATACACCTTGACAACGAAGTGGGTGCTTGTATCAAGCATTTTTCAGCTAGAATAGCATGTGTGTCTCTTCTTGATATATATTCCAGCGGAACAACAGCATAATTTTCCCAAGAAACACAAACCTACTATGTTAAAGATCCCTAGCTATCTGCTTGTTAAACCCGCCAACTTGACTACAAGCTAGGGTGATTTAGGCAGTAGATGACAATAGAGAGCTTGAGGTGGGTTGCAGCTTGGTCAATACTCCCTCCAATATGTTCGAAGACGTCTTGGCAAGCCATTCTGAAGTCGTGTTTTAGACTATCCATCGTACGTTCTACGCTGCTTTTCCAATGCTCCTTTAGCCACAGTTAGCAGTATCCACATGCTACAGAACATGTGTGTGCGTGTGTGTGTGTGTGTGTGTGTGTGTGTGTGTGTGTGTGTGTGCGTGCGCGCGAGCATACGTGCGTGTGTGTGTGTGTGGCAAGGAGGAATAACATGGAAAATTTACTGGGAATTACACCAATTCCTAGGCACACTTCCTGTTGATGACGCTAGCTTGGCGGAAGAGACCGTCTGTCGCCAGGAAGCCACCGCTGAAGAGGTAAGGAAAAGGGCTGCATGTACAGTCTCTGAACTGCCACCACACCTGCATGGTTTTCAGTCAGTTTTGTTGTGACATACAATAATTTTTTTTTTGTTCGCGAAGAAAACCAGTGCAAAAAATATGTGCATGTACCACGGAGTGCACCATTCTAAAGCTGCATCTCCTTTACCAGCTCTCATATGATGAAGGCACAAGCTCAATATGTGTTTATCACAGTATGCGGCATAGCTTGTATATTATTGTCTGGCATGGCTTGTGTTTGTGATTACACACTGACTATAGCCCTTACCCTGGAGATTCTAAAGCCACACTTATATGATGTGTCAACCTATTGTGCTTCAAGATCATGATTACTTTTTGTCTTTGCATACCAACATTTGATATGTGTTATTGGTTCAGCTTTTCCACACCATGGTGCACGGCCAAGACGGAAGCGCTGTATACCATATTTTTCGGTGTATAACTCGGTTTTTTTCTGAAATTTTTGTCGGTGCGTCTTATACACCGGTGCGACTTATATATGGAATAAATGCGGGCTACTGCGGCCGCACCACTTGCTTGCTGTTAAGGATGTGCTGCGCGATGTCAGCGCACCTAGGCAGTCTAATCCGTAGCCTACCACTACCCCGTCCCTTATAATCTATATGTCACTTTCGGACGTTCAATCCAACAACTTGCAAATATTAAATTGCAAGATATCAGTGGGCGCAGAGCGTGCGCCCTGGCCAGGAACAATACGCGCCACAACCGCGCGACGCCTTCTGCTACGCCCAGCATCTACATTTCAGAAGGAGTGCTCAAAGTACCATCAGACTGGCGTGCAAAAATGAAATGTGGCTTATACATTCTTATAATGATTTTAGTTAAGGAGTTAAATGTGCTGTTTCTAAAATGGGAGCTTGTCAATAACAAGTTTCAACCGTTTCAACTTTCAACCATTTTCAAGCCGCTTCTGTGCGCGTCACTTCCAGACTTCCGTCCGCCATCGCTGCTGTATTGCCTTTTCACCAATAGTTGCGGCAAGGTCGACAAGATCTTGATTGAGGCGTGCTTCATATTCGTCGTTTCGTTGGCCATGACACCTCCTACAAGGCAAAGAAGTTATGATGCAAAATTCAAGCTGCGTGCAGTTGAATTTGCTCAGGAGCGCGGTAATCAGGCTGCAGGAAGGCAGTTTGATGTCAGTGAAAAATTGATTAGGGACTGGCGTAAAGCCACCAATGTGCTCCAAACAATGAAGTCTACTAAAAAGGCCAACCGCGGCAAGAAGGCACGCTGGCCGGAGCTCGAGGATCGTCTACGTGCGTGGGTCCTCGAGCAACGAACCGAAGGCAGGGGGCTGTCAACAGTGCAGCTCCATCTGAAAGCGAAGACCCTTGCAACGGAGATGAACGATGTTGGATTCAAAGGCTGTCTGTCATGGTGCTTCCGCTTCATGCGGCCTAATAACTTAGTGATACGAGCTCGGACGACCACGTGCCAGCAGCTCCCCACATCGGACACCGATGGCGGCGGCCTGCCCACCTCACCAAAGACTGCTGCGTCAAACTTGGATGTGAGAGCGGCCTACCTGCTGCCCTCTGCCCTCCCCACGTGCACTTGTGCGCGCTGGGCCTCATCGCGGCGCTCGCTATGGCGGTTTCCAGCGACACCATCCAGCTACACCTGAGTAGATTTACACCTTTACAAATGAGTAGATTTACACCTTAGAGGGCATACTTCCTGGCTGGGAAAAGTAGAACTTTGATGAGACCAGCTAAGCGTCATAAAATTATCATCAAAATAAATGACGTTGTAATCTGGCATCGCCATTTCAAAAGCAAGAAGTTGTGTTTATCATGGTTCTAAGTACAATAGTGAATAATCATTGTTGCGTAATATAACAAAAAGTGCTTGTGACTTTTTCCTTTGAGCATTCCCTACATTATGAAAAACAGCAAGCACAAGTAGAAACATCATACAATCACAAAGTCAAACAGGGTCATGCGTAACACAAGCCTGTAGATGCATTTATAGAATCTCTGTTGTGGCTTCCAATCTGTGTTAGAATCATGAAGTAATGAATGCTGTTGCTGTTTGAATCAATGCTATCTATTATAACACCACACACGCTAGTTCCAGGACCATGACTACCACACGTTATGTAATCTTGTCTGGACTTAAGCTAACTATGCACTGCCAACACCAGGCCAACTATGTCTTGCCTGAGCATAAAAAATTCATTTCGTGCATCCAGATAAGTACAGCACATTGACATAAATATTTTAACACATTCAAGCAAATTCCTCAAACTGGATGATATACAGAAAAGGAATGGTCACAGCATCAACTGCATATTCTGTTTACACATGAGTGCACTCACTCAGAAGAAGGATGGGTCCACATGATGTGCAGCCTCTGCTGAAAGTTGTACTGAGAGAAACCTCAGCGCAGACACCTGCAATGGTTAGAGGCACTCTGCTAGAAGTCAAAACGTGAAAGTCGAACAGTGCGGACTTGTGCCCCATCAGTTTAGAAAAATTCAAGGCAAAAGAAATAAGTGAAGGCGTAAGCTTGTGTCTGAAGAAGATCAGCAGGTATTTCGGTCAAGTGCAGGTCCAATGGGATTGAACAGTCGCGCTCGAAATGGGAAAGGAAGGTACACATAAAATTAGATTAACATATCTCCCATATGCACACACAAGCTCAAAAAGCCACGCAGATTGGATTGGCAAGGATGTCCAGTGCAGATGTTTTTTTGTGTTTCAAGACAACAAAAACTTCTTGTTGTTTCTTGTAATGTTCAACGGTTTTTTCAAAGATGTTGTAGAGAGGGCTGTCTACTTTTTCAAGTCATATGTGTTGCCTTGTAACTGAATGACAATTAGTGTCCACCATTTATTCATTTTCACTATGCCCATGGTTGACGATGAGAGTTTGTGTTCACACATTTCAAACTTTGCTGGTACAGAGACCACGAAAATTCAACTTGCACGCTTAGTGTCATGCTGTTTGCTGCATAGTTACTGGTATAAAGAAATACCCAGCTATTCCAAATGGGTAACACATTTGGAGGGACTGACACACAGAAGAAAGAGTGTGTACAGAATATTTTATATGTGAGGACATTACGGTGTGCCCAAGCCTGCCCGATTTTTTAAAGGAAGTTTTAAAGAAGAAAAAGTCCTTTCAACTTTGTAAGTTGTGGTTGGTGTTTTTTTTTCAGATGTTCCTGGGAGAGGGTGTGTGGGTCCCTGGCTGGATACTGGCCAGCTCGAATTTGGCAAATCAGGAAATCTAGAGGTTAACGATGAGCCTTGAACAGCAAAGCAAACTATGGAAAGAAAATGTGATACGCAGTATCGCTCTCTGTCTGCAAACGCCTTACTGAGCTGTACGTCGTAAACTGCGCGCTCAGTCCCCGACTTCTTTTCAACCTCCTCTGTACACCAATGCCTCTGCTCACGCGGCTGGAGTGGTCTCTCTTCGAAGAGCGCAGATTGCCAGAGTAATATTAAGAAACAGGATAACTGCAGCTGGTGCAGGGCAAGGGATAACTAGGTCAGCAGCAGAGACTTTCTTCAGCAGTAGACATAGGTTGATTATAATCTGTAGTTTCTTGTGTAGCAAGAAGGTTCGAAGATATGTTGGGGGGACAAATTTTTATGCTTTGTATTGTTTATGGTTGCATAAAGTGTCGTTGGATTAGCCTTAGAACTTTATGCAAGCTGTGACAATTGAATTGTGTGTAAGATGCCAAAGTTTGGTGTAGTTACAGGATTTCTGTGTAAAATACTGCGGCAGTGTTCCAGTTTCTTGACGACTTCAATTTCCTTATCAACAAAGATGGAGACCAGGCCACTGAGGCAGGTATTCAATCTGTGCTGAGCTTAGTTCTCAGGGATAGTCTTGGCATAAAAAGAAAAGAGATGCTGCTGACAGTCTGAGGCATCACCCCTTTTCTGCGCCCCTTATTATCCGGATTTAAAACAAAAAACTCTCATATTTTGACCTCTGTGCTCTGGAAGCCCACCAGGATGCATGGAGGTGCACGCAAGGCAGGCTTCCGAAAAGTGGCAAAACCACGTTGACACGAGCGGCTTTGAAAGGTGAGTGAGTGGTGTAAGAGAGTCAGTAATTCATTTATAAATTTGTTCCAGTAAGAAAAGTACCCATTTACCCGCTTGCTCGCACATACGGCCGCTTTCCCGTACTAGCAGCTGCAAAAGAAAACTTTTAGTAACCTCTGGAGCATGCACTGCGCCAGAATCCGAAACCGTCGAACTGTTACCTGCTATGTTTGCTGCTGCTTTTTCGGGCCGCTTGCGAGGGAACTGTTTTATCGCCTTGCATCTCTGTCTGCCTCTTAGTGATGGCTTTGTGACCGTACCCTTCCGCGTTTATTGCTTTGAGCTGCGCACGCGTTGCCATGCCGTCTCGTGGGAAACTAGACATAACGTGTGTTTGAGGCGGGCACCGGAGAGAAAGTGGGAGGGAGGTATTTGTTGATATATATTTGGAGTCCACTTTCTATTGGCTAATGAGGCACACGATTTGCATGGTTGTCTTATATCGTATATACAATGTGGGTTAAGAACTTAGTAGAGTTTCTTTGGACAAGTTCGGAAAATCTACGTGTAATCTGCACGCCCCTTTTTTGAAGCCTTAATCCAAGGGAAAAAAGGGCGAAATTTACACAAGTAAATATCCTAAATTTCCTCAAATAAAAGGGAGTACGTTGTGGACCACACCAATTCTGCACTTAGCTTTTAGCTTTGTGTTTTTTGCTGCAGCCATCAGAAATTAAAGCAAAAGCTATAGAAAACGAAGAGAATGTGAACAGGGCACCAACAAACTAGTGGCGATCCCATACATCCACAGTTTTCCGTAGTGCTTAAATGGCTGCCAGCAAGCCGGCACGCTGGAAAGCTGAACGGGCACCACATTTTATCAAGAAATATTGCATTATGCATGATGCAAGCTTTAAAGTAACAAGCTGCTTAGTACAAACTGCTGCAATTACCCACCTAAATTGTAAACTTCTTTTTCACTGCAGGGTCTAATGCCAATCACACCTTGTGTACTCTACTGTGGCGAGTCCATTGAAGACGCAGACTACTTTTACCTCGTCGTGGAACGCAAGGGCCCGTTTTCCACGTGCAATGCAGAAGGGGGACTAATTGTTTTGCTTGGAGCATACTGGCTTTTCAACTTGTGTTATTCAAGTGACGCATTTAACACGCTAGCTGTCTTGGAGCACCTGTACCTAAAGATGCACTTGACAACACTCCAAACAGTTGTCACGAAGTTTTTAAACAAAATTGTAACAAAGCGTTCAGCGGTAAATGCTGACTTCCAAGAAGTTTATTGCAAGAAACCGAAACAGAGTTCTAGCTTCTTTGGCATCATATAAGAGGGTCAGCCAACTCGGCTATCTGGTGTTAATAAATTTTTGTGAGTTCTACAGATGCCTTGTCTCAGTGACACTTTTTATAGCTGTTTTCTAAACCCAGCACTACATCCATTTCTGCACAGTGGCTGAGCAACTTGGTATAAAGCGTAAGCACAGTAGTATCTTCAAGCATGCTTTTGGGGTGCAAGCTTGGAAAGTGTTTTACGCTTCTGTACAGGTATCAAAATTCACTCCGTGTGGTTCTGTGAGAAACATTCTTCATATTCGCCCATTTTTACAATCCAGTAAGCGGGATGTTGCTGCAAGCCGACTTGGGAGTAAGATGCGGAGGATGTCCGATTATATGAAATGAAAGTAGGTTACCGCACTTTCCACCTATACGGTTCTGTAATGTGTGCTTTTGTTTTCATTTTTAACTTTGCAACACTTCACAGTTGCAATTTTTTCGTCGGCAGGACTCATGGGCCGAAGTGTCACTGGCACTGCCTCTAAGAGGACGAAAGGTGATCCAAAACCTCCGTTGGACTCAATGAAGCTCAAAACCTTCAGTGATATGTGTGCAGCAGCATTGCTCTTGTATTCAAGAACTGCTGAACTGGATATACCATGCGTTCTCAACCTAGCTAGCATAGCTGCACTCGGAGCACAGGAACCTCTTTTTGCCTTTGGGCGATGTTTGCTGCGAATAAGAGCTGCAGCTACTCTTAGCTGTGGCCGAACCTGCACAATGAAGATGAGCTTGTTTTTTAAGATATAAAGTGTGTGCCTCAATGCATTGACAATGGCTGGCCCAAGTGCTGAGATGAGTAACTGAGTGGTAAACCTCCTATAATCCAATCTCAGCACATGCGGAATATTTAAGTGAGCCTAAGATTAAGACAAACTTGGCTCCACTCAGTGATGTGTTGTTTATAAGGTGGCATACATTTTTTTGTTACTGATACAGCCACCAAAGTCCACCATCAGAGAAATTCTACCAGAGTGTAAAATCGCAAGAAAAGCACCAAGAGCTTCTAAAAGTTGGAAGAAACAAAAAAGATCATCCAGTCACAGCAGGTTACCATAAGGATGGCCATTGGAGAAAGTTTGCTTTGATACCAGTTTCTTCACATCAAGAAACTGGGAAAGGGAAAGTACTGCATCATTTCCTCAAAAACCAATTGAACATTTTTTTACACCACCACAATGGCTTTTTAAAAGCACTTCTTTGGCTTCAGATGCAACACCTTCCTATCGACGACGGTGGGTGTGAAGTGATGTCGTTGACGCCCTTTCTGATGATTCTTTGTAGGTCGCTGACATCGAGCCGTGCATCGATGACTGCAAGTATGCACAAGCTCTGCAGTGTCGGGGCAAAGTGCAATACATGTAGATTCGTCAGCCGCCCGGTCTGTCTATCCTCCTGGTTCACCAGCAGTAGAGCAGCCGTGGAAGCTCCTCGCCGATGAGCCTGAGCCATGTGTTGTGTATTCCCTTTTTTTTTTCTTGAGGTAGGGAGAGTGCATCTCCCACAAACGCCATTGTTTACTCGAGCCTGTGTTTTTCATCGCCCGTGTGCCCTCCTTTACATTTGTGGAGACAACCATGCACATGCTTTTTTAACGAGTTTGCCCTTGCTCTCGAAGAGAGAATAGCACCTCTTCGAGAACCAAGCCACATGCTGTCGTGGATGCTGACCGTCGTGGAGACAACCATGCACACGCTTTTTTTTACGAGTTAGCCCTTGCTCTCGAAGAGAGAATAGAACCTATTCGACAACAAAGCAAAATACTCTCATGGATGCTAACAGTCGTGGAGACAACCATGCAGATGCTTTTTTAACGAGTTTGCCCTTGCTCTCGAAGAGAGAATAGAACCTCCTCGAGAACCAAGCCACATACTGTCGTGGATGCTGAACGTCGTGGGGACAACCATGCACATGCTTTTTGAACGAGTTTGCCCTTGCTCTCGAAGAGAGAATAGAACCTCTTCGACAACAGAGCCACATACGAGGGGGTACCCAAAAGAAACCGGACTAAATTTTTTGGTCAGCAATCCTTCTGTGGTACCGCGTTTTTCCACTAGGAACGCATAGAACGAACATTCCAGAGTAAGTAAGCCGAGTGCCGTCGTTGAAGGAGGTCAGACTAGTTTAGGCAGAGTTTTAGAGTGACGACTGTTTTGTGTGAATGTCGTTTTTGCAATGGCTGATTTTCGTGAACAGCGTGCGGCGGTGATATTCTGATTTTTGCTCGGAAAAAGTTGAATGGAAACTCTTGAAATATTGAGAAATACGTACAAGGACGATGCTATGGGGACAACTCAAGTGTTCCTGAATCGAATCACGAATCAAAGCAACAATCATGCCAATGGAAAACTTTCAAATTCACCTCGCCTCAAGAAAGCTCGTCAGGCGAAACCAGACCACAAAACAATGCTGATTTGTTTTTTCGACGTGAAAGGAGTCGTCCATTGAGAAGTTGTTCCGCAGGGTCAGACAGTTAGCCAGGCTTTCTACTTGGATGTTTTGAAAAGATTGGGCAACAGTGTGCGGTGGAAGCGGGAAGATTTGTGGCGGTCGGGTGACTGGTTTTTCCATCATGGCAATGCCCCTGCTCACACAGCCCTGTATCTACGACAATTTTGGACCAAAAATGGCATGACCCCTATTCCTCAACCCTCATACTCTCCCGACCTTGCCCCGTGCTACTTTCTTTGTTTCCTAGAATGAAAAAAATAGGTGAATGGAAAGCGTTTCGCTGATGTTGCAGAGGTGAAGAAAAAAACGACGGAGGCACTCTCAAGCATCACAAAAGATGAATTTAAACAATGTTTTGAAAAATGGAATGAAAGATTCGACAAGCGTATCATTGCAAGTGGGGAATACTTTGAAGGAGATTGAAGGTCTCTGCTTAAAATGTGAACAAATAAGTTCAAACAAAAATAAGTCCGGTTTCTTTTGGGTACCCCCTCGTACTGTCAGGATGCTGACCGTCGTGGAGACAACCATGCTCACACTTTTTTTTACGAGTTTGCCCTTGATCTCGAAGAGAGAATAGAACCTATTCGACAACAAAGCCACATACTGTCGTGGATGAGTGTCGTGGAGACAACCCTGCACATGCTTTCTTTTACGAGTTTGCCCTTGATCTCGAAGAGAGAATAGAACCTATTCGACAACAAAGTAAAATACTGTCGTGGATGCTGACCGTCATGGAGACAACCATGCACATGCTTTATTTTACGAGTTCGCACATGCTCTTGAAGAGAGAAGAGCCTATTCGAGAACAAAGTCAAATACTGTCGTGGATGCTGACCGTCATGGAGACAACCATGCACATGCTTTATTTTACGAGTTCGCACTTGCTCTTGAAGAGAGAATAGAGCCTATTCGAGAACAAAGTCAAAGACAACCATGCACATGCTTTACTTTACGAGTTCGCACTTGCTCTTGAAGAGAGAATAGAGCCTATGCGAGAACAGAGTAAAATACTGTCGTGGATGCTGACCGTCATGGAGACAACCATGCACACACGTTTTTTATGAGTTCGCCCTTGCTCTTGAAGAGAGAATAGAGCCTATTCGAGAACAAAGTCACATACTGTCGTGGATGCTGACCGTCATGGAGACAACCATGCACATGCTTTATTTTACGAGTTCGCACTTGCTCTTGAAGAGAGAATAGAGCCTATTCGAGAACAAAGCCACATATTGTGGTAAATGCTGACCGTCATGGAGACAACCATGCACACGCTTTTTTTTTCGAGTTTGAACTTGCTCTTGAAGAGAGAATAGAGCCTATTCGAGAACAAAGTCAAATACTGTCGTGGATGCTGACCGTCATGAAGACAACCATGCACATGCTTTATTTTACGAGTTCGCACTTGCTCTTGAAGAGAGAATAGAGCCTATTCGAGAACAAAGTCAAATACTGTCGTGGATGCTGACCGTCATGGAGACAACCATGCACATGCTTTATTTTACGAGTTCGCACTTGCTCTTGAAGAGAGAATAGAGCCTATTCAAGAACAAAGTCAAGTACTGTCGTGGATGCTGACATGGAGACAACCATGCACATGCTTTATTTTACGAGTTCGCCCTTGCTCTTGAAGAGAGAATAGAGCCTATACGAGAACAGAGTAGAATACTGTCGTGGATGCTGACCGTCATGGAGACAACCATGCACACGCTTTTTTTATGAGTTCGCCCTTGCTCTTGAAGAGAATAGAGCCTATTCGAGAACGAAGTCACATACTGTCGTGGATGCTGACCGTCATGGAGACAACCATGCACATGCTTTATTTTACGAGTTCGCACTTGCTCTTGAAGAGAGAATAGAGCCTATTCGAGAACAAAGCCACATATTGTCGTAAATGCTGACCGTCATGGAGACAACCATGCACACGCTTTTTTTACGAGTTTGAACTTGCTCTTGAAGAGAGAATAGAGCCTATTCGAGAACGAAGTCACATATTGTCGTGGATGCTGACCGTCATGGAGACAACCATGCACACGGTTTTTTTTACGAGTTTGAATTTGCTCTTGAAGAGAGAATAGAGCCTATTCGAGAACAAAGCCACATACTGTCGTGGATGCTGACCGTCGTGGAGACAACCATGCTCACACTTTTTTTTACGAGTTTGCCCTTGATCTCGAAGAGAGAATAGAACCTATTCGACAACAAAGCCACATACTGTCGTGGATGATGAGTGTCGTGGAGACAACCCTGCACATGCTTTCTTTTACGAGTTTGCCCTTGATCTCGAAGAGAGAATAGAACCTATTCGACAACAAAGCCACATACTGTCGTGGATGCTGACAGTCGTGGAGACAACCATGCACATGCTTTTTTAACGAGTTTGCCCTTGCTCTCGAAGAGAGAATAGAACCTATTCAACAACAAAGCAAAATACTCTCATGGATGCTAACAGTCGTGGAGACAACCATGCACATAATCTTTTAACGAGTTTGCCCTTGCTCTCGAAGAGAGAATAGAACCTCTTCGAGAACCAAGCCACATACTGGCGTGGATGCTGACCGCCGTGGAGACAATCATGCACATGCTTTTTTAACGAGTTTGCCCTTGCTCTCGAAGAGAGAATAGAACCTATTCGACAACAAAGCCACATACTGTCGTGGATGCTTACCGTCGTGGAGACAGCCATGCTCACACTTTTTTTTACGAGTTTGCCCTTGATCTCGAAGAGAGAAAGAACCTATTCGACAACAAAGCCACATACTGGCGTGGATGCTGACCGCCGTGGAGACAACCATGCACATGCTTTTTTAACGAGTTTGCCCTTGCTCTCGAAGAGAGAATAGAACCTCTTCGAGAACCAAGCCACATACTGTCGTGGATGCTGACCGTCATGGAGATAACCATGCACATGCTTTTTTAACGAGTTTGCCCTTGCTCTCAAAGAGAGAATAGAACCTATTCGACAACAAAGCAAAATATTCTCATGGATGCTAACAGTCGTGGAGACAACCATGCACATGCTTTTCTAACGAGTTTGCCCTTGCTCTCGAAGAGAGAAAGAACCTCTTCGAGAACCAAGCCACATACTGTCGTGGATGCTGACCGTCATGGAGACAACCATGTACATGCTTTTTTAACGAGTTTGCCCTTGCTCTCGAAGAGAGAAAGAACCTCTTCGAGAACCAAGCCACATACTGTCGTGGATGCTGACCGTCATGGAGACAACCATGTACATGCTTTTTTAACGAGTTTGCCCTTCCTCTCGAAGAGAGAATAGAACCTCTTCGAGAACCAAGCCACATACTGTCGTGGATGCTGACCGTCATGGAGACAACCATGTACATGCTTTTTTAACGAGTTTGCCCTTCCTCTCGAAGAGAGAATAGAACCTATCCGACAACAAAGCAAAATACTCTCATGGATGCTGACTGCCGTGGAGAAAACCATGCACATGCTTTTTTAACGAGTTTGCCCGTGCTCTCGAAGAGAGAATAGAACCTATTCGACAACAAAGCCACATGCTGTCAGGATGCTGACCGTCGTGGAGACAACCATGCTCACACTTTTTTTTAAGAGTTTGCCCTTGATCTCGAAGAGAGAATAGAACCTCTTCGAAAACCAAGCCACACACTGTCGTGGATGCTGACCGTCGTGGAGACAACTATGCACATGCTTTTTTAACGAGTTTGCCCTTGCTCTCGAATAGAACCTATTCGACAACAAAGCAAAATACTCTCATGGATGCTAACAGTCGTGGAGACAACCATGCACATGGTTTTTACGAGTTTGCCCTTGCTCTCGAAGAGAGAATAGAACCTATTCGACAACAAAGCCACATACTGTCGTGGATGCTGACCGTCGTGGAGACAGCCATGCACATGCTATTTTTCCGAGTCTGCTCTTGTTCTCGAAGAGAGAATAGAACCTATTCGACAACAAAGCCACATATTGTCGTGGATGCTGAGCGTCGTGGAGACGAGTCTGCCCTTGCTCTCGAAGAGAGAATAGAACCCCACATACTGTCGTGGATGCTGACCGTCGTAGAGACAACCATGCACATGCTTCGTCTACAAGCAGGACAAGAAGAAGTAGCCATAAAGCCAGTGATTCCTGTCCTTTCAGACATGAAACAACAAGAAGGAGGAAAACAAGAAGACAGAAAGCCAGTGATTCCTGTCCTTCCAGACCCGAAAGAAAAGAAGACACCACTCAGGTGCTGTAAATGTAGGATTTTGCATGAAGCAAAGGCAGATGCAAACAACACAAAACTGCCCATCAATTATCACCAAGAAATAAAATGTAAAATGGCAAAGCAAAAACTCTTCAAAGACGCATAAAGAAAAATCTGTCAGCAAGTGCTGCAGCTTCATTTTCACCAGTAAAGTACAAGCAGCATATGATAGGAAACATTGAAGCATTCCCTCGTTCCATGAGATGCAATGTATAGAGTGCAGTGCAAATTAATAATGAGACGGCAGCGACCATCATGAATTTCCACCAAAATACCTACAAATAAATACAATGTGTCATTTCAAGACAGGGATCACAGCCAAACAGCCAAAAGAAATGTGCCAGAGCCATATTTCCTGCAAAAATTGTTGTATGCTACAAAAAACAAAGATGAACCTCCCTCCCATCTGATTTTAGAAAGGGAACCATTTTGAATGAAGCAAGCATTCCAAGAATATACTGTGCACAGTCTGCCCAATTTTTCAGAAATGGTTTGTTAACTACTCTTTACCTTACAAGCAAACAAGAGGCAAGAAACATGCTGCTTGAGATATTTTCAAATCAAAACAAAAAATTAATACGCTGTAAACACACCTAATAGTGTTGTTCTCATTTCAGGTGCAGAATAGCAAATTACTTTGGAGTCAGTTACCTTAAAATTTTGTAACCGCTCATACTTTCCTACAAATATTACAACATGTATCAGATAGTGTCAACATAATGTCAAAATATCCTTCTGGATCATTTCAATCAAAACATCAGGACGAAATTGGGAGACTTTTACAACGCACAATGGCTCACAATAACTTCTCCAATAAATGCTCGCAGAACACCCTGTAACATATTTCAATAGCAGATGCCTTTAGATGAATAAACTGCGCACCAAGAGAACTTCAGACACAGCCTCAACGAAAACTTACTTGCTAAAAAAAAAATACTACACATTTGCCCTCTTGTGAGATCGCACATGGTGACGTAGGCTCGCTTTGCACGGAAAGACTTCGGGACATAGATGGCACTCGAACAGCTTCTCGCCTGTGTGGACGCGGAGGTGTTTTCTCAGGTGGCACTTTTGTGTGAAGCATTTGCCACAGTGATCACAGTGGTACGGCTTCTCGCCTGTGTGGATGCGAAAATGCTCTGTCAGATTGCTCTTGACTGAGAAGCTCTTGGCACAGTGAATACACTGGTATGGCTTCTCGCCCGTGTGGATACGGATGTGCCTCACAAGGTGGTCTGAAGTAGTGAACGCCTTGCTGCAATGGCCGCCTAGGAAAGGACGCTCTCCAGTATGGGTTCTCTGGTGTCTCTTGAGAAGATGGTTATGCACTGTAGCATAGCCACACTGGGGGCACAAAAAGCACTTTTCGCATCCTTGCGAATTTTGTTGTGGAGATGAGGTGCAGCTAGCAAAGAAACAATGCATGAACGTTTTTATATATAAAGGGTATGCCTCAATGCATTGATAACAGCTGGCCTATGTCGCTAGGTTAGTTAATGAATGGTGAGGTTGCTCAAACTCAAGCTGACCAGATCTTGTCATGATCGAAGAACCAATCCTTGCTTAAGACTATGCATGCCTAAAATATAAGCTGTTCTCTTTTAGACTAGACCCATATTTCATATCATGAGGACAGCTAATCACGAGCACATGACTCAAAAAACACTGTTGCTTTCGTAGCTGAGCTGAGCGGAGCATAAACTACAAACATTACATCCCATTGCATGACTTTATCTGTGTATGTCATGACTTGTTACAAAGAGAGAAGCACACGTTTATCGCTTGCTAGCTCACAGGCATTGACCTGCTCACAGTGCAAGGTTGCAGGGTAGCACTTCCCCTGAATCACACCACAACAAACAAGAATCCGCAGAAAACTACTGAACTCTCAGCTGCTGCTGTCGTTCATGCACTCTGTGACGCAGCTTTTCCAGCCATGTCACCACCGCACGTGAAAAACAACAAACAAAAAAGGTGTGAGGCATAAATTAAAGTGAGAACTATAACAAAGCAGAAATTTGAGACTGTAAATATGGAATAGTTTTAACGGTCATAGCAATTGAAAACATGCATAGATGCCAACCACATCAGTAACAACGGTATTACTATATTAATATAGTTACATAAGGTTTCATACACAATAATATATAACAGCAGGAGTTTTCAGTGGCAGAGTTTCATCTTCCAAACGAATACCTAAAATAACGCAAAGTCACGGCATACACGAAGATACTAAACAGTGGAAGCCACACAGAGATTGACAAGGGCCTTTAGAGAGATCAGACACAGCGATACCAACTATTATCTACAGTATAAGACCCCAAGCACAGCAAATAAAAAAAAACAGACATAAGAAGAGCAGGAACTGAACATCACTATTTCACTGTCAGCAATCTAAAACCAATGCAATACTCGTTAAAATAAACACACCTTCTCCCGTCTTGTGCAACAGATTTAAAACCCAGAAACCTGGTTATTTAGCCACCTGGGAAGAATATCTGAGCATCCATGTTGTTCAAGCTTGATAAGCATTTGGGAGGCACAGAGCACATTGATGTGTATGCTGTATAAACTCCATCAGGTGCCAAACCGTCTGCTGCCAGCATCATTTCCACAAAACATCATGTCAAGCATGTTACCTTTCTGAGTAGATTTACACCTTAGAGGGCATACTTCCTGGCTGGGAAAAGTAGAACTTTGATGAGACCAGCTAAGCGTCATAAAATTATCATCAAAATAAATGACGTTGTAATCTGGCATCACCATTTCAAAAGCAAGAAGTTGTGTTTATCATGGTTCTAAGTACAATAGTGAATAATCATTGTTGCGTAATATAACAAAAAGTGCTTGTGACTTTTTCCTTTGAGCATTCCCTACATTATGAAAAACAGCAAGCACAAGTAGAAACATCATACAATCACAACGTCAAACAGGGTCATGCGTAACACAAGCCTGTAGATGCATTTATAGAATCTCTGTTGTGGCTTCCAATCTGTGTTAGAATCATGAAGTAATGAATGCTGTTGCTGTTTGAATCAATGCTATCTATCATAACACCACACTCGCTAGTTCCAGGACCATGACTACCACACGTTATGTAATCTTGTCTGGACTTAAGCTAACTATGCACTGCCAACACCAGGCCAACTATGTCTTGCCTGAGCATAAAAAATTCATTTCGTGCATCCAGATAAGTACAGCACATTGACATAAATATTTTAACACATTCAAGCAAATTCCTCAAACTGGATGATATACAGAAAAGGAATGGTCACAGCATCAACTGCATATTCTGTTTACACATGAGTGCACTCACTCAGAAGAAGGATGGGTCCACATGATGTGCAGCCTCTGCTGAAAGTTGTACTGAGAGAAACCTCAGCGCAGACACCTGCAATGGTTAGAGGCACTCTGCTAGAAGTCAAAACGTGAAAGTCGAACAGTGCGGACTTGTGCCCCATCAGTTTAGAAAAATTCAAGGCAAAAGAAATAAGTGAAGGCGTAAGCTTGTGTCTGAAGAAGATCAGCAGGTATTTCGGCCAAGTGCAGGTCCAATGGGATTGAACAGTCGCGCTCGAAATGGGAAAGGACGTTACACATAAAATTACAGATTAACATATTTCCCATATGCACCAACAAGCTCAAAAAGCCACGCAGATTGGATTGGCAAGGGTGTCCAGTGCAGATGTTTTTTTGTGTTTCAAGACAACAAAAACTTCTTGTTGTTTCTTGTAATGTTTCAACGGTTCTTTCAATGATGTTGTAGAGAGGGCTGTCTACTTTTTCAAGTCATATGTGTTGCCTTGTAACTGAATGACAATTAGTGTCCACCATTTATTCATTTTCACTATGCCCATGGTTGACGATAAAGAGTTTGTGTTCACACATTTCAAACTTTGCTGGTACAGAGACCACGAAAATTCAACTTGCACGCTTAGTGTCATGCTGTTTGCTGCACAGTTACTGGTATAAAGAAATACCCAGCTATTCCAAATGGGTAACACATTTGGAGGGACTGACACACAGAAGAAAGAGTGTTTACAGAATATTTTATAATATGTGAGGACATTATGGTGTGCCCAAGCCTGCCCGATTTTTAAAAGGAAGTTTTAAAGAAGAAAAAGTCCTTTCAACTTTGTAAGTTGGTGTTTTCTTTTGTGGTTGGTGATCTTTTTCAGATGTTCCTGGGAGAGGGTGTGTGGGTCCCTGGCTGGATACTGGCCAGCTCGAATTTGGCAAATCAGGAAATCTGGAGGTTAACGATGAGCCTTGAACAGCAAAGCAAACTATGGAAAGAAAATGTGATACGCAGTATCGCTCTCTGTCTGCAAACGCCTTACTGAGCTGTACGTCGTAAACTGCGCGCTCAGTCCCGACCTCTTTTCAACCTCCTCTGTAGGTCAATGCCTCTGCTCACGCGGCTGGAGTGGTCTCTCTTCGAAGAGCGCAGATTGCCAGAGTAATATTAAGAAACAGGATAACTGCAGCTGGCGCAGGGCAAGGGATAACTAGGTCAGCAGCAGAGACTTTCTTCAGCAGTAGACATAGGCTGATTATAATCTGTAGCTTTTGTGCAGTGAGAAGGTTTGAAAATATGTAGCGGAAACATATTTTTATACCTTGTATTGTTCATGGTTGCATATAGTGAAGTTGGATTAGCCTTAGAACTTTGTCCAAACTGTGAAAATTGGATTGTGCGTAAGACGCGAAAGTTTGGTGTAGTTACAGGATTTCTGTGTGAAATGCTTCGGCAATGTTCCAGTTTCTCTACAACTTCAATTTCCTTATCAATAAAGATGGAGGCATGAGGCAATTGAGGCAAGCATTCAAACTGTGCTAAGCTTAGTTCTCAGGGATAGTCTTGGCATAAAAAGAAAAGACCAGCTGCTGACAGTCTAAGGCATCAACCCTTTTCTGCGCCCCTTATTATCCGGATTTATAAGAAAAAACTCATATTTTGCGCTCTGTGCTCTGGAAGCCCACCAGGATGCATGGAGGTGCACGCAAGGCAGGCTTCCGAAAAGTGGCAAAACCACGTTGCCAGGCGCGGCTTTGAAAGGTGAGTGAGTGGTGTAAGAGAGTCAGTAATTCATTTATAAATTTGTTCCAGTAAGAACAGTAGCCGTTTACCCGCTTGCTCGCACATGCGGCCGCTTTCCCGTACTAGCAGCTGCAAAAGAAAACTTTTAGTAACCTCTGGAGCGTGCACTGCGCCAGAATCCGAAACCGTCGAACTGTTACCTGCTCTGTTTGCTCCTGCTTTTTCGGGCCGCATGCGAGGGCACTCTTTGATCACCTTGCATCTCTGTCTGCCTCTTAGTGATGGCTTTGTGACCGTATCCTTCCGCGTTTATTTCTTTGAGCTGCGCACGCGTTGTCATGCCATCTCGTGGGAAGCTAGACACAACATGCGTTTGAGGCGGGCACCGGAGAGAAAGTGGGAGGGAGGTATTTGTTGATATATATTTGGAGTCCACTTTCTATTGGCTAATGAGGCACACGATTTGCAAGGTTGACATATCGTATACAATGTGGGTTAAGAACTTAGTAGAGTTTCTTTGGACAAGTTCGGAAAATCTACGTGTAATCTGCACGCCCCTTTCTTGAAGCCTTAATTCAAGGGAAAAAAGGGCGAAATTTACACAAGTAAATATCCTAAATTTCCTCAAATAAAAGGGAGTACCTTGCGAACCACACCCATTCTGCACTTAGCTTTTAGCTTTGTGTGTTTTTTGCTGCAGCCAGCAGAAATGAAGCAAAAGCTATAGAAAACGAAGAGAATGTGAACAGGGCACCAACAAACTAGTGGTGATCCCATACATCCACAGTTTTCCGTAGTGCTTAAATGGCTGCCAGCAAGCCTGGCGCACTGGCAAGCTAAACGGGCACCACATTTTATCAAAAAAATATTGCATTATGGATGATGCAAGCTTTAAACTAACAAGCTGCTTAGTACAAACTGCTGCAATTACCCACCTAAATTGTAAACTTCTTTTTCACTGTAGGGTCTAATGCCAATCACACCTTGTGTACTCTACTGTGGCGAGTCCATTGAAGACGCAGACTACTTTTACCTCGTCGTGGAACGCAAGGGCCCGTTTTCCACGTGCAATGCAGAAGGGGGACTAATTGTTTTGCTTTGAGCGTACTGGCTTTTCAACTTGTGTTATTCAAGTGACGCATTTAACACGTAGTTGTCCTGGAGCACCTGTACCTAAAGATGCACTTGACAACACTCCAAACAGTTGTCAAGAAGTTTAAACAAAATTGTATCAAAGCGTTCAGTGGTAAATGCTGACTTCCAAGAAGCTTATTGCAAGAAACAGAAACCAAGTTCTAGCTTCTTTGGCATCATATAAGAGGGTCAGCCAACTCAGTTGTTTGGTGTTAATAAATTTTTGTGAGTTCTACAGATGCCTTGTCTCAGTGACACTTTTTATAGCTGTTTTCTAAACTCAGCACTACATCCATTTCTGCACAGTGGCTGAGGAACTTGGTATAAAGCGTAAGCAGAGTAGCATCTTCAAGCATGCTTTTGGGGTGCAAGCTTGGAAAGTGTTTTACGTTTCTGTACACATATCAAAATTCACTCCATGTGGTTCTGTGAGAAACATTCTTCATATTCACCCATTTTTACAATCCAGTAAGCAGGATGTTGCTGCAAGCCGACTTGGGAGTAAGATGTGGAGGATGTCCGATTATGTTCTTGCCTGTGAAATGAAAGTAGGTTGCCGCATTTTCCACTTAAACGGTTCTGTAATGTGTGCTTTTGTTTTCATTTTTAAATCTGCAACACTTCACAGTTGCAATTTTTTCGTCGGCAGGAGTCGTGGGCCAAAGTGTCACCGGCACTGCCTCTAACAGGACGAAAGCTGATCCAAAACCTCCGTTGGACTCAATGAAGCTCAAAACCTTCAGTGATATGTGTGCAGCAGCATTGCTCTTGTATTAAAGAACTGCTCAACTGGATATACCATGCGTTCTCAACCTAGCTAGCATAGCTGCACTCGGAGCACAGGAACCTCTTTTTGCCTTTGAGCGACGTTTGCTGCGAAGACGAGCTGCAGCTACTCTTAGCTGTGGCCGAACCTGCACAATGAAAATGACCTTGTTTTTTTAAGATACAAAGTGCGTGCCTCAATGCACTGACAATGGCTGGCCCAAGTGCGGAGATGAGTAACTGAATGGTAAACATTCTCTAATTCAATCTGAGCACAAGCGGCACATTTAAGTGAGCCTAAGATTAAGACAACCTTGGCTCCACTCAGTGATGTGTTGTTTGTAAGGTGGCAGGCATTTTTTTGTTACTGATACAGCCACCTAAGTCCACCATCGCAGAATTTCTACCAGAGTGTAAAATCGCAAGAAAAGCACCGAGAGCTTCTAAAAGTTGGAAGAAACAAAAAGATCATCCAGTCACAGCAGGTTAACATAAGAATGGCCATTAGAGAAAGTTTGCTTTGATGCGAGTTTCTTCACATCAAGAAACTGGGAAAGGGAAAGTACTGCGTCATTTCCTCAAAAACCAATTGAACATTTTTTACACCACCACAATGGCTTTGTCAAAAGCACTTCTTTGGCTTCAGATGCAACACCTTCAAGTTCTGATTCTTGGAAAGTCGCTAACATCGAGCCGTGCATCGATGACTGCAAGTATGCACAAGCTCTGCAGTGTCGGGGCAAAGTGCAATACATGAAGATTCGTCAGCCGCCCGGTCTGTCTATCCTCCTGGTTAAGTACCGGACCAAAGCCACCAATAACACTCTTTCACCAGGAGTAGAGCAGCTGCGGAAGCTCCTCGCCGATGGGCCTGAGCCACGTGCTGTGTATTCCCTTTTTTTTTATTAAGGAAGGGAGAGTGCATCTCCCACGAACGCCATTGTTTACTCGAGCCTGTGTTTTTCGTTGCCTGTGTGCCCTCCTTTATGTTTGTATGTGTGTTTCCTATGTATGTGTGCGCCATGGGGGCCGTAGAGGCCGGAACAGTGCGTGGACAGTCCTTATTTTCAGCACTGGTGACTGGCCCGGGATCGGGTTTTGTCAGCAGTGCCTGTGAGGCGAGTTTGGGCACGAAACGGCCTGGTCAAGGAAAAACGGCCGGGCCCCTCTCGGCAAGACAGTGGCCTCTTCGATGGCAAAAAAGAGATGTCTGTGTCGTGTTCCATCCGACCACTCTTTGTGTATTTGTACTGTAAAGTTAGTACAGGTTTCCTTGCTTGTTTGTTAATGAATGTGTTCCTGTGTCTTCAACGTCTCTTCAATATTCACCGTCGCAAGATTCGAGTCTCACATTCCAACACCAAGTGGCCTTACTACGGTCCAGCACGACGTCTAGGGGTCGTACTTGTGCATGTCTGCAAAGTAACCGGCCTACAGCGCACTGCACCCTCGGAAAATGTAAGGCTCTTCATTGTACACAAAGCCTGCACACCCTCTCCGACCCACAGGGGGACGACTTTGTATTTGGGCGCACCCACTTCGAGACGGTCGTTTTCATCGCAGAAGCCACCGTCGAAAGGAGGGCTTACCTGGACAACACCCCACACATATATGCAGGTCCCAATGAAAGACGCGCTGTGGAAGGTATACCTTCCACAGCGCGCATTAAAGCGCACTAAAGGGAAATATCAAACTAGGCAAGACAAATAGATTACTCCCAGGAAACATGTGACATAGTTCCTTCAGTTCTCACAAAACTGATCCAGCTTTTTAAACTTGTATTTGTTAACAGTGATTCTGCTTTCAGGCGGAAACAATCAATTTGCGTGTGAAGGCTGAAATAGGCAACGGGGTCGTCGTGGAGGATATGAGTTGATGCAGCTCAACATGTGCCATGGCAGATGCAGAAAAAAAAAAATGATGGTCGGTTTAGCTCGGCTAAGCACGGAATATTGTGCACTAGCATTGTTTGTTCACGCTCAAAGCCGCAAGCACGTGGCTGTATAGCCGATTTAGCAGGGCTAAGCCAATTACGTATTAGATATGCTCGCACTGTGAAGCTATTGTTCTCACTTCACCTCCCACCCACCCAACTCCATGCCCCCTGCACTCAGAAAGATTCATATTTTCACGGAACCAAGGAAGGAGCCACCGTTCGCCAGCAGCGTTAACAGAACCAGCTCTCAGGGCGAGTGAGCCAACTCTCACGTCTTTGTCTTCTGATGCCACCTGGTGGCAATATATTGCGGGGTAGGCGCAACGATGTGCCTCTGCCCCGGCAGGTGATGTTCCGGCTTGTGCGATTGGCAGAGGTTGAGAGGTTGCCAATCGCAGCCCAGCCCACTTGCTTGGCCAGCCCTGGTTGCAAGAGGCTACACGCATGCAGTGGCGAACTCCGGGGTGGTAGGCCAGAAGCACTACACTGAAAGTTAAAAGAGGCACTGAAGGGAAATATCAAACCATGCAGAACTGATAGATTGCTCCCAGGGTATGTGTGAGATAGTTTCTTTGGTTCTCACAAAACTGATTGAGCTCATTAAACTTTATTAGTTACAGGTGCTTATGTTTATGTATAGGCACAATAGAGCTTGACGCCTTCTGGCAAAAATGCCTGCAGCCTCACCCAACATGAGGCTTGACTGTGCCAGGAGCGGAGAAGACCAAATCCAGAGAGTGAGCAGCTGTGCTGCCGACTCAGAATTACACACAAAGGAAGAAGAGAGCAAGACCTCTGCCAAATGCCAGTTCTTGTGGCACTTGTAAAGTACCCATACTTGGCAGATGTGGACTTGGAGAGTGCTTGATAATCGTGCTTTTATACAGTCTTTATGCTGTGTCTTTAGTTTGTTTATTGTGCTCTTTTATGGCGTGTTCAATAGCAGCCACTGCTTGCAAATGTTCAAAACATGTCTTGGCCACCTCTGAGGGCCTGAACTGTCTCTGCCATGAAGAATTTAACTAGTTGCAAGAGCAGCCGAACAATCACATCTGGCAAACAGGCGTAGCCTGTCAAATAAAAACAAAAGCACCCCAAAACTCAGTGCCCAGCAGCACACTCTTAGCGGTAGCACATCAAGGTTGCTTTCACTGGCTGTTGCACAAAGAAAGCTCCAAACAAACAAAGCATGCTCAGGGATACACAAGAGGATTTGACCATTACAAGTTGGTGCTGCCTGGCTGGATACTGGCCAGCTCGAATTTGGCAAATCAGGAAATCTAGAGGTTAATGATGAGGCTTGAAGAGCAAAGCAAAGTATGGAAAGAAAGTACTATATGTAGTATCGCTCTCTGTCTGCGAACGCCTTACTGAGCTGTATGTTGTCAACTACGCGCTCAGTCCCCGACCTCTTTTCAACCTCCTCTGTAGATCAATGCCTCTGCTCACCCGGCTGGAGTGGTCTCTCTTCGAAGAGCGCAGATTGCCAGAGTAATATTAAGAAACAGGATAACTGCAGCTGGTGCAGATTGCTGAGAGATTGCTCCCAGGGAATATGTGAGATAGTTTCTTTGGTCCTCACAAAACTGATTCAGCTCATTAAACTTCATTAGTTAAAGGTGCTTCTGTTTTCAGGCTGAAACAATATCACATTGTGTGTGCAGGTCGACATAGGTGGCGGCGTCCTTGTAGAAGAAAGTGTGCTCCAACAGCTAAATATGTGTATTGGTGGACCGAGAAAATTTGCAAGGGCGCTTTTGCGGCAGAATTTCGCCTTCATCGAAATTCAGCCCCGCAGCCAGGATCGAACCTGCGTTAGATTGTAACTACTGTTGTTCTTTTTATCTGTCATTACAGCTGCGTTTTGGTATGGCAAATACGACCGACGTGACCGAGAGCAGTCTGCGGGTTTGGGCCAATCTCTCAAAGCGGGCGGAAAATCTCTTCTCGGAATGGCAGTCATTGGTGACGGAAAGACTGGTAATGAATATTGTTTACAAAATGACCCTTTACCTTTCAGGCCATTCATGCCAAAGAAGCACCGCTAAAAAATTGTTGGGGCTTTATCTATGGTACAGCGCGGGCAATTTGCCGGCCGTCGAGAAATCAGAAAGTTTATTTTAGTGGACACAAGAGAGTCCATGCCCTCAAATATCAGGCCATTATGTGACCGAATGGCATCATCTACCAGTTAGACGGCTCATATCTAGGCAGCAAACATGATGCCAGTGAGTGCGAAAACAGCGGGGTAAGCCCCAACAAGTGTTGCATGTGTGAAAAGCTGCTCCTTCTGCGCCTGCGACTTGGAGACATGTGGTTTGTGCTAATCTTGTACTGTGGTCTTCATGTCCCGTTCCAGGTAACTCTGGGAACAGCAACGTGTATACAAAGCTGAAAACACTGGTCCAAGGCCGAAGCTATTGCATATATGGGGACCCTGCATACCCACTGCGGCCTCTTCTCTTAAAGCCTTATGGGGGTGCCCACATAACCCCACAGCAACGCGCTTTTAACAAAGCCATGAGCTCTGTGAGACAGGCAGTTGAGTGGGGATTTGGGAAAATAGTAGGCTTATTTGCATTTGTCGACTATAAAAAGAATCAGAAGATCTACCGCCAAAATGTGCCAAGAATCTTCAAAGCCAGCGCTCTTCTCACCAGTTGCCACACCTGCTTATACAATGCACAGGTGGCACAGTACTTTGGCCTCAAGCCACCATCCCTTGAAGTATACCTCACACCTCGTTTTACCTAGCTCGAACATGGAAACATTTGAAATTACCAAAGTCATCATTACAACTAGTATGCTTATAATACTTGTCCGCTGAACATCTGTATTTGTAACCTGTGAATAAACGCGCCTTCGAATTTACCTTCAGTGCTAGCCTGTTCTCATGGATGGCCAATTAGATGCTGCTGTTACCCGCTTTGACAGCCACAAGAAAGCTCGTGAATGACCAACACTTAATTGTTTATTCTCCCGACGTCAAAGGGGTGAGAGACATTGTTTATTGACGCACAGGTAACACACAGGCAAAGGGATGGTTCTTCAGCAATTTTCAACAGAAACACTTTGCATGTGAAGAGTGACCACACAGTTGAGGTGCATGTCTTTGGCAGGCCAATTGATTGTGCTGCTGTTGGTGTAAGTTCGTTTGCCACGTCGCCATCTGATATCGAAGTCATGCTGAAAACTATTGATAGCCTTAACATGTGCCGGGGAGGGCCGAGTTTGAAGGGCTTCCCGAGTGTGCATCCAGAGTGTGCTTCGGTAGACTACCAGTAGAGCTGGAGACACAAGTGCCTACTACTGCCTGGAGGAGCCATATGTCATCACTGCAGCGGTCTCGCTGACACCCTGAGGTAGCACACCGACCGGCAAGCTGCGAGAGTGTAAGAGGAGCAACCATGGAAACACATCAAGCTTTCCGTGCAGCCTTCCCAGCAGGAAAAGCTCAAAGCTTTGCGCCGGGGAAAGTCACTGCTCCAGCAGTCACGAGCGCGACTTACTAAGCGCAACAAACTGTTGATCAAGCAGATACAGGACACCAGGACAGAGCTAACAAAATTGCAGGAGGAAGACTCCAGGCACTGGATATGCCACCAGCGCAGCTGCTTTTGTTAGAGGAATGCATTTCAGCTGCCAAGAGCACAACGAAAAGAAACCAGCGATACACAGACGACTGAATTCTCTTGTGTCTCCTTCTACACATACACAGCCCTGCTACGTACTCTTTTTTTGCAAAGCAATGACATTTTGCCTTTGCCATTTCGATGAGTTTTGATTAGGCTCCAAGAAAACTCCTTTGCATCGTCAAGGAACGCTGATAATGGATGAAATTCAAGTGAGGAAAGAAATGGCTGTAAACTCAAAAACGATGACCTACGCTGGTCTCGTCGATTATGGGGAGAGAGAGAAAATCAAAGCAGTGAGCCGGTGGACCACGGTCTTGTTTTTGCTTTTTCACCTTTCAGAAAAAATTATTTACAGCCGGTGGCTGTGTTTGCATCGAAAGGGTGAACAAAGGAAACGCTCCTTGCTCAGCTCTTGATTCAGTGTATTGTACATTTAAAGAAAGCTGGCTTGTCTGTCGACGGAGTTGTGTGCAACAGCGCTTCCACGAACCGTGCGATGTGGAAAAAGCTCGGCATCAGTGGCATACAGGGACAAGTGGTTAACTCCTTTGAGCACCCAACGGACACATCAAGAAAGGTATACGTTTTTTCCGACGCACCCCATCTCTTCCAAGTGCATTAGGAACCGTATGCACAACAAGAAAGTTCTCAAAAAAGGTGGCCACTTTATTAGATGGTTGTGCTACGACGCAGTGTTTGTTGCCGACAGCAAGAACATTGGTGCGCTTCGAGTCTTCCCCAAGCTTACTTACAATCATGTAAACCCATCGCACATGCTGAAGACGAGGGTAAAGCTGGCCACACAACTTTCCAGCAACTCTGTTGCCAAAGGAATCATGCTTTATGCACGCAGAGGTGCGCCAAGGTTGGCTGATGCGTAACCGACAGCTAAATTTACACTTTTTTTTTTAACGACCTGTTCGACACTCTAAACCACCAGTACCCTGCAGAGGGCATTCAACTAGGCAGCAGAGATTTCACTACTCTCCAAACTGCATCTGAATGGCTCAACACATGGTAACAACAGGCTGTAAACGGTGACACTCCAAAGAACTCTTTTTGACCCAGTCGACTGCCGAAGGTTTACGCGTTACGGTGACATCTGTCCAAAAACTTTTCACCTAGCTCCTAAAAGACTGCAGTTTCAAGTACATGTTGTCGGCCGAAATGAACCAGGACCCCTTAAATGCTTTTCCGGAATCAGACAGGGGGGAGGTCAAAATGAACATCCGACCTTTCCCACATTCTTACAGTTATACTGCATGCTGAGAATGTATTCTTTGTTAAAACCTCTGCAGTTTGGAAACTGTGCAGTGCCTGATACCAGTCAGGCTGCCATTGTTACTCTGGCAGATTTAAGGGAGATTTAAGCAGAAGCTGATCGAAGAAGGGAGCTGGGAATGTGATGACATATTTGAGCTAAACGACTGTGACGCAGACGCTGTAAACTGCATTGTATACTACGTGACTGGCTTTGTCTCAAGAAAACTAACAAATGAGGCCTCCTGAACAATTTGCAAGGAGGCGCTTGAGGGAACAAAAGGGATCGCAAACGTGCCTGAAGCTGACCTGTGAATTTAAAAACGAGAGGCAGGCTGACGCACCCGAATATGCGTCTTTCCGATCGTTTCAAATACTGCGAGAAGTTTGAAAAATATGCAAGTGACAGGCATGCGTTCGATAGGACAATTGATGCTGCTCTGGAAAAGTTCCAGTTTACAATTCCATGCAGTCTTCACAAAGAAGACATGCTTGCGAGACTGACCCACTATTACGTGTGCTTGCGTACGTGTCAATACTGCTGTAGGCAGTTGAAAAGTCAGAAAGACAAAACGAGCCAGGACTTGCGAAAATTGTCAAACGTTGTGTGAGCCCGTGGGTCGAAGCGACTGCATGAGAGCTGAAATTTACTTTGCTGTGTATATTTTTCACTTTATTCTCCCACATTAACCAGTTGTTTCCGGATTTGTGCTTCTATGCTTCTATCAGAATTGTTCGATAAATTTCTACGAGCTTTGACTTCCATGCAGTGAAGAGTCATGATCTTTGCGGGGGAAAGTATGGATGTTATCGTAATATCACGCTAACATCCAAGGCGGTGTGCCCGCGTGTATTTTCAGCATTGGTATCGGTCTTTTCCTTGCATAGAGGAACGCTCGGAAATATCTAATAACTGGTAGAGTTAGTACAAAGCCTGTAATGCGAAATATAGGACAGAGTTTTGTTAAACGCATATGCATGCCACCAACGCCATGTCGGCTAGGACCTCCTAAGCGGTTGCTTATGTGATTTCGATGCTTTGTTCAAAAGAGGCGAAATGCTTTTATGTAAAAAAACGATAATTTATATCCCCAAAGTGAAATACCAGAAGAGGAAATCTTAAGGCCAGTTAACCACGCAGTTCAAGAAAATACAGGCCCAAAGCACTGTATAGCACTCGCGCCAATGTGACCCGGCCGCTCGTGAAGCAGGGAAAGGTTGATTGCGCCATCTGTCGGTTGCCTCCAAAAGTAGAATGTTATGACAGGGCGCTGGGCGCGGGCATTCTCTCACCTCACCTACTCTTACACACCGTGGCCTCACTTAGTAGATAGAAAAGCCACCTATCACGCCTTGTAGATGGAGAAATGTAAAAAGGGTAACCTCCCCGCCCCTTGCAGAGGAGAGGAGGAATAGGCCCGAAAGGTGGCTGAGACATGGCAAGAACCATAATAGGGCTAACTATCACTTTTTGTTTCATTCTTTATGTGATGCTACAGAGAATTTACATGGGACATAGAGTGAAATTGTCGAGCAGGCAATAATACAACAGCGCAAAAGGACTTGCAACAGCGGCCTGGGCAAGTTCACTCTGGTCCTTTTGAGACCTCTCATCATAGACAAGTTAAGGGGGAAGGACCCAGAAGAGCAAAATTGTTGAGCAGGCAATAATACAACAGCTCAAAAGGACTTGCAACAGCGGCCTGGGCAAGTTCACTCTGGTCCTTTTGAGACCTCTCATCATAGACAAGTTAAGGGGGAAGGACCAGGAAGAGCAAAATTGTTGAGCAGGCAATAATACAACAGCTCAAAAGGACTTGCAACAGTGGCCTGGGCAAGTTCACTCTGGTCCTTTTGAGACCTCTCATCAGAGACTAGTTAAGGGGGAAGGACCCAGAAGAGCAAAATTGTTGAGCAGGCAATAATACAACAGCTCAAAAGGACTTGCAACAGCGGCCTGGGCAAGTTCACTCTGGTCCTTTTGAGATCTCTCATCACAGACGAGTTTAGGGGGGAAGGACATAACAGAGCAAAATTGTTGAGCAGGCTCAAAGCGACTTGCAATTTCATGTCTGCTAACGAACTTGTTGCACCTGCAAAATTTTGCTATTTCAGACATTGAGTGCTTTCTTTTAGGTTATTTTTTGCAAGTTATGTCAGCAGCAAATTTGCTGCCATGTGAAGAACTTTGTGAAGAACTGCCTTTCTTCCATGCTCACCCACGAAATAATGTAAATAGACCACTCAATTTTCTACTGCGCATCCTCTGGTCACAATTCACAAGCAGCTAAATAAAAACTTCGGGGGACACTTTCACCTTTAGGAATGTGACGCAACAGCATCAATGGCTCCTGTCTGTGGTTCCCCTTGTGAATCCTCGTTTGTGTACATGCACAATGTGACTCACTCAATCATTAACCCCTTAATTTGTGCCTCTATTTCACACGTACTCATTAGCATACAGTCGTAATCCACCACATTATCAAGTTCAAGGCCACCCCATATATGTATAAAGTCCCGTTTTAACCACTCTGTACGAACGTGCCTCCATGGCCTAGGGGTAGGTGTAGCTTGTCTGACAGTGCGGAAGCAAGGGTGCAAACAGTGACCCCCTTCACAGAAAGGTGTGCCAAAGCAACTACCAAGGCACCAGCGGTGGAATGGAAGTCGCAGGAGCACTGAAAATTTTCGGCAGGAGTGAGGAGTTTCACGGCGTTCGATACATCAAATACCTTGAGGATGGTGACAGCAAGGCTTTTATGGCTGTGAAGGCACAAATACCTTATCAACATAACCATGTCTGATACAGGTTTCGTGAAGTGTTCCGATTTTTCTGAAGTCCGGAAGTTCTTTCAGTATCAAACAGGCAATTCATTTCAGTTTACTCATGTTAATATTCGCAGTATACGGAAACACTGGGACCATTTTTGTGCGTTAATTCACCCTTTTCACTTAAGTTTTGACGTCATTGCTCTCACGGAAGTGAACGCTTCGTCAGACGTGTTACTACAGTTCTCGCTGCCAGGCTACCAGTTATATTCTTACACTCGTTTACAAAGAATGGGAGGAGGAATCGCAGTTTTTGTTAAGGATTCTTGGTCCGTTTCTGAAATTAGTGTTCCTTTCACTCAAGCAGAAGTAGTTGCGCTCCGCCTAAGTACACCTTGGTTGTCGCTGGTTCTTCTCACAATTTACCGCCCTCCGTGTTGTAACGGTCGAATCTTTTTAGCTGAGCTAGATTTTGCATTATCATCGTTCTCCCGCGAAGAACACGTGTGCATTATCGGTGATATGAATATCGATATTTTACGCCCCACTGTGTCAACGGTCGCAGATTATCTGGACACTTTATCAAAGTGGGGGCTAGCGACTACAATCCACAGCCCTACACGTGAGGAATACTTAGCTGGGCAGCTGGTCGCGTCTTGCATCGACCACATCAACGTGCGTTCTCAAAACCTGTCGGTGCGGTCTGCTGTGGTTGAGGTCAAGCTTGCAGACCACTATTTCATTTGTTGCTCGTTAACAGATAGTTCCAGCCATCCTGCATCTATGCACAGCCAGCAAAAGGTCTCAGTACTTGATTATAAGCGTCTTGACGAAAGAATAGCAAAGCATGATTGGGATTCTTTTATACACAGTGTGTCCCCTGCGGACCTATATGATCGGTTCGTCGATGTTTTTCGTTCACACAAAGCAGAATCTTCCCGCATGGTGAATGTTAAACAACGAAATTTAGACAATAAGTGGATGTCTCCCGCAATATTGGCAGCCATTAAAGAGAAGGATCTGCTCTGGGCTCGATCAAGACGTGCCCCAAACTGTTCTCAGCTACGACTGCAGTTTAAACATGAACGAAACCGTGTCAACGCCATGATCCGTCTGGCCAAGCGCAACCACTTTAGGTCTCAGTTTAATGACGCACGTTTTAACAGCAAGAAAACATGGTCATTGGTGAATAGTCTGAAAGGAGGGAGCGCTGCTATCTACAATGATACATATTTCATCTCGCATTTTCATAAAGATGGACAGAGCATTGCGAATGACTTCAACAATTTTTTTTCTCTGGTCTCTGGTGCATCTCGAACCCCTCCTACCGACTGTCCTATGCCTCTCAGTGTGATGGAATCTGCTTTCCTTCCTGATATTACTGAAAGTGATTTAAGGTGTATACTTTTCAGTCTTAAACGTAGCAAATCTCCTGGTCATGACGGCCTCACGATTTCTGAATTGTGCAGAAATTTTGAAGTAATTAAAGGTGTTCTACTAGTTATCCTTAACACTATCATTTCTACTGGTATAATACCTGCTTCAATGAAAACTGCTAAAGTTATACCTTTGTACAAGGGTGGCTCCAGAAACATTATGAGTAATTACCGACCTATCTCTATTCTACCATGCATTGGCCAAATTTTTGAGAAGCATCTATTACTCACCATGACGAATTTTTTGAATACGCACAGTGTTCTATCACCTTGTCAGTACGGCTTTATAGCAGGAAAAGGAACAACGGTTCTTCTTGAAGAATTCTGTGACGTGCTAAATTCAGCTTTTGATAAGAATCAAGTCGCATGTTCTCTTTTTCTGGACGTTAGCAAGGCTTTTGATAGCATCTGCCACGTTCTTTTGCTTGATAAACTTTCTGCGCTGGGATTTCGAGGTTCGTTTTTGGAACTGCTTACTAACTTTTTACAAGATAGGCGCCAATATGTGTCGATTTCAAGACTCCATAGCGATTTCACGGCAATTGCCTCTGGAGTCCCGCAAGGTTCTATATTAAGTCCTTTATTATTCAATCTATACGTTAACGACCTTGCTAACAGTGTGCCATCTTTGCTGTTTCAGTATGCTGATGACACTGTTATTGTTGCATGTGCAAAGAAATACACTGATGCTGTTACAGCATTACAGATAGCTGCTATTAAAGCCATGGACTGGTTTAAGTTTAATCTTATTAATGTTAATACTTCTAAAACAAAACTGATCTGTTTTCATAACCCATTAAAACAAGTTGAATTAACTGACCTTGTTTATTTGCATACTTCCTCTTGTCTTAATTGCAACTGTGTACCAGTTGAATATGCGCATTCGGTCAAATATCTTGGCCTGACCTTCGACAGTGATCTCTCTTGGAAATCGCACCTTTCTTTTGTTTGCCAAAGGCTTCGTGCTGTATCGTGTGTCCTGTATAACATTAGATATTTTATGCCTTTTTCTGTCCGTAAATGTGTTGTACATGCTCTAGCCTATAGTGTACTTAGGTACGGAATTACTGTTTATGGTCACTGCACGGTTCGCTGGCAACATAGGGTGAATTCGCTTTTGCGTTTGCTTCTAAAGAATATTGCTTACGACCTGTCCATTGGTAATGACATTGATATTTTTAGAAGACTAAAGCTTCCAAGTTTTAACTCTTTATTAACAGAAACTATTGTGCTAAAACACTTCTGGTACAGTCAGTTCACCGTTCCATATGTCCCTGCTCGGGATTTAAGACCAAAATACCGCTACTGCATTCCTCGCTCCTCAACCCGGTACGGTAAGCGCACACGTCATTACTATGTACCTGCCTGTTTCAATAGCTTGCCTCCTACTGTACTCCGCATGAAAACTAAATACACCCTGAAAAAAACTTTGCGGTATGTCTCCGTGTTGCTTCCTGCCCCGTAGTTATTTCAGCTATTTACTGTATTAATTTCAAATCACTGTAATCTTTCTTGATGTTGTAATAGTTATATATTTGTTTCATTCTGTTTGGTGACCATTTTCTTTTTTTGCAAAGTTCACTGCAACGTCTCTATTTTCCTTTGTTTTGCCAATGTTAGCTGTCTGCCAGGCGCTGCCACTCAAGCCCTTTGAGGCTTTGGTAGGCCTGATTTATGTTGTCTGGCAATTGACGTGAATAAAAGTTCTATCTATCTATCTATCTATCTATCTATCTATCTACCTTATGGTGACTGTGTTGAAATATCGAAGATTGAGTGCAAAGGGCACGTGCAGAAAAGGATGGGCACAAGATTACGGAGGCTGAAAAAAGAAAACAAAGCAGAAAAACTCTCTGATGGAAAGAGCCTCTCGGGCCGAGGCCGACTGAATGATGCAGTAATCGACAAGCTCCAGAGGTACTACTATGGTTTAGCCATCAGAAGAAATGTAGGAAACTTGGATGAAATGCGAAAGGCTGTTTGGGCAACCCACTTCCATTTATCGTCCACAGACGATGACCCATGCCATGGACTTTGCCCAAAGGGACCTGATACGTGGTGTGGCTTCAACAGAAGTCAATCAGAGGGCAAACCTTTTGTCCACAAGGAGAGTTTGCCTGCATCTGTTTTGGAGGCTATCAAACCCATTTATAGGGAGCTATCGAAGGCTGAGCTCCTAGAGAGGCGCCTGCGTGGGCGAACTCAAAATGCGAATGAGTCGTTCAACCATGTTGTTTGGGAACGCGCGCCAAAGAACGTGTTTCTTAGGCTTTGGACCCTAAGAATGGCAGCACTGGACGCTGTTCTTTCATTTAATGCTGGCAGCATCGCACGGGCCAACGTTTTGAAGGCGTGTGGATTGAACCCAGGGCGCAACACCATCAAGTGGCTGAGGGAAGCTGACCACAAGCGTTTGTACTTTGCGGACCAAGCAACACGACAGCTCACAAAAGAGGCCCGGCAAGCAAAACGACAAGACCAAAAGCGAAAAAATGACTGCGACAGTGACTACGAAGCAGGGGGCTATTAAATCAATAACTTTGAATGTCGTTGTGCGAATAAAACATTTTTTTCACATTTTTTTTCACTTTAGGCTCAATTATCTCAAAATCCGTGTTTTTTCTTACAAAGATACCATTATTTCCAATGTCTTTCAAGAAGACAGACAGCTGATTTTTTTTTGCAACCATATACATAAGTGTTGGCAACTACTGAACTAGAATTAAGCAATTTCACTGAGCAGCTTTTCCATTATGTATTTTTAAATGCGCAAAGAAAGCCGAAATTTATGTACTACAGGAAGAAATTTCATAAAAATCCTATTTTCAACACATTTCAATAATTCTAGTTCAGTAGAAAGTGCACAAAATTAGCAACAAAATTATATATATATTACCTAGGTACTCCTATTAGTTGGTGGGAAACCTGTACCTAAACATGGCCTAAAATGCAAGGAAAGTATAGGGCTTACCCTGTGCCCTTAAAGCATACAATGCACTGCATTTCAAAGCGACAGCAGCAGTGCCTTGAAATCAGTTTATTCTTTAGCAAGCAAGGAGACAAACTCATTCACCTGTTGCGCCAAAAAGCAGGCTACGGAAACCCGTAACCGAGGGTTGGTCATCACTGGCCTGCTTAAATGGCACCACAGGCACTTGGACAACTGTACTACACTGCGCTCAGTATAGTGATATGGCTGCATTTTTCAAACGAATTCAGTTGCTAGTCCAGATGTTTGCTGTTGGCCTTCTGGTGTTCCATGTTTCACACTCATTTTTGTTGCCAAAGAGTGCCCCAACAGAGTAAGCGATTATTGGTACCTTATCTACCAAGTGGTAGTGCTCATACCAGGTGTAAAATTATTCAGAGCGGCCAGCAGGAAAGCACAAACAAAACAAACGCAGTCAGCCGGTAAGTGAGGGCTCAGCAATTCCTTATATGAACTGGCCAAGAGTAATAAAATAGGCAGCAAGAAGGGGGGCGCTTCAACAACGGAACAAGAAAAACAACTGTCCTTACTGGTCTGTGTTAGTAAAATTTCGAGAAGTACACACTGTTCCTGTTCTCAGACACTGGGAGTTTGTTCTGCCAGAGTATTCCAAAGCCTCTCTTATGTCAACTTGCACAGTGCATTTTCGGAAAGATAGGCATCAAGTGCTACGTTCTTGGCCATATGGGAGAAGTCAGCCAAGAGCTTTAACTGCTGAGTGCCTCTTAAAGGGCATTAAAAAGCCAACAGCGGGCACCTCTCCTGATCAGCAATGCTCGGTCCCCGAGCCAACAAAGGCAGTTGCAGCGGTGTCGTCGACAAAGGCCCGTGGGGGTTAACAATGGTGCGGTCACAGACCAGCAGCAAGCTGTGGTGCTTCGAGATGGACAAAACGGGATGCTGTCACACTGGGCCCAGTCAGTGAGGCCAACAGTCACCAGCCCAGCACCATCATGTACAGAAACGTATGGGCCACACATTAGTGCACTAATCATGAATACAGAACCCCACTGAGCTTAACTGGCAAACAGTCAAAAAACACCACACATTTCACAGCTCAAATGATGAGAGCCAACAACAAAAGTTTAGAAAGCACTTAGAAGAAGGTGAAGCACCGTTCTGTCTGGAACAGCCGTATGCCATATGAAGTGCCTGGACTCATTCCAGTAGCCAGTGTAGGCCACGGCCCGGTGCTACCCCACCTTAAGCCGCCCTGCCAACAGCACCACGAATTGGCCAACGACTTTGGAGTCCGACTGCCCAACAAAGCCGACTTCTGTGATAGCACATGCTGTTGCCATTATTTTGCCAGTTTTAATGAAAACCACGTAAGCTGAGTGCGTAGGCCAAGAACACTACTACACCCCGTCTGAATCCCCTCACGGAACACCAAGTCTCAATGTCTCCAGTCTTGTCACGTCAGCAGGTACCTTATTTGGTTCCCAGGCCCTGATAGGCATTTCAGATCGGAGTGTGCACCTTAAAGGGCAACTCCAGCGATTTTTCAGCCCTTTTAAGTTAATGGCTGTTTTGTGTTCCTAAGAATCTCCTGTAATGTGTACGATACAAGGTTTACAAAAGCAAGCATAAAATAATTTTGAACAGCAAAAAACGCAAAACTCGAAACCGAAACCGTGAAACCGAAACCGGGGAGGTACCTTCATGCGGTGTTGATTGTGACGTCACTAGCGTGTTCGCCGCGCTGCGAAGTTCGAAGCCGCGCTGTCGACATGACTGAAACGCGGAGAACAGCTTTTCCGAGACCAGTGAGTGTTTAGAAGACGACTCATTCGATGAATTTGAACTGGACGAGTCGCCTTTCAGGTATGATCCACCGCCGCGCGAGCCAGCCGAGTCACATCACAGGCCGCGCCACCTGAAGCATGGAGATGGTCTGAACTCGGAGAAGTAAGTATTTGAGTCATTTCTCGTACATGCATTTCTGACACAGTAGTCAGAACAAAAGTTAATGTGATGCTCCCGCTGATAGCTGTTCGTGTGGCGAGTGCCGGCCGACCCAGCTTGATGAAAGAATCTGCTTCCGGAACATTGCCGCGGTGCACAACGTCCTTACTGGGGAATGCATCACCAACAGTCCTCTCTTTGCGAAGCTTTGTCTCGACGGTGAGCTTTTGGAACTGAATTCACGCCAGCTGCAGTTCTACAATACAACATACTTTGAGCGCGCTCACTGTGGTCCGTTTCCTCTTGACGGCCGCGCTTCGTTCAGCTGGCCGCTGCGATGGGCGGTTGTACTCGAATAACGTTGGCACAGAATCTGCCTTCAAGCGCTGGTTGAACGAAGCCTTAGCGAGTCCAAAGCTCCCTCTGAGGTACACGCTGTCTTCATAGCTATCTGGCGCGGAATGTTCCGAGCGCAAGTGGGAATGCTTCCTCGGAGACCTGTTGACACGGCGGACAGCTCTCACCCACTTGTCGCGAAGGTTCTTATCGCTAATAAACCTGTGGTAGATCACGCCCGTTGTCACAGATGAAGAATTTGTGCAGCCCACAGCACATCAGAAGTTGCCGTGACCCATCACTCTGGCGTACACATCACATCAGGCACGTTGAGATGGCGCCAAATTGCACAGGTGGTCGAAATAATTCCCAGAGACCTGCACTACAGCACCTCTTTCTTCCTTTCTTCTTTCACTCCTCCCTTACGTCGCGGTTCGGATGTCCGTTACTGCGTCATTTACTTTCCTCAAAATCAATTTTCAGTTTTCCCCTGCACTGCCAATGCCAGCGCGCGGCCGACCAGCTTGACACGCCGACACACTAGTGACGCCACAGTACAGGGTGGCCTGTAGAAGTTGCTCGATCAGTGGGTGCCGCTTGCGTCGAGGAGCGCTTGTCTTCGAAATTCGTTTGCGAAAAAACTACGCCGCTTTCAGGTGCGAAATTTTACATGAGATTTCAGACTACCATAAAGAATACAGACTTAAAATTTCATTTAGATCGATGAACATCGAAAAATCGCCGGTGTTGCCCTTTAAGAAAGAACGGCCACCATAAAATAGCTACTAAAGGACGAGGAAAGGAGGTCACAAGGTGCCAACGCCGCTATGGGTCGGACACACGAGATGCCTAGTGCATACGTGCCGATCGTCGATAACTTGAGATGCCTCACAGCTGCACGGCGCGGCATCATCAAAACGCCAAGTCACACTGTTCCCTCCCTCTCTCGTTGCCTCCACGCTCTCCTTTCAAATTCAGTCCTGTTTTGTGAAGAATAATATCAATCTGCTCGGAATCTCCACGCTATCAGCACGTCTCTCCTTTATCTTGCAGCACGGACGAAGCTCTCACTACAAGCTCACATTTCAATAATGAAATGCCAACACTGAATCCATGAAATATGTGGAATCTGTTACACCGCATCCTACATGCATCTACTGCATATTTTAATGGCATACAGGCGACTGTTGAAACAGGTATTGCTTGCTCATTTATGGGTGCTCCGGCGTCTGCAGTTTCTGTAAATCCAAAATGTGAAAACTGCTTAAGAACCACGCCATTTCATTCAGCAAGAAAGTGTCTGCACAGCACCAAGCCGACTTTGCCGAAACAAGTTTTGTTTGCATGCTCAAGTTTTGCTCTCTCTTCCCATGACAACCGACTCTGCAAACCACCGGCTAGTCAAGGAGTTGCAGCAACTACCCACCCAGCACGTCAAGACATTTTCCAGCCCATCACAGGCATACCCTGTACTAGGCTATTGTCTCAACAACGTGCTCACAAGCATGCACCCTGACCAAAAGAGCACATAACAATAGACCTACACCGCCAAGAACTTCAATGGCAGAGAGGGCACTCCCATGCACACGCTCCTATATGGATTAGCAAAAGCCTCACGATTCCTATGTAGCCAAACCGTGCTACGAGACAAAGTCCAACAACCCCAGAAAACCACAAACATCCATGCGATGTCCTGATTTGATCTGAATCCCCAGCTCCTACTATTACGTCAGTATGACATACCAGAAATCAACCATTTTTTGTGATTATGTCATGAACATCGGCGCGACGTCATTTCCACCTGAGAAACAACGTTGTTCAGATGTCCTTTTTTACGTCCCAGAAGTGTAAATAGGATGTAAAACCATCATTCATGCACCCAGAGCTAAGTGCAAATTTACTGCACAATATCCGAAACGTGAAGCGCAGCCTCAGCTCCCGCCACTGAAGTATATTGTCAAAAACATGATTCCCAATCCCATTTACCATAGTACTCTATTTAACAAGCCTATATTTTTATACTCCGATACACGTCCACAGCATTTGTTTCTCTAGTTAAACAGAAGTGCCCCGCAAACTTTCAGATGAGAAGTCAGCTTTACTTCATTGTTTTGCCATCTGGTCAGCTGCAGCACGCCAAGTAGTTCTCTTTTACTAGATGGCATGCCGAATTCGGCAGGGTCATCACCCTTCGTCTGCAGACTATAGCAGTAGGCCCAAACGGCAGCAAGTGCTGGTTTCATCTCTATTTCTCCTTCAGCCCCACGAACAAAACTTTTAATTGCCGCGGCATCTCATTGTCTACACGTATATTCCTGATGTTTAGCACTTACAAGGCTACCTGCATCGCAAAGCACCTTTTTACCTGTCTTGTGTCGCCGATACATAGTGGATTCCCAGACAGACAACAGAAAGTTCCTCATCACCCACCGACAAACCGCGTCCACAGTTAGGAGAAGGCAAGTGACGGCAGAAAGTTAGGTGGGCGGATGAGATTAAGAAGTTTGCAGAGATACAGTGGCGGCAACTGACAAAGGACAGGGTTAATTGGAGAGACATGCGAGAGGCCTTTGCCCTGCAGTGGGTGTAGTCAGGCTGATGATGATGATGATGATGATGAAGTGACGCCAAACAAGTAAAATACAGGAAAAACACGACGTTTCGGGACCGGCTCGGACCCTTCTTCACGGTGTGACTACGGGCGAGCGCAGCTTGGCTTTTTAAGCCCCTGCGTGGAGAACCTCCGGGTCAATGGCCGCAGCCCATCGACGTAGGATGAGGGGAGTGTCCCCAGGGAACGATTAAGTCCACAGTCGCATGCTGTGCAGTATAAAAAGACTAGTGTGGCTGCAAGACATCACTAGAAGCGTGTTTCCTAGGCATGAGCAAATATTCGAAAATTTCAAGTAGTGAATTGAATATCCACATTTATTAGAGGGCTGCCGGAGAGGAGATAGCAGCAGAGAACGGCCGAGGCCCCAGGACGTTCTCCAGCTTGTGCCGGCGAGGCTTCATCCTCTTCACCTTTTCGTCGCTACTGGCCGTACAGGTCACTACCGGGTTCCCCCTCCCTAGACGTTTAGTCAATGAAAAAGCCAGGTAGGTGCATGAGCTATGCACAAAGAGGTTGCAACAAATCGTTGGCCAATTCATCGAAAGAGTCGTGCAGGGAGTCCGGGATCCAAAAGCGATGCTCAGGCGGGTGACTCTGGCTGTGGCGTTGGCGGGGCAGGCCGGCCCCGTCCAGAAAGTGGAGACCACTTTACCTATGTTTCCAGGCCTTCGAAAGCGAGTAATACCCGTGCCACACGGACAGATTTAATGCCATTAAGTGCTTACTGCCTTAAGTTTTAATGCCATTCACGTGATGCCACATGCAAGAACATAACGGCATTAGCCTTACTGCCATTAGCAACCTACTGAGTTCGGCACAACTCATTCGACCATCGAATGTATACTCTCGTCGCTCTCCCATGGCTCTCCTGCCTAGCTATGTTCCCAGTGCTCCTGCTTATCAGCAAAATTTTAAACACCACACACTTTTATCAATTAACAAATAATATATCTGTAACGTGTAGGCAAAATAAGTTGCTTTTCAAGTAATAAACATACAAGTCATAAAAAATTCCGCCTTCATTAGAAAACGCTCTCTAACTTGAAGGCAATTGTTTTAAAAGTTAGCAACCATGAATGCTAAGTACGAAGCGTAGTCAACAAGTTGGTCACATCCGTATCCGAACGCGAAGTACGAAGCGAAGTCAACAAGTTGGTCACATCCGTATCCGAACGCGAGCAGCGTCCTGTTTATCCATGTGTTCGTCGAAGTGAGCAAAGCACCATGGCGGGAAGTGACCGTGCAAACTGGATGGACGACGAGACAGAGGCATTAATAAAACTCTGGGAAGAGAACCTGGACGACTTGCGCGGCCAAAAAAGAAATTGCTAAGTATACGCAGCCATTACAGCGAGATTGGCCGATCATGGCATTTTGAAGACGCGAGCACAAGTCCATTCCAAGATAGAGAACCTGCGTTGAAAATGCAGGTATGCGTTTCACTTCCATTCCGTTATGATTGTAAAGCTGTAGAAATGAAAGGAGAGAAAAACTCCATTTGACTTCGAAGTGGAGTGTTGTTTTCTCGATACAGGTATAGTTTGGCAGCGTGCCTACACAAAGAGGACAAACAGCGCGCATGCAGCTGCAGATAATGCCCGATGTCGGTTCAGCCCACTTCTGTTCGCGAAGCGCGCGCTTAAAGCAGCTGCGCGCATACGTCAGTACATGGTGGTGACAGCTGCACAAACCATGCCTACATTTGTTTGCATGCAGTGCTCGGATAGCCCAGCGCTCAAATACTTGCTAAGCTCGTTGTTGTATCGTGTGCGTTATTAACAACCTTTACAGCCCCGTGTTTTCTGCACATGGCAGAAGTAGATCACATGCAGAGAACGGATATATGTACGCTACACCAGGCAAGGCTTCGTCGCTCGGCCAACAAAAAGAGAAACACGTGCATGCCTTTCTTCATGCGCCGACGCCACGCTTGTTGTTTCTCACTTTATTTTCTCGTTCTCTGAAAATGAGCTTGGTACTACCAAGTTCACAGTTAGATAGCTTGGCATGTTTGCTATCCAACATTTTAAATATGTTGGCTTTATCCAGCCGCGCGTGCATCACCTCTTCTCCTTCAACCTTTGGCAGGTTTTTATTCTATGCTATGACACAGATTTCAACTATCCCGCTTTATTTAGCGGTGGCTCTCAAAACATCAATATTTATACTCTTGCACAGACGGCACAATCGTATCGGCGGCGTTGAGCGACGACACCAGACACCAGGCTAACCACCCGACTGATCACCGAATGTCCACACTGCCGCAGAGCAGCGCACCCCCAAAGCAGCTCCAGAAAGGAGAATATATCTGGCGATCAAAAGAAAGCATTGTTGCATATCAGTGGCGTGACACTAAAAACGTGCATGCTTTATCAAATTTTCACCACCCAAAGGACACAGAAGAAGTTGTCCGCAAGCTTGCCAATGGGTCTTCAGTTTCTGTCCAGTGTCCAAAGGCTATATCCGACTACAACACTTGGATGGGAGGAGTTGACAAATTCGACCAAAACCGCAATGCATACCGAGCTGACAGGAGGTCCAAAAAGTCCTGGTAGAGAATATTTTATTTCTTGCTCGATGCAGCCATCGTCAACGCGTTCATTCAAGTAAATGCTGTGAATCCAATGACCTACTTATGGTTTCGATTGGTTCTTGGACGGGAACTCATCAATGGCCAGACATTCAGAACCACCGGCAGCAGGAAGCCGTTCAGAATGAACAAGGAGGGTAGAAAAAATGGTCACAAAATGGTTGGCGTATCGGAAGAAGTTCGGTTCATGGGAAGAGAGCACAACCCTGTGAAAGTGGAAAACAGGCGCAGATGCCGTTAGTGTTCCACGAGGGGGAAAGAAGTGCGAACAAGTTTCTTGTGCAAGGCATGCTCAGTCCCGCTTTGTGTGACCTGTTTTGGACCATTCCATGAAGTGGTTAGTCAGAACTAACCTAGTGTAGCACCCGTGTAGGTCAATGGGATGAATACGTCCCACATTTCATTTTCCCATTTAGTGTCAATGGGACAAATGCGTCCCACCTTTTTTCTTTAACTATACATAATAAAATTGTGAAATTTGTTCAGAATCATTTCTGTACACCTCATTTTCAAGTGTAATAAAAAAAATTTTATAATTCATGCAAAAAATATATGTTGTCCCACAAAGGGACAACATATATGCTACCCATGCGGAACATTACATGCTACCCATGCGGAAGTTATGTTTGCATACGTTTCTTTTCTTTTTTGAAGTGACAGTACCTGGTAAGGTAGTGTACTGTACTTGCGTCCAAGCTATATTTATTTATTTATTTATTTATTTCCTCAAAGGTCTCGGTTAAGACATTACATGAGGGAATGGACGGTATCTGGCAAACAATGGTAAAAATGCTAAGATGAAAGGTTGGCGATGCTCCGCTTGAATTCTAGTGGGAATGGCAACTTCGGTGGGCAGGTCATTCCAGTCTCGTGCACTACGCTGAAAAAATGACTGCTGAAATGTCACAGTATGGGCATGTAGGGGATACACTGCATTACTCTGGCTGAACCGGGCGATGCGGTGGGCTCTTTTTATGTAGGGGTTATCAAAAGGCAAAGAATGAAAAAATTTATGAAATTAATTTCAGAACAGCTTCATCTGGTAACTGATACACTACATGCTTTTTGTTGTCTCGTTTCGTGCAGCACGAAAAAAATGCTGTGGCAAGCCCTGGCAGACACCACAAACGAGGAGTTTGGCTCTGACTTGAGCCCTCTCCAGGAAGAAAATAAATAGAAAACCCTGGACAGGGCATACAAAAGGACGAAGGAAAAGAATTCCTCGTCCGGCCACTCGTGCATGACATTCGAGATTGAAGAGTAAGTGCACATCACTGCTGTACTGGTCATTTACAAAAATATCAATTGTTATTTTGCCCATTTCAGAGAAATGGCTCGTATTTTAGAAAAGGAGCATCACATTACTCCTACCATTCTGCTAGCACCTGGTAGAGTGATGGAGCCCAGAAATTGCAGGTGAGGTCACAGTAGTTGTAATGCTCACACCTTACAAAATAAGGCTCAAAATGTTTTAATGTTCTAGCACACCCCCGGAACCAAGCACTGGCGAACAATCCACTATCTGTGACGTGCACCAAGCAGGCTCACCACACCTGGATTCGCAGAGCCCACCGCCCGTGTCGGAGGAAGAAGGCCCACCACAGCGAGGGCAGTCCTTCCCGAGATCGGGAAAACGGATGAGAAGGAAAAACACTTCCATTGAACTACTGATTGAGCAACTTGCTGAAGCAAGGAAGGAGAGAGCCGAAAGGGCGCAAAAAAAATTCGCACTTCTGGAACGCCTCTCGTTGCCGCCGTGGAGGGGCAGGGGCAGGCTCCGAAAAGCAGCGAATAAATTAACTTCATTTCTTTCTCATAAATGTTTATTGCTTGCACTGTAGTCGAAAGAAACCACACAAAGGCACACATCAGCACTGCGTTTGAGCGATAGCATTTCGCATGCTTTCGCAGCTGCCAGCACTCTCAAAGACGAGATCACCGTCTTCATCATTCTCGATCTCATCTTGCTGGGGTAGGTGCTCTAGGTCTTCGAAAAAGTCCCTCTCTTCGTTGCACATGTTGTGCAGCCCACGTGCCGCCATTACAATCAGACAGCATTGCTTAATGCTTGCGGCGTCCACAAGGTACAGCCTTCTAAAACGTTGCTTAAGCCGTCCAAATGAATTTTCGATTGCGAACCTTTGTTGCGAGTGCACCTTATTGAACTTCTTCCACGAAGACAAGCCTCGCCCATTGTCCCGGTACGGGGTCAAAAGCCAAGGTAGTAGTGGATATGCCAAGTCACCAAGCACATATCCATTACTTTTCATTTTTCATGCAGACTACTTCCGTACCTTCGTGCCAGCTTGGCAACCTCAGTGTGTGTCTCGCATTCCCGTGCCTCGTCCCTCGACACTTCTTTCCATCCGGTTTTGTGACAAACGGCCATGAGGCACCGAAATAGACTCTTCCCTGGTGGAAACAGTGTGACATCAAAAAGGTGTGGCCCAATGGGCAAAATTGTCCACTTTCGGTTCTGAAAAAAATTTGCGGGTGTCGAGCGATCCCCCGCCGCCCTTGCCCCCGAGTAGAGACGCCTCTCAGCCTTTCTTCTCCCAGTAAGAGCCATCTTGGTACAGCGCTAGTTTTGTCCACGAGAGGGGAAATACGTGCGCTGATGACGTAAGCTGAGAGAGGTCACCGGCACGCCCATCAGTATAAATTATGGGCCAGCAGCGTAGCAACCGCATTGCGACTCGTCGTCCCATCACAAGGATCCTCGATCATCAGCAGTAAGTATCGCTTTTTCCATATACTCGCGGCATAACTGGGGATTCCCAAAGAGTGATTTTTTTCTTTGTGACTCAGATGTTTCAAAACCAACCCGCGCAACTTTACCAGCATCAGTTCATTGGAGACAGCATGCTCCTACGGTTGGCAGAGCGTGCTTCTGGACTTCCGCGAAGCCAGATCGGTAAGGATGGCCGTAGAAGCAAATATGGTTCATTTTCTGAAACTGCAGTGCCTAACTGCTCGTAAATTTCGCCGCGCAGAAAGTCCTACCCTAATGCCGGGAGGGACTGCGGCAAGTCTGCTCGGGCAACTACGCAGGGTGGCTCACGTGGAGCTCATGGTCGCCGTCCTGGTTGGCACCAACGACCTTACCAGGGTGCGCTTGTTTACGGCATCGGCATTTATGCATGCCGTTTTTTTTCCCGTTTTCCGTTTTTTTTCTTGCAGGCGCACACCATGGGCGACGCAAGGCGGCTCGTGGCCACCCTGCAGGAGATTGTGGAGTGGCTGCGCGGGCGCTGTGCCGTGATTGTTCTGCTCACGCTGCCGCCCGTCACCCGTGCAGCCCACAGCAGCGCCCGCTGGCGCATTTTGAAGGTAGTGAACACGTGGATAACTCAACAGAACCACGGTAAGTTAGTTCGTAACGTAGTCTATATTAAAATATAATGCTTGCTTTCATTTCTACGCAGACAATGTGGTGCCAGTGCCGATACACCACCTCTTCACATTGCGCAAAAATCGCGTGAAATACTGTTTTTACAAAAGGTAAGTAAAGATGTCAGTATTTTCCGCTCAAAATAACGACTGTCATTTCTCTCAGGAGGATAGGAGCGGCCCGGCGGCTGGACTGCGTCCACTGGAGCACGTCGGGCATGGACGTAGCCCTGGAGCTTCTGGCGGAAGTAATCGCCTAACGCGAACCGCACAGAATGGCCTTCTCCCAAAGGACAGTAGGCAACAAGTAGTGAGCTACTTCGAAGATGACGACCTATGACTTCTTCATGGTGGTAAAAAAGACGGATTTGTGGTGATGACCACCCAAAACCTATAACAAAGGGCCGCCTTTTTGTTTTAGGTTGGGGCTGTCATCTCCACGAATCGTCTTGTTGATCAGCGTAAAGAAGTCATAGGTGGTCGTCTTCGAAGTAGTTTACAACTACTCCCTGTTTACCGTCCTTTTGGGAGAAAACCAGTCTATGACAGCCCCAAACTATACAACAAAAAGGCTTCCCTATAGCTAATGGGCTCCATATCCTTACACAGGCCTGTCGTTATGGTGTACACACTGCAGGCTTGTCTGCTCACCTGAACGAAGTTTTTCTATAGCGCTATAGCGCGGATTCGTTGTGATGACAGCCCCAACCTCCAACAAAAAGGCCCTATAGGCCTCCTATAGGGAGGCCTTTTTGCTGGAGGACAATGTCTATTGCTGGAGGACAATAGAGAGGACAATGTCCTCCTTGCACGTGCTGAGGTAGAACTTACAATAGCTGATACGGTCCAAAACATTAACCAATTGCTGCATGAGCGCTTTAAAGATAGAACTTTTTATGGTATCAAGTCTCATAGAAGGCAAGCCGCCTACAGGAAACTGGTAGAAGAAATAAGAAAGGGGGGTTGTGCTGCAGCCGGAGGGGGGGGGATGGGGAGGGTCGGGAAGAGGTTTGTGAACTTGTAAGTGACATGGATGGTTCTACCCTCCCAGCCAGAAGTGCGAGGGAGGAGCTTATAGATGACCCTCGTAAGCTCACTGCGAAACAATGCCCATGGGCACTCAATGCATCCAAACTCTGGAACATTGCAAAGATGTTTCTTGAAAATGTAAGCATAGATATGCGACTTAATAACCATATCAGATAACATTTCTTCAAGGACAACCCACCCCCGTCTCGGGGGATGGCCACCAACCAGCAGTCAGCACCGATGGGTCGACGCAAGAGGAGGAGACGGGAATTTGCGAAGACGCAGGCGTTGTTCAAGAGCAACCAGAGCGAGGCATCCTGGACGGAGAAATGGACACCGAGGTGTCCGATCCTGCTGCTTTCCTGTCCTCATGGGCAGGGATTATGGAACAACCCAATCTGGTGCCACCTCTTCGAATCGACAACCTTCGTCTGGATCCAGAGAAAACTCCATTGCGCCCCATCTCATCTAAGGAAATCAAAAAGTGTCTCCCACCACTCAGCACCGCAGCAGGGCCTGATGGCTTCAGTCCCGGGGATCTGCGGGCTGTTCCAACTACCGTCATCAAAGTCCTTCTCACTCTCTTTATGCTCCAGCGCAGGCTGCCAGTCTGCCTCTCTGGAGCCCGCACCATCTTTGTGCCAAAGAAACAAAATGCATCTCAACCTGGTGACTTCAGGCCCATCACGGTGTCCTCCGTGTTGGTCCGCCTTTTTCACAAAATACTAGCAAACCGTCTTTTAGCTACCATAAACCTTGACTTCCGACAGCGCGCATTCATCCCTGTAGATGGGTGCGCCGAAAACATCTTCTCTTTAGCTGGGGTCCTTTATGAGGCACGACGCCACTATCGGCACCTACACATGGCCACACTTGATGTGGCGAAGGCCTTCGATAGTGTTACTCTCGACGCTATCTTGGAGGGCCTCCGTCGGAAGGGCATAGCCGAGGAGTTCGTCGCCTACGTGGAGGATTTCTACAGATCTGCTACAACAGTCCTCAACTTCGAGGACCAAACCCGCATCGTCCATCCGTCCCGGGGTGTGAGGCAGGGGGACCCCCTGTCTCCACTCTTATTCAACCTAGTCCTCGATCACTGGCTACAAAACTGTTCCGGGGGGGGGGGGTTGCCTTCAGGAGTGGGGAGTTTGAGGTCAGTGCCATGGCCTTTGCCAACGACCTCGTGCTGTTTGCATCCACCCCGCATGGTCTACAGGCGCAGCTGTATAGTCTCGAAGTGTACCTGGCAGAGCGGGGCTTGCGCCTCAACCCTGCAAAGTGCCTCGCCGTGTCTGTGGTGGCCGATGCTAAAAACAAAATAACCAAGATCTCCGAGGACCAACAATGCTTCGTCGCAGGCCAACGGATTCCCCAGGCTGCTGCAACAACATCGTGGCGGTATCTGGGTCTCCAATTCGCGCCCACTGGAATGGTGACTTCCCCCGTGATACCCAGCCTCAAGGAACATCTTCTCCGTCTTACTAAAGCCCCACTAAAGCCCCAGCAACGGCTAGTGGCTCTGCGCTTCTACTTAATCCCACGTCTTCTACATAAACTGGTACTGGGGCCAATATCGGCCAAGCTGTTGAAGAAATGCGACCAAACCATCCGGACAGCCATTCGTCAATGGCTCCGCTTGCCTCATGACTTTCCGCTTGGGGCGTTTCATGCTCCGGTCAAGTACGGTGGACTCGGCATCACATGTCTTCGGACCTCAATCCCAGCCAAACGCAACAACCGCATTAAGAATCTCTCAGCCTCATCCAGTGAAGTCTGTCGCGCTCTCGCGCAGATGGACTACGTCAAAGCCCTTCAACAACAGTCCAAAAGGATGTGTGCACATACGAAGGCACCCTGATTGAATCCACCTCTATTAATAATACATACAGGAAAACCCAACTATATAACAGCAACGACGGCTTGGCCCTACAGGGGGTTTCCCATGCTCCTAGCTCATCAGCGTGGATCGGCGAGGGAACTTCCCTGCTGCGCGGCCGTGCCTTCATCGACGTTATCACACTGCGATACAATGCCATGCCAAATATCTCCCGTACGAAGCGGGGGCAGGACGTCCCGAAACTATGCAGAGCTGGCTGCCAAACAACTGAAACTCTTACGCATGTCTTGCAAAAGTGCCACCGCACAGACGGGGCACGTATTCACCGCCACAATGCTCTGGCAGCCTACTTGGCCAGTAGCCTCCGCAAGAGGGGCTACGAGGTCTCGGAAGAGCCCATCTACTCTACATCTCTTGAGGACAGAAAGCCCGACCTTGTCATCACAAACAGGGGTGGAAGCAGGCTCCAGCTTTTTGGAGCAGGCACGGGAGCAGCAGAAGTCTTATTTTGGAGCAGCTTTGGAGCAGCAAAAGTCCCATTTTGGAGCAGATATGGAGCAATTTGTAGGCTATTTGGGAGCACTTTTGGAGCACACTGGCAACATTTAAATGCGACTGAGAGCAATTTTGTTTGCAACTCGCCCAAAAACTGCGCAAATATTGATCATCAATCCTACAGGCTAGAATTCTTTAAAAGGACTGCAATCGCGCTAAAGATATTTGCTAGAGTTCATAAAAAAATAGACATGTGGCAGCTGCTACAAACAGTAGTTGCAGTAAATTAGCTGTCATCAATTTCAGTTCCGAAAAAAAAAGAAAACATCATATTGGCGACAGTTCGTCAAAACCGTCAAAAGAGTGCTGCAGAATCTCGAATATACTATGTCAGGACCGAAAAAAAAGAATCAATACCCGCCAACCAGTGGATTTTAAAATTTGGAAAATTGTTGCAGCCAAACCAACAAGAAGGTACTCACGTAAATGCGCACCAAGAATTTAACACCCAAGCATATATGAAAAAAAAATGCACCAGTGTACACGCGGGTGCACCTAAGGCAGGCTGTGGAAGAACGCGTTGCTCTGTACAGCTGTGAAAGGTGTGAGTAGCGAGGGGACGCCGGCCGCGCCGCTGTGAAGATGTAACCCCACAACTGGCCAGGCAAAACCAAAGCAACGCCAACTGCGTGCGAGGTAAGAGCACGACAGTACCTCGCACGTTGGGTAGTAAGTCAGGTGTCCATTCCCTGGCAGCACCATGTGCAAGAAGTTCGTAATTCGTTTGTGAAATTAGCTCAGGTAAATAAAATTATATTCGCGCGCCATTTACCCTGCCCACGCTGGCGGTTGCTTTGCAGGTCAAGGTGTCCGGAATCCTAAACAACCGATTCGGTTTGGGGGTAGTAAGCCAGGCCTATGGCAACGACGCCGTTTTAAGCGCTGTTTATCTCCAGAGTGAAAGCCTTTAATGGCTCATGCTCACAGTGCCTGTCCTTGCGCTGGAATCGTGCCAACTGTGGCCTCTCCTCCAGGCTAGCGCCACAGCACAACCACCTCCTCCAACAATTTCCTTTCCTCAAATTCATTTTGGCGCAACCTCCTCAGTAATTTCCTGTGGGATTCAGGCGTGCACTGACCCAGGGAGCCAGTTATGAGCGCTTCCTTTCCTTAAAATGATCGGAGTGTAAAACATCAACAGAGTGTAAAACATCAACGCCAACAAACAAAGTGAACACAAACAGACAATGGCAATGAACAAAGTGAAAAGGGCTCCCTCTAAAACACTGGCTCTAAAACACTGCAACGCTTCCTTTCCTTAAAATGATCAGAGTGTAAAATGTGAACACAAACAGACAATGGCAAGGGCAATGAACAAAGTGAACACAAACAGACAATGGCAAGGGCAACGTTTCTGCCAAAGAGCTCCCTCTAAAACACTGCAACGCTTTCTTTCCTTAAAATGATCTGAGTAAAATGTCAACGCGCACCAAAGGGCTCCCTCTAAAACACTACAACGCTCTAAAACACTGCAACGCTTCCTTTCCTTAAAATGATCAGAGTGTAAAATGTCAATGCCAATGAACACAATGAACACTAGCGACGGTGAAAACAGGCGCCGAAGAGCTCGCTCTAAAACATTGCAATCAAAATAGATACCGCAGTCACCAAAGACAAAAACCGCACACGCGGGAAGCCCGCCACGCGCCAAGTGGTTCGGGAAAGCAGCTGTGGGTTGACCACAAGGCTTTCGCCAAGCACACTAGAATTTCCAGTGGGCCTCTTCGATTAACCGCGCTCGGGCAGCCCGCTGGCGGCCCGCAAGTTCGTCTCTGACAGGAAAACGCATCATGGTCACGTGGGCTGGTGGCCACCGGAACCAGCCGGTCGGCAATCACAGCAGCAAGCAAGTCGCGGATCACGGAGGGCAGATGCTCTCTCTAGCTTCGCGTTCTACGTCTCATTGCTACGCACGCGTACGGTAGAAATAGGCTGCTTGGTATCGAAAACAACGACTTGCAGTTATTGAGGGGGTCTGCGTGCCGCAGACTGCAGAACATGCAACTGATCAAGCTCACACTCGTATACATCGGCAACGACAACGCGAGCGTGTGCCTTTGATGCACCTTGTAAGCTTCAAGAAATCCTCAAAAGCATGCGATGAGCAATCGCAATCTAACGTGTTTCAGTCGACACCACATAGGACGGCAAAACTACCCGTGCGTTGTTTATCAAACGACAAGCCGTACTCTCGGATTATTGCGTGTTTGCTTACTACGCAGTAAGTACTGGTATGACCACCAACGATCGACCCTGGTGGACTCTGCCGTGGTCGTTGCGATTTCTATGCTCGTAACCTGCTTCCTGTAAGCTGTAAGCAGAAAAGAATCGGGATACGTTCGTTCAACTGCAGTCTGTCGGCCGCCGGCTTTTGCTGCGGGCAAGGAACGCATAATCTCGGAAAAAGCGCATATCAGCTTGTTGAACGTCCACCTAGAACAAGCGGGTGCACTGTATAAATTTAGCTGCGTATCGTTTCTGTAATAATACAGCTTTTAGCAGAGAACTGGCACTGGAATGAAAGGCGCTACAATAAAGCCCTGCGTGTCGGCGCCTCACGTCCCGCGTGTGTTTGCATGACGATCAGCGCTAGAGCTCATTTTTATCTCTTTTTTTTTTTAAATGAGCCAAACGCGAGGAGGTGCATGCCTGCGGTACTTCTCAGATATTTTGAGCATATGTGGCAGAAGGCCCGAGCACGACGCTGTACAACAGTTGGCGACGACAAAATCAGCACTTTTTTTGGTCGGCGCGACAACTGCCACATATGCCCGCAGAGATGTCTCGAGCAATGTGCTCGTGAGGGCTTTTAATAAAGGACATGCTTCAGTCAAGCGTTTTTCAAAGCATATCCACTTTTGCACTGCGCCAAACGCAATGAAGACCATACGCTCCCGTATCGCACTCAACCAACACTTCGTAAAACACGTTCAGCACATGCATATATGCGCGCGTCTGAACGCGTGCTCGGAACTGGAATCAGGCTGCTCTCGTGAAAGGCCTCAAACACCATCGCAATATCCGCCGGGCGCACGAAATTAACAGCCGAAATATTTTGTGAATCAGAATTATGCGATCGTAATATGAAGCGAGCAATTGTGCTTGCGAGGTGGTGAGACGATCGAAATATGATCGCACATACGCACGCAAAACATATCAATAAAAAGCGAGAACTACCGCAAAAGCTGCCATTGCAGGCGACACAGTCGATATGCACCGTGGCCTAGTCGAAACAAGCGCCTGCACCGCGCAAAACATCGCATGAAGAACCGCGGTCCTTCTAGTCCTTATGAAAATGGCCGCGCGAGCTTCCTGCTACCATACACCTCTCTGTCGTCTGCTAGCTGCCCGAGCGCTACCAGCACCAAATCGTCCTGGCGAGTCTGGCCGCCGGCTGGCAGCCCGAAACCGCCCAGCCAGAGAAAAACGAACGCGTTCCGGGCAGCCACCGGAAGTGGGCGGGGCAACCCGAGAAAATCGAGCGCGCTCGGGCAGCCCGCAAGCAACCCGTGGGCTGCCAGAGGCGGATAATCGAAGAAGCCCAGTGTATTCGGTAATTTTTTTCCTTCCTCCAAGAGCGAACCCAACTGTCGATGCCAATGCAGTTGCGTCCGTTTCGTAGCAAGCGCCCAGTGTTGCCCAGCTGACAATAACACTCGGCTAAATTTGGCTCTGTATACTTGCAATGGCCGTAAATTGCCGTTTAGGTGCATCTTGGCGCAGGAGATTAAATTGGGGCAGCATGGCGCAATTGGCGCAGCACTTTCACCCCTGCACAAAGGATTCTCAGGTCGTGGTCCTGGACGTCCAGGTTGTAGGTGGTGGGGTGTCTTTATCCGCAGCACATGAATGCAAGGTTGCAAAATACATGATACCGGACATACTTAAACAAATCCCTTATAGTACAAACAAACCTCTCTTCACCTCCATGACCCTCAGCTACCGAGGTGTCTGGGCAAGAGAGTCGATCAAGTCTCTCAAACTACTTGGTTTTTCGAAAAACGACATCAAACTCTTAACGGTTCATTGTCTCGAGGGGGGGGGGGGTCCGGTGCTTCAGTGCCCACCAACACATAACGGGCATGTCGATGCGCTGAAGCATGGGCTCTCCGGCTGCAGCCCCGCGCCACACCTAACAAAAGCGTACTACTGCACTTTTGTTAGGTATGCCTCCCTATAGGAGGCCCTATAGGCCTCCTATAGGGAGGCCTTTTTGCTGGAGGTTGCAGCTGTCATCATAACGAATCCGCGCTACAGCGCTATAGAAAAACTTCGTTCAGGAGAGCAGACAAGACTGCAGAGTGAACAACATAACGATAGGCCTGTGTAAGGATATGGAGCCCAAGCAAGTGCAAGAAGGGTCATATAGAGGTAACACATATGCCCGATGTGCTTTTCAGATGTATTGTTACCGAGCGCAATTCATGCCAACCGCAAATTAGCCGTGTTCTTCCCTTCGCCACCAAGAATGTGACAGATGTGAGAGCTTTTTTTGAGAAAGCAGATGGACGTTGGGTCTTAATTTTCAATTGATGTTGAAGGTTTATTATAGTCTATGCCACGCGCAGAACTGCCTAAGGCAGTATACGCGAGTGTACTGATTTCAATGGGGCTGCATCCTTTCAAATTTTAGCAGGTATTAGTGTGGAAAGATTCTTGTTTTGTTTAGACTTATACCTTCGCTCCACTGTTGTTTCTTTTGGAACAGACATGAATGTTCAGAAAAATAGCATTTGCGTAGGATCTGGTGTTGCACCGGTGCTATGCAATATATTTTTATGTTCCATTGACCGTGCCTTAGCACCTTCTGTTGACGACGGCTCTGTCCTGCGAATATTTAGATATGTTGACGAGCTAACCGCACCTTGACGCATGTTAGCACTGTATAAAGAATCTTATCCCTGCTTAGACAACTAGGGAAAAGCCTTGCTTTTACACAGCCTGAAAAATATTGCGGCAAGGTATGGCGTGCCTGTTGTTTTCTCGGCCACGAGACAGCTCAGCGGTTTGTGCACACGTAATGGGCGAAGAAAAAGCACCAGTGCGAAAAGAGGCATGGTGAATCCTTTGCGGATTGTGCAGTTGGTGTGGTATATGAAATTCGCAGCATGGGAGCACTCAAAATCGCTAGAAAAGGGAACTGGATCTAATTTACTTCTTCACTGCGCAGAGTGGAAATGTGAGCCGGCGCTTGACAGTATCAAGGTTCTTGGTAGGAGTCGTGAATGAGACAGTGCGTGAGGTTCTTTGGGGCTTTTCTCATTGCAAAGAAAGGAGCCACATGTTTTAGTTGTTGTTCTGCTGCTCTTCGAAGTAAGTAACCCGCATTCATTATATGTTTTTCATAATCACCAGGCCTTGATAGTAAATGACTTCTAATAAAGAAGTCCTTTCTGCATGTTGTGGAATTATTGTTATGCGCTGAAAGCGTTCTGTCGCTTTTGTTGTTTCTTGTTTGTTGTTCTTTTTGCTGATTTATTATATATCACTGTATTTTCCACAGAATTTGTGACGCTGCTTCCGCAAAGATACTTTTGTACAATAAGCAGGAAACCGGAACTTGGAGATCGACTGTAAGATTGAAGATGTTGAAGTCGTTGCACACTGTGATTCCACGAAGGAGGGTTGATGTGATAGCAGTTGTGCGCGGATCGTGTGACTGAGTGCCCTGTATATATTTGAGCACCAAACTTGCGAATAAACAATTGGTAGTCCAGCCACTTTATTGTCCGTTTCTCTTTTCCGGTTTTTGTATTTATGGTTGGTTATTTATTTCTCATAATAAAGAGTTTTAGTTGTTGCAGTTTTTGTGTTACGCAGGAGTGCTGAAGAGGGCACAGCGCTCATCATGAGAGATTAGTTGCTACGCTGAGCTTTGCATTTCGAGTAGACATGTAGTATGCAGTCTTCCTCGACTAGCCTGGCTTCCAGGACTATTGAGGATTTGAGGGCTCCAGGAGGCTCGTTTGTGGCAACCCTGTATCCCGGTAGCCGATCATCGTGCACATCGTACAAAAAATGAGGGTGCCAACAGGGGTGCCCGAACAGTGCTCATTTCTTCAGAAGGCATCAGCTGGAGGGTACTGACAAACTATGCCCCTCGTGTGCCTCTGGAGTGGATGCCATTATCAAATTTTCTGGGCAAGTGGCTTATCACGCTTTTGTCACGTGAATAACCTTTATAACAACTATACAGTCAGGTGCGGCTGAAGAAGTAGGTTGAACATCCGTGCACGTGGTTGGTAGATGATGTTATTTTTTCAAAATGTTGATATGATGTGTTTAGACTTATGCCTTCGCTCCACTGTTGTTTCTTTTGGAACAGACATGTTTCTTCAGAAAAATAGTTGCCGCTACGGATATCGAGTATGCTGCTGTGCAGGCCCAAGATGGCTCGCACATGACGTTAGAGACTCCGGCATACCGCGTGTCGCTGCCAAGGCGCAGGGGTTAGCGCATCGTGTGACTGCAACACTTCGCGAAAAAGTAAAAAAAAAAAAAAACTGCCAGTCGGCGTATTTATTTCTCGCTTCCTGGTTATTTTTTCGTGCAGTTTTTTGAACACGACAGACGAAATAAGTGTTACTGCGAAATTTGCAGTTGGACTGCAGTTGCACCTTTGAGACCTCTTACTTAAGAGCTTTGTTGAACGTACTATCACGATCAAAAGAAATGCGAACAGAGTGCAGGTCGAGCCGAGTATTCGAAAGAGCAACTTTTGAGAAGGAAAACCGAGACTCCTCTACTCTCTTCCAAGAATTTTTTTTCACATTCCCTCAAAATGCGGACTCAACTCGACTTCTGTAGAGCTCATGTATCCACGCAATGAATGGCCTTGTGAATGCCCTGTGTTGGCTGACGCTCTGACAACCGGTTCCGATGCGCTTGAGTTGCGCAGTTTCCACAGCTATTCTAAAAGATTTTTTTTGTTTCAGCGAGAGAGCTACCGGGCGCTCCATGTTAGAAGGGGCACAGGGAACGCTGTGAGTAGCGAGAGAGGAGGCGGCCAGAGATGATTATCCTAGGGCAAAGACATGATCTTGCACCCCTGCCTCGCGCTATGGCTCATCGGCTGAGAAGCACTGTCCTGAAACGCCGCCAAATATTTCGAATCAGCTCCTGGACAATGCAACCCACAGGGAGGCCAGATCTGCGAATTTCCGCTACCTATCGCCAAAATTCACTAATTGTGCAAGGATCGTTTCGCCCCAGACCTCAGCGTGAGCACAAAATGTTTTCTTATGCTAGAGCAAACATAACGAAACAGAGCAGCAGAAGCGATTTCAGTTGAAAAGTGACGTGAAAGCAAAAGTTCACTAATTTTGCGGACATCAGCTAGAGGACTACCACGGTGCATGTAGCTCTGACTTCCCGCATTCCCCGGAATGGAGAAAAAATGAGCCTTTTACTATACAAATTTACTACACAAACAGTGCCAGTACAAAAAGATTGAGGGGGAGGGGGGGGGGGGGGGTAGTGCAATATCCACATTCGATCGCTTATTTTCTAGACAGATGCTGCCACACGCTCGCATCAGTGTTCACAAGACAGCAGGGAATCAGAACTGTTGGAATTATCACAATTTCGTGCTGATCACTAACGGTACCAGAAAAGCAGGAACGTTGCCTCGTGTGGCAACAAAATGAAGTTCCAATGAATGGATGGAAATGCTATGCTAAGCCCACAGTAGGGAGAAACTCGACGCGACTGTAATGAGTACTTATTAGCTCTTGCCAGCTATGTCCCGCAGTCTCCAGTCGAAGTTTCACAGCCAGTGTTTCCTTTTCGTTTTTCGAACCTTGGTGGTGGTAGTGGTTTATTTGACAATAAAAAGTGAATGAAAAGAATGTTGCCGGCTGCGGCGGTAATCTTTATTATCATGCATGGATGCGCGAGCGGAAAAAAAAAATTCAGCATTACTTGCAACGCATCTCTACGTCACAGACTGAAGCACAAAAGAGTTTACCTCTCCCAAACTATTATCGGGAACGGGTGGGAGATGAAGGGGGCTAACACACTGTGATATTGTTTTCTTTTCCTCTCCGCAGCTACTGACCCAACAACATTAGTACTTGAACGCAATATGTTTGTACCATTCTGATATGCCTTATTCTGCCCATTTTCTCTTATTTACTGTTACCATATCAGCTTTCTCTGAGAATTCTACATAGCACTGGCAGTGTGTGAGTAAACAATAAAAACACTTGCCATGCTTCGAAATCTCGGGCTGATGTTTCTTTGCAGGTGTTTTTCCTGGATTGCGAAATAAACGTTTGCATGGCGAACCGGAATCAATAGCACACAAGTCTTACGCGACACCCGCAGCTGCGTAGCGTTACGCGCCTTTGATGGCAGAAAAGGCTGTGACAACACACATGGCAACCGCCCTTTGAAGCCAAGAGGTCATCTACTATTCTACTGCATCCATTTCAACATCATCCATATTGTTTTACGAAGGCCATAGCCCATAGATGTCTTGTGGCCCTTTGTTAAGGATGCCAGTGGAACCTACGAAGCTTTATTTTGTAATACTGCTAGCCGTGGCTGCCGCTGCTAGTCATCAAAATATTGCTCAGGGTCGTGAGAAAAGAATAACTATAAAACAACATGTACAACTCTGGAAAAAATGGAAACAATATGATTTCTGTAAATGTCAAAGATATAGAGACTTTCCACATTCGAAATAGTATGGTACCTCCTAAAAAAGAATCGCCAGGCACCATGGCAGGGCCGCAAAGGGGTGCGTAGGGGCGAAAGAAGCAGTACGAGTGTGCCAAACACGTTCAAGCGTGGTCGTCATTGTCGGGGTGTTTATCCCCCCCTCCGCGACTAACCGCCTCCTTCTGCCACAATTCGAGGGAGAGGAGGTCAAGGTAACACAGAGAGGAGGATCAGACCGTCTCGAAGGAGCGCTTTTTCGCTTCCACGGACAAGTGGAGCCGCCCTGGTGGTTGAACTAACGTCTTGTCCAAGATGGCCGCGGTGCTACCCCCCCTTAACTGGCATAGCCGAGGACAAAGAATCAGATGAGAGCAAAATGTATGTTGTTCATCCAACTGACCTCCTTGATATTGAACATTTAGAACATGAATCCTTGGAGTACCTTGCCAGTTATGTTGTCGCGCAAGTGAAGAAGGCAAACTCCTGCCAAGCATGCCTTGAAGCAATCACAAGCCCAGCTAAGGGCAGCAAGCTCACAGTGCTGAAGTGCTATAACAAAGAGAAGCCGTCACTAACAGTGCCATCCCCAGCTGTGTTGCTGTTGATAGAGACCGCTGAATGTTATGTGCGTCTGAATGAGGACGCCCTGATTGCAAACAGGGTGTCCGCTTCTAAACTGAAGAACACCATTCAAAGCGCACTGCACACAGGTAATTGTCTCCCTACATGCCACCCTACTTCGGAGGCACTCCTTGCCACATTTTTAAAAGCTAGAATCTCCATTCTTGTGAAAAAGAAAAACCATGCCCTGCTGACAAGCATCCAAAGTTCGCAGAAATGCGGCAGTCGAAGCACCGGAATGTGTGCTGCTGTAGACAGCATTAGGTAGTGGTCCCTGGTTCCTCGCTGTGTATTTTGAATGAGTAGTGGAAAGTATTGATGTGTAAAATATGGGGCATTACATGTACTACTCTGTCCATTTGGCTGTTGTTTGTTTTTGCATTTTAATACTTATATTAATCACCCTAACTGTTCTCTATCAGCATCATTTCATCTTCTTTTATTCACTTGGAAGCATTTGCTAACTCTATTTTGTGCATTGCATATGTGAATAAATACATTCCTAAGTGCCCATAATATTCTGCCTTTAAAAACAGATGCTTCATAGCCACTGTACTGGCCATCAAAGAAAGCATAATACAATATATCAAAGTACATTACATAGAGCTGTGAGCTTGTTAGTCCCAAGTTTCTCTCCCAGTCATTGATTAAACAAAATGTTTCAATAAACAGCAAGGGGTCATTCCACGCCAAACGTCCCAGACGTTGCGCTCGACCATCTCCAATTTGTTCAAGAAAATTCACGGAGACTTATCCCAATGTGTGTATTGAAAGCCTGGCATATTTTTGCCGTAAAAAATTTACTCGCGTGGTGAGCGCAATTTGAACATTTGGAAAAAGCGATAAAATAGGCACTGCTCAAGAATTCATAAAAAATTGAATACTTCAAAAAACACCCCACAATTTTTTCAGCGACATCTACACAGATTCTGGCTTTCGATATAATTCTGAGTATGCCGCTTTATATAAAATAAACATTTTTAAAAAACTGAGATATTATACAAATGTTTCATTTTTGTCGTTTTTTTTTAAATATGAATTTTCTTTCTGAAATTCAGAAATAGCCTTTTTTTGCTTCTATATATGTCTAGTATCTATAACAAATGTTACAGGTAACGAAACTGCGAACATAGAAGTAAAAAAAAATACTAAAGTTGCAAAAAAGTGCGTTTTGAGCCAAAAGCACTCGCCAATTTCACCTTGAGGTGGTCCTAGTAAAAATAAAAACAATAGCGGACTGCGTAGCACTCTTTTTGGCCTTGCATTTCTGAACTTCCGTTCCCGTCGCTTGCTGATGTGAATTTTTAGGGCTAGAGCTAAAGAGGATATCGCGTGACAGTCGGCGGGGGGGTGGTATGCTGTAAACGGGATCGTTTTCGCTTCTTTTGAAGTTCGAACAGACTGGCTTTCGTGCGGGGAAATCAAGATAAGAAAAACGAGGGTATTCAGCGTGCTATCTCGCATGGACCACGAAGAGGGAACGACCAGCCGGCGTTGCAGACTTATCAGAAGTGTTTTTTTTTTTTTTTATCGAAATAAGATCGCTGAGCGCACATGACGGTGCAAAGAGCGCACCGCTGCGGCGAGTAACGCGAGACTTGCTGACGGTGAGCGTGGCCCGCTAGTGCTTAGGCGCGTCGCTCGCATGAAGGTGCTTCGCTAGATTGGAGGCTCGTCTACAGTTGCAGTCGGATCTCTGCTAAGGACGGAAGTTTTCTTCCCATGGATGAACCAGGCCCATCTAGCAGTTCTTCGGGTGCTGCGCATATCAATGCAGGTAAGAAAGTCTTATTGTTTGGTTTTCCCAAACTAAGGCGATAGTATGCGTTGCTAAAATTTAGGACTACATATTCTCTAAGCATTTTCTCCTGCGTTATCTTTTTTTTTTGTTTTACCTTTTCAGCGAGACCACACACAAAAAAAATACGAATGCTGCTCGCTGTAGAATGAAGGCTCATTTGTGGTATTAGAGACATAGAGGGACATAAATCAACCAGCGCAAAGAACTATTTAAAGGTGAACGCAGTTACATTACATAGCCGAGTTGTGGAGTCCTATCTGAATTGCGTAAAAATTGCATTTGTTAGACGCCTATCGGTAAAGGTGCTTTCATACATGCGCATGAATTTCTTTTTCTTGTGTAGAAACTGAACTTCCTCCGTGCTCGCTTTGTCCAAGTGGGTGCCACAAGCTAACACAGATCAAGAAACGTTCCCCCATCGTTTATGAAGAACTGACAGACACAGACAGGCGACTTCTTTCTCTGCGCTCAGGGCGCCCACAAGGGGACATCAGTACCGTGTGTGCTCATCACTATCAAGTTTTCCTTAAGAAGTATTCATCACTCATAGCATCTAAGTGGTGTTCTAACCCTTTTTTTAAACACAGACAGAACTACCGTGGAACCAAGCCCATAACATTAGCTGTGGCAGACGCACACCCCAATTTGAATCTTATTCCTGGTAGTCGACTTTGCCAGGCATGCTGGCGGCATTGCTTCAACTTGAAGAAGAGTGGTATCTGTGACACACCTCATCAGGCACGCGATACCCAGTGCGAGCAAGATGACGTCGTTGTGGCATTTGAGGATTGCAACCAGGCCCTTTTAGCCATTGGAGAGAGCCCCCTTCAACGAAAACGTGGCCAAAAAAGCCGGGAAACCTACGCGCAACAGAAGGTTCGAAAGCTTAAAGCGATTGCGGAAAAAAGGATTTTTAAATCATTAGGACTGCACCACAAATCAAGCCTCCAGCGCGACCGGAGCGAAGATTTTCTTCTCAGCGATTACGTGAAACTTATGCAAGATGTCAAAGCCAAGTTTGACCTAGAGGAAAGTCTAGAAACACGAATACAACTTCTTACATTGGCTCCCTCGTCTTGGTCTCGGCAAAAGATGAACTTTTTCAGGGCCTCCGAATGGCAAGCGTGTCAAGCTCTGAACGTGAGAACAGACGCCGGCGTACTAGGCACCCGACCGAAGCGTACAGGCCGCCCGGTGAGTGAAGTGGTCAAGGCGTCCATCATCAATTTTTATGAAGATGACGCTGTTTCGTACCGTCTTCCAGGAAAGAAAGAAGGACGTGCTAAAGGGACGTCAGAAGCGCCTCTTGCTGCTAAATCTGAAGGAAATGCATGAGGAGTGGAAAAAAAGTTCTGACTTAAGGTGCGGCTTCTCGACATTTGCGAGTCTTCGACCTCCACATTGTGTCTTAGCTGGAGGGAGCGGCACTCACACAGTTTGTGTGTGCATGCAGCACCAAAACTTCAAGCTAATGACCCAGGCTGCGGGTTTAAAGGAAAGTGCCGAAGAACTTCTAGCCACTGCTGTATGTGAACTGGGCAAAGAGGAGTGCATGCTTGGTACGTGTGCCAAATGTCCGGGAACCGACTGTGCAGGTACTTTGCTCCGAAGCGCCCCAATTCTCGACTCGGAACAAATAGACTGCGCCCAAGTGCAACAGTGGATTGGCGGGGTGCGTTGCCAACTTGAGACAATTCTGCTCACACCAGACCAGCTCTGTGATAAATTCTTGGATATGCTTAAGGAGCTGAAGGCCCACCACTTTGTAAGCAAACAGCAGGCGCGCTATTTGCGGGAGCTGAAACGGAAGATCAGGACACATGAGGCAATTGTCCTCATGGACTTCGCCGAAAATTATAGCTTCGTTGTGCAAGATGCTCCACAATCCTATCACTGGGTGAATACTCAGGCCTCAGTACACCCAGTTGTAATTTACCTTCGTGAGCATGAAGACGCCGCACAAATTTCTGCAAAATCTTACAGCCTTATTTCTGATTGTCTAGACCACGACCCAGTGGCCGTTTCTGTGTTTCAGAATGAAGTAATCAAGATACTGATGCAAGACTTTCCACAAATTTCAAATATTCATTACTTCTCTCACGGAGCATCATCGCAGTACAAGAACAAGAAAAATTTCGCCAACCTCTGTCAACACGAAAACGACTTCGGCATTTGCGCTGAGTGGAATATTTTTGCAACTTCCCATGGAAAGAGTGCTTGTGATGGAGTTGGGGGCACCGTGAAACGCTTGGCAGCAAGGGCGAGCCTTCAAAGCCCCTACAACAACCAAATCATGCCACCCTATGAGCTATTTACCTGGGCCAAAAATAACATCAAAGGTATTGTGATCCTTTGGGTGCCAAAAGACGAAGAAAAACGAATTCAGCTCACTCCAAGATTCCGCTCAGCGGTCCCCATCAAGGGAACACGGAGTTTTCATTACTTCAAGCCAACATCACCTTTCAGGCTACGAGCTGGCCTTACGTCCTGCTCGTGCACAGAAGAATTTGTAGTTATAAAGCCCATTTCTGCGCAGGAATAAGGCAGAACTCGCACCGATTAAAGCAAATAAAACCAAGGCATCCCATCGAAAACAATCGGGCTTGAGCATCTGACGGCCGCAAGGGTCAGGTACCACGTGGTGCTACTGCGTCGCGGATTGCTTCAGCAACGAATCGTTCTGATCATATCTAGATCGGTGTCGCAGAAGCTCTTATACCCCTGTCACACTAGCAAATTTAATGTCATTCGAATCGAATGACATTAGCACCTAATGTCATTAATCGACTGCTACACGGGAACATGCAATGTCATTAGGTTCGAATGACATTCGCCATCAAATGAGTTAGGGGAACTCATTCACATTCGATCTAGAACCGAATGCGTACTCTGGACACCAGATACGCAGCAGGAACAAGCGACGCGAAAAAATAATGTACACACTGCCAAACTAAGAAAGTGCATTTATTTAGTTCTGCTAAAAGAAAGTTATTGTTTGTGTGAATCTGTTCACACTAGAGGCTGTCGTGGATAGCTGTTACTCTCGGTCTCAGCTGTTTACCGCAGCGGCCGAGCGTGAAGCAGCGCCTTTCCCGCGACCGTCGGTCATTTTGGGATGCGTGATTCTTGTTGGTTGGCGTGCCATGTTCGTTAAGCTCGAAGGTACTTAAAGAAGTAACTGAGCAGTTCACCTTTTCCAAGCTCCGTTCCAAGTCGTTTCCAAGCTCCGCGCGTGTCCGCGCACCGCCATGTCAGCCATTTTGTTTGTTTACATTTACCGGATTTGTGGTTGACTTTGTACTTGGCTTGGCTTTTGATGGCTAAAGTGGTGCAGATTGGCCGCAAATAATATTTTAAGCTTATAATACGCCACACAAATGTTCTCAGCCGCTTTTGAATCACTGCACAACAATTTCAAACATATTTTATGCGCGCTGATGTCGTTCAGTTGGACTATTTTTTTTTCACTGATCGCCGATGCCATCATTTTCGAATGACATTAAATTTGCTAGTGTGACAGGGGTATTACACTGGCACTCACGTCTGTCATGACGATCAAAAAAATGACTGACTGTGGCAGGACCCCACCGCAGAACTAGCTCACTGGAGTATGTTCCGCCCCGGCAGCGTTAAGAAAATCTTTTCCCTCGCATACCTGTCAAGACTACTCAGTGTTCCTATGCTTGCCTGCATGCAGTGAAAACCTCACTTAAGAACAAAACTCTGCGTTTCGTCTCGTCACAGTGTCGTGTTCTGCGGTGAAGAGGCGTCAAGACACGACGCAGCTTGCGGCGCAAGAACTCAACTTCAATAATTCTTTTCTCACTTAAAACAAAAATTACCACGATTAAAATTTCAGAAATGCAAGACAATAAACAGTGCTACGCAACCCGCTATTGTTTGCATTTTTACTAGGACCACCTCAGTGTGAAATTGGCGAGTGTTTTTGGCTCAATACGCACTTTTTTGCAACTTTAGTATTCTTTCTTACTTCTATGCTCGCAAATTCGTCACCTGTAACATTTGTTATAGATACGAGACACCTAGAGAAGCAAAAAAGCTATCTCTGAATTTCCGAGAGAAAGTTCATATTGAAAAAAAAAAACGACAAAAATGAAACATTTTCACTTTTTCTTTAAATTTTTCAAAAATATTTCCGCTAAATAAAGCTGCATACTCAGAATTATATTGAAAGCCACAATCTGTGCAGATGTCGCTGAAAAAATTGTGGGGCGTTTTCTGAAATATTCAACTTTTTATGAATTCTTGAGCAGTGCCTAGTTTCTCGCCTTTTCCAAATGTTCAAATTGCGGTCACCAAGCGAGTAAATTTTTTACGCCAAAAATATGCCAGGCTTTCAATTTTTTTTGTCAAGTGGGGAACTTGACGGGTTTCTTTTTTTCGTTTT